>NC_047104.1:118434465-118808215 GCF_902500255.1 Thalassophryne amazonica | reverse complement strand
TTAAGATACTTATCCAGGGGTAGACGGGCGGTGGCCAGGTTAAGACGCTTGGCACTGGCCAGAGTCACACCTGGCTGTATAGAACGGTCCACCATTGCACCGATGATGTAGACTTTGGTGTGGTCGTAGGTGTGGAGAACGTTGGGGGAGTCAGCTGTCAGATATACAAGGTTCTCACGGGGGAACACGTCAACATGCTGGCGGTCGGTGCATGTGAGCAACAGGCGATTCCAACCCTCTGCAGTGTAACGTTTCACCAGCTGCTTTGCGTAGGCCCCGTCTGGCTGCAGGTTGCAATAGTACAGATGGAAAGGCTCAGCGGCACGTCTGTTCCAAGCTTCCGCATCCATGAGCTGAGATACCGAGTTTGCCAGTTCACGACTGTTCATGTTGGACTCATAACTCATATCAAAGATGAGCGGCTGTCCAAACTGCATCGCCTGGGCAACCCTCCATAACAACCCCTTCTCCAGGACCTGAAACCAGACGTTGAGGAGGAAAGAATTCTGCAGTGTTTGAGCTCCTTTCTGTTCACTCAGCAGAACCTCCTTCTCCGCCCGCCTCTGCTCCTGCTTTTTCTTTTGTTTGAGCTTGTGTCCCTCCTTGATGAACAGAAACTTCAGGTATTTGACTTTGGCGGACTTGGACGGGAGTTCTGCGAGTGTCTGAATCTGTTCGTCCGTTATCTCCGCCGGTACGACCCTCCCGGCTTCCCGCCACATGGTGAACAGACGCCACGCCGCCTGCACCTCCGGACTGTCCGGTGGTTCATCATCCCCGAGGACGTCTGTCCCGTCCACTTCCCTCTTCCCCAACAAAGCTTGGGATTTCATCACGGATTTCCATTTGTCCAAATCTATACTCTGGGTTTCCTCAGGTTTGTCTGGATTTGGCAACGAGACGTCTCGAGTCCCGTCACTGAAGCCTCGAACACTCACGAAGCTGCTCGTCTGCTTCGGCTTCAAACGGTGTGAAAGCAAACAGCCGCATTTCCAAACCACACCGGAAGACAAGAGCCGCATCATCTTTTTAACGGAGCCAAAACAAACAGGAATATATATTCTCGTTTTTACCGGTTATGAAAACAATCTTAAATACTCGCTGCAGTACGAGAACAGGACAGGTAGCCTTGTTTGATGGTGTCACAGCATAAAGTGTCGGAGTGAAAACCGTCATCGCAAAACTTATTTATTTTAATTGCATCGACAGTTATTAATTTTGCTTAACGTTTATTCTGTTTTACTTTCTCTTTATTATAATTTTAATGAAAAGTTTTGTGTCATGTTTAGTATTTTTTATGTTTTGCATCGTTTTGATATTTGGGGAAAAATTGTCTTCATAGTTTGTTTAAAAAATACGTTTCTTGCAGTAAAATAAAATACATATGATTCCAGTTTGTGTGAAAATGACTTTAGTTCTTTATTTTGCTTGAAAAAAATGATTGCACAAATAACGTGTACATGAGGGAAAATATTCAGCCTTCAAGCTTCAGATTCACAAGACTTATATATTGTTTTCTATCTGTCTGAAAAATATTCAACATTTCCACTCTCCTGAAGCAAAAAATATAAATAAATCACTGTTCGTAAAACTATATCAAATTTCTTTATCAAACGCTTTACAATTGAAACAGACTTTATATTGTAAAACTTTAGTCTTCGATTTATTCCCAAAATTTATTAACGTTTTAAAAACATTTCGTCTCCACTTTCTTTAGAGTTATATTATATAAACGCTTTAGCTTTGAGTTTATTTTAGTCATATCATTTTAGTAATAGAGATCAGTGATTTCAGTTTCCAGACGGATGTTTGATGCAGTTGCACACTAATATCTGTCGTAATTTCCTGCGGTGAAGTGTGAAGTGTTTGATTTTATTAGCTTTAAAAATGAGTTTATTTTTACCAAAGTTGTCATGTAAAAAAGACATAGATGAAGTAATTAAAAGCGTAGCAGAAAAAGTGTTAGTTTTAAGATTTGGGAAGAGACGAAGACTCCGTTTGTCTCCAGCTCGATGAAATAGTAAGTAAGAAACCTCCGTTAAACGTGAACAGCATCAAACTTTAAACAGAAGCGGGCCCTATATGTACATAGAAACAGTCTATGATCCTGTCATCCGAGGCTTTGACACCCCCATGCACAGGGCGGGCGGTGAAAATGTTTTGCACAGCATGTGAATATGAAATGTTCTGGAATTGGACCTGGACCATATCAGAATTCTGCTAGTGCAATACTTCCAGAAGTGCTTAGTGTGGTTTTTGGAAGGGTGCAGTGTTGAAAATATGCTCTAAACTTGATGTCTCAGCTGCCCAGCAGCTTTGCAATTTACTTAGTCTTAACTGCTTTGTGGTTACGTTAAGATTAAGCGTAAGGGTTCGGGTTTATTTCTGAAGCAATGCATTAAAAAGTTTGGGAGTATAAATAGCATCCAGTGGTCGTTCGTGTCCAAGCCTCACAACCAAACAGTAAGACAGGAAGCACCAGATCCCGGAAGACGTGGACCTTCATTATAGTGCAAAGATATCTACATTGGCAAAAACCAGTGACCTCAGGAATCCATAATACTAAGCTCCTCTCCATCTCAAAGGATCCAGAGACATTAATGTCATTGACAAGATAAGTGAATGGTGCAGTCTTGGTGTTGTCCCCTGCGGGTGGGGAGCCCCCATGGAGGTGACAATGTGCTGTTTCTTCAGGCTGAGCCTGACCCAAGTCCCACGGTTGTAGACTAGGGGTTCAACTGCGAGCAGAGGTTGTAATAATGCTTACAGTGTCATTGTAATAATTGTTCATGCAACAAATAATAATGCTAAAGTGAAACTCTCTAATAATAGCTAATCTTAGTTATATGACACCAGCTTTTAATTTGTTCCTCAAAAAATAAAAATTAGATAACGTCTTTGCTCTAAATTAATTGTGTTTCTGTCTTGGTATAGCTGTCAAAAACTGCCCATGATCTCAGCAATATGGCATCTATCTACATTGTTGATGTGGATAAAGCTCCTATCTACACCCGATACTTTGACATCAGTTACATACCCTCCACTGTGTTCTTTTTCAACGGGCAGCACATGAAAGTGGATTATGGGTGAGTTGAGGAAATTTGTATGGTCTTTTTTCCCCTCTGTATGTAAAATCTGCAGCCATAATCTAATAATTATAATTAAGTTTATACTGCTATACACAAGTAAGGTCCAGACCTCATCCAGCCCATGGGCCATGGGCTAAAGGAAAAGCATGTTGAAGGATGTTGAACAACCTTCAACATGCACAACATTTAGACAAGCCTGTGAAATACTGGGAGAATATAGTGTGGTCAGATGAGACAAAAATGCAACTCTTTGGATGCCATAATACACACCATGTTTGGAGGTGAAATGGTACATCACCCCAAAAACACCATACCAACAGTGAAATTTAGATGTGGGAACATCATGTTGTGGGGCTGTTTTTCAGCATCGGCATTGGCAAACATCATATAATTGAAGAAGGATGAATGTAAAATGTACTGAGACATTCTTGATAAAAATCTGCCATCTGCCAGGATAATGAAGATCAGATGAGGGTGGACATTTCAGCAAGATCCTAAACACACAGCCAAGGAAACTCATTTGGTTTCAGAGAATGAATATAAAGCCGCGAGAATGGTCCAGCCAATCACCTGACTTGAATCCAATAGAAAATCTATGGAAGAACTGAAGATCAGAGTTCATAGAAGAGGTCCACGGAACCTTCAACAGTTGAAGACTGTTTGTGTGAAAGAATGGGCCAAAATCACACCTGAGTAACACGTGACTAGTTTCTCCATACTGGAGGCATCTTGAAGCTTCATTACCAACAAAGGCTTTTGTGCGAACTATTAAATACATTTCAGTAAATGTGTCCAATACTTTTTCCCTGTGTCTTTTCACATTATTGCACATAACATCATTCTGGACATCTTTGGTTTGATTTCTTTGTGCGTGTGGATTATTTGGGTTGTTACTGACATTTGGTGAAAATTTAATCTCAATAGCTCCTTTAGAAATGTATTTACTGAGAAAAAAGGTTGTGTGCTCAAGTAGTATTTTAACAATGAGCAGCTCTACGAAGGCTGCAAGTAGCAAAGTCTGAAACTGTCATGAAGACAGTTCACATGACAAAATCTTTTATAAAAAAATTATAAATCAAAACAACGATTCCCTGAAGCGCCAAAGTCTGATATTGATGAACTTGGGTGGGGGATAGTGGATTGGCTGGTCTGATATTTTGGTTTGTATTGGGTTGATATTGGCAAAACTGACTGGATTGTGTTTCAGAAATAAGCAAACAAACAAAATGTTTAAAATAGCAAAAAAAAAAAAAAATCCAATCCTAGTTTTCCACTCTACATCTGAGTCATGTTGTCAGCTTTGAATGTTTTCGTTTAGGGGAGTAGAATATTTGTTTTGGCTAAGAGCAAAGTACACACACTCATCTTCAACCGCTTAGTCCAATTAAGGGCTGCGGGGGGCTGGAGCCTATCCCAGCAGTCATAGACCGGGAGGCAGGGTACACCCTGGACAGGACGCCAGTCTGTCGTAGGGCCACATATAGACAAACAAACACATTCACACACACACACACACACACACCTACAGATAATTTTAAAGTTTCCAATCCACCTAACCTGCGTATCTTTGGATGCGGGAGGAAGCCAGAGCACCCGGAGAGAACCCACACGCAAACTCCACACAGAAAGGCCACAGGTGTGAATCGAACCCATGATCTTCTCGCTGTGAGGCAACTGTGCTAACCACTAAGTCACTGTGCTGCCCCAGTTAGCAAAGTATATTCAGACAAATGTGTATATATATTAACAGCTTAGTTGTTTTAACACATGGAAAACTACATTGGACTGGTATTGGAAGCTTCTGCGATCTCTGTCTGTATCGTATCAGACAAGAAAAAGTGGTATCATGCTGTTCCTGAGGGTGTCTTCTGAGTTTTCTTCTTTTCCTTGTTGGAAAGACCTTATTGTCACTTTTCTGTCTTTCAGATCACCAGATCACACAAAGTTTGTTGGCAGCTTCAAGACCAAACAAGACTTCATGGACCTGATTGAGGTCATTTATAGGGGAGCCATGCGGGGGAAGATGATTGTCCAGAGTCCCATAGATCCTCAAAATATTCCCAAATATGATCTCCTTTATCATGGAATTTAGGTGGAACAACTATCCTGTGTGACTGTAGATACATTATGGACTGTTACAGAGGGACATCTACCACCACTCTTTGAGTGACAAAACAAATAACTGATGGAAGTGTCCACATGTCATTTCCGCAGAACATTGTTCAGACAAGGTTCCTGAAAATAGTGTTGTGTGCAGTGATGTGCTGGCAGAACTGTAAAGATACAAGAATGAAAATGTCTATAAAAACAAACTTCATTATAGAACTTTCAGTTATTTAATTATTTTCTGGGCTTTAAATGTTGAACTGCTTTCTCCAAATATGTTGCGCTACTGGTCTTGTTAAAATTTCCATTTTTTTTCTCATTATGTAATATAAAGATGATTTAGGTTCTTGTCTGCAGTATGTTTTTTTTAAACTTAAATTATTCAGTATGTTGTTAGTTAATTCTCAATCAAGCCAGAAATGAATGAAAAATTCAGGCAGTAAAGGTGAAGTTAGTTATTTGAGATGATGTGCGTCCACAGTACAGACTGTAAGAGGTACTGCTGGGTCATGATGGACAAGCTGCAGGTGTAAAGATTTGTTTTTGTTTTGTACCACTGATTGAAGATTATCAGCGGTATTCTCTGTTGTTGTCTGTCAACCTTCACTTCAAATTGTTGCTTCTGGTGGTGTTCTTATTTAATCAGTCTGAAGTTTCTACCACGCAAACTAGACACATAGGCAGAGTCCCAGTTCAGGGTCTGCACCCTTCTAAGGGCTCTGTCCCACGGAACTCTAAAGACTTCAGCCTTTCAGACACAGTGGCCAGAAGAAGAAATCAAGAAATCACCATTACATAAAGTATAATAAACAGCAGTTCCAAAACAAATACAGTTTTTGGAGAATCTTAAAAAAAAGTACAATTCACATTTCACATCAATGTCTTTCTTGAATTTATTAGTAATACACATTTTAGCTGGATAGCTGGATCTATTGATGATCTTAAAATTAACTTCTTTGACTGCATTGGTGATTATGTATTGATTAGGTAGAAGCCAGGTCTTCCTCCTTGATTCATCATCCACAAATTGATTCCAGTATTACAACACATAAGGTACTGTGATTATATCTCTGTAATGGAGCTCTTGTAGATGTGGTGTTATTACCAGAAGGACTGGAAAAACAGATTTTACCGATGAGAGTATTAGTGGGAGATAACAAAGGTAATAGTTTGCCTATTAGTGCAGCAGGTAACTGAAAAAAAAATGAAATGGTGATGCAAGCACCAAATTTGGCACAAATACACTGTAGATATTACCCTTTTGAAAAGCCAGGGAGTCCACTCGATTTTCAGTAGGCAGCCAGGTAGGGGTCAAAATTTTAAAATGCTCTAATCATATTGAAAGGTATTCCATATAATTTATCTAATCATAAAGATTTCAAAAAGGTATAGTTTGGACTATCTATGACTGAATTCTATGGAGTTATGGGGTAAGAAATAGCAAAAATGGTGAGAAAGGTCAATGTCAGTTTGTACAGGGATCAAAACTTAAAGTTGCTCAAATTTTGGTTAAAAAATAGTGGTGCAAATTATTGGTTGAGCTAATAGGATTAATAAATGTAATAGTTCTGACTATGTTGAATGTTTTGTCTCCAAAGTAAAAGTCAAACAAGGACAACGTCCTTTAGATTCTGACGTGACATATGTTACCCTGTAACATGATAACCAAGTATGACACATGATGCAAACTATTCCTTTTTAAAGCCCTATTAATCAATCAATCAATCAATTTTTTTTTTTTTTATAGCGCCAAATCACAACAAACAGTTGCCCCAAGGTGCTTTATATTGTAAGGCAAGGCCATACAATAATGATGTAAAACCCCAACGGTCAAAACGACCCCCTGTGAGCAAGCACTTGGCTACAGTGGGAAGGAAAAACTCCCTTTTAACAGGAAGAAACCTCCAGCAGAACCAGGCTGAGGGAGGGGCAGTCTTCTGCTGGGACTGGTTGGGGCTGAGGGAGAGAACCAGGAAAAAGACATGCTGTGGAGGGGAGCAGAGATCGATCACTAATGATTAAATGCAGAGTGGTGCATACAGAGCAAAAAGAGAAAGAAACAGTGCATCATGGGAACCCCCCAGCAGTCTACGTCTATAGCAGCATAACTAAGGGATGGTTCAGGGTCACCTGATCCAGCCCTAACTATAAGCTTTAGCAAAAAGGAAAGTTTTAAGCCTAATCTTAAAAGTAGAGAGGGTGTCTGTCTCCCTGATCTGAATTGGGAGCTGGTTCCACAGGAGAGGAGCCTGAAAGCTGAAGGCTCTGCCTCCCATTCTACTCTTACAAACCCTAGGAACTACAAGTAAGCCTGCAGTCTGAGAGCGAAGCGCTCTATTGGGGTGATATGGTACTACGAGGTCCCTAAGATAAGATGGGACCTGATTATTCAAAACCTTATAAGTAAGAAGAAGAATTTTAAATTCTATTCTAGAATTAACAGGAAGCCAATGAAGAGAGGCCAATATGGGTGAGATATGCTCTCTCCTTCTAGTCCCCGTCAGCACTCTAGCTGCAGCATTTTGAATTAACTGAAGGCTTTTTAGGGAACTTTTAGGACAACCTGATAATAATGAATTACAATAGTCCAGCCTAGAGGAAATAAATGCATGAATTAGTTTTTCAGCATCACTCTGAGACAAGACCTTTCTGATTTTAGAGATATTGCGTAAATGCAAAAAAGCAGTCCTACATATTTGTTTAATATGCGCTTTGAATGACATATCCTGATCAAAAATGACTCCAAGATTTCTCACAGTATTACTAGAGGTCAGGGTAATGCCATCCACAGTAAGGATCTGGTTAGACACCATGTTTCTAAGATTTGTGGGGCCAAGTACAATAACTTCAGTTTTATCTGAGTTTAAAAGCAGGAAATTAGAGGTCATCCATGTCTTTATGTCTGTAAGACAATCCTGCAGTTTAGCTAATTGGTGTGTGTCCTCTGGCTTCATGGATAGATAAAGCTGGGTATCATCTGCGTAACAATGAAAATTTAAGCAATACCGTCTAATAATACTGCCTAAGGGAAGCATATATAAAGTGAATAAAATTGGTCCTAGCACAGAACCTTGTGGAACTCCATAATTAACTTTAGTCTGTGAAGAAGATTCCCCATTTACATGAACAAATTGTAATCTATTAGACAAATATGATTCAAACCACCGCAGCGCAGTGCCTTTAATACCTATGGTATGCTCTAATCTCTGTAATAAAATTTTATGGTCAACAGTATCAAAAGCAGCACTGAGGTCTAACAGAACAAGCACAGAGATGAGTCCACTGTCCGAGGCCATAAGAAGATCATTTGTAACCTTCACTAATGCTGTTTCTGTACTATGATGAATTCTAAAACCTGACTGAAACTCTTCAAATAGACCATTCCTCTGCAGATGATCAGTTAGCTGTTTTACAACTACCCTTTCAAGAATTTTTGAGAGAAAAGGAAGGTTGGAGATTGGCCTATAATTAGCTAAGATAGCTGGGTCAAGTGATGGCTTTTTAAGTAATGGTTTAATTACTGCCACCTTAAAAGCCTGTGGTACATAGCCAACTAACAAAGATAGATTGATCATATTTAAGATCGAAGCATTAAATAATGGTAGGGCTTCCTTGAGCAGCCTGGTAGGAATGGGGTCTAATAAACATGTTGATGGTTTGGATGAAGTAACTAATGAAAATAACTCAGACAGAACAATCGGAGAGAAAGAGTCTAACCAAATACCGGCATCACTGAAAGCAGCCAAAGATAACGATACGTCTTTGGGATGGTTATGAGTAATTTTTTCTCTAATAGTTAAAATTTTGTTAGCAAAGAAAGTCATGAACTCATTACTAGTTAAAGTTAATGGAATACTCAGCTCAATAGAGCTCTGACTCTTTGTCAGCCTGGCTACAGTGCTGAAAAGAAACCTGGGGTTGTTCTTATTTTCTTCAATTAGTGATGAGTAGAAAGATGTCCTAGCTTTACGGAGGGCTTTTTTATAGAGCAACAGACTCTTTTTCCAGGCTAAGTGAAGATCTTCTAAATTAGTGAGACGCCATTTCCTCTCCAACTTACGGGTTATCTGCTTTAAGCTACGAGTTTGAGAGTTATACCATGGAGTCAGACACTTCTGATTTAAAGCACTCTTTTTCAGAGGAGCTACAGCATCCAAAGCTGTCTTCAATGAGGATGTAAAACTATTGACGAGATACTCTATCTCCCTTACAGAGTTTAGGTAGCTACTCTGCACTGTGTTGTTATATGGCATTAGAGAACATAAAGAAGGAATCATATCCTTAAACCTAGTTACAGCGCTTTCTGAAAGACTTCTAGTGTAATGAAACTTATTCCCTACTGCTGGGTAGTCCATCAGAGTAAATGTAAATGTTATTAAGAAATGATCAGACAGAAGGGAGTTTTCAGGGAATACTGTTAAGTCTTCTATTTCCATACCATAAGTCAGAACAAGATCTAAGATATGATTAAAGTGGTGGGTGGACTCATTTACTTTTTGAGCAAAGCCAATAGAGTCTAATAATAGATTAAATGCAGTGTTGAGGCTGTCATTCTCAGCATCTGTGTGGATGTTAAAATCGCCCACTATAATTATCTTATCTGAGCTAAGCACTAAGTCAGACAAAAGGTCTGAAAATTCACAGAGAAACTCACAGTAACGACCAGGTGGACGATAGATAATAACAAATAAAACTGGTTTTTGGGACTTCCAATTTGGATGGACAAGACTAAGAGACAAGCTTTCAAATGAATTAAAGCTCTGTCTGGGTTTTTGATTAATTAATAAGCTGGAATGGAAGATTGCTGCTAATCCACCGCCCCGGCCCGTGCTACGAGCATTCTGACAGTTAGTGTGACTCGGGGGTGTTGACTCATTTAAACTAACATATTCATCCTGCTGTAACCAGGTTTCTGTTAGGCAGAATAAATCAATATGTTGATCAATTATTATATCATTTACCAACAGGGACTTAGAAGAGAGAGACCTAATGTTTAATAGACCACATTTAACTGTTTTAGTCTGTGGTGCAGTTGAAGGTGCTATATTATTTTTTCTTTTTGAATTTTTATGCTTAAATAGATTTTTGCTGGTTATTGGTAGTCTGGGAGCAGGCACCGTCTCTACGGGGATGGGGTAATGAGGGGATGGCAGGGGGAGAGAAGCTGCAGAGAGGTGTGTAAGACTACAACTCTGCTTCCTGGTCCCAACCCTGGATAGTCACGGTTTGGAGGATTTAAGAAAATTAGCCAGATTTCTAGAAATGAGAGCTGCTCCATCCAAAGTGGGATGGATGCCGTCTCTCCTAACAAGACCAGGTTTTCCCCAGAAGCTTTGCCAATTATCTATGAAGCCCACCTCATTTTTTGGACACCACTCAGACAGCCAGCAATTCAAGGAGAACATGCGGCTAAACATATCACTCCCGGTCTGATTGGGGAGGGGCCCAGAGAAAACTACAGAGTCCGACATTGTTTTTGCAAAGTTACACACCGATTTAATGTTAATTTTAGTGACCTCCGATTGGCGTAACCGGGTGTCATTACTGCCGACGTGAATTACAATCTTACCAAATTTACGCTTAGCCTTAACCAGCAGTTTCAAATTTCCTTCAATGTCGCCTGCTCTGGCCCCCGGAAGACAATTGACTATGGTTGCTGGTGTCGCTAACTTCACATTTCTCAAAACAGAGTCGCCAATAACCAGAGTTTGATCTTCGGCGGGTGTGTCGTCGAGTGGGGAAAAACGGTTAGAAATGTGAACGGGTTGGCGGTGTACACGGGGCTTCTGTTTAGGGCTACGCTTCCTCCTCACAGTCACCCAGTCGGCCTGCTTTCCCGACTGCTCGGGATCTGCCAGGGGGTAACTAACGGCGGCTAAGCTACCTTGGTCCGCACCGACTACAGGGGCCTGGCTAGCTGTAGAATTTTCCACGGTGCGGAGCCGAGTCTCCAATTCGCCCAGCCTGGCCTCCAAAGCTACGAATAAGCTACACTTATTACAAGTACCATTACTGCTAAAGGAGGCCGAGGAATAACTAAACATTTCACACCCAGAGCAGAAAAGTGCGGGAGAGACAGGAGAAGCCGCCATGCTAAATCGGCTAAGAGCTAGTAGCTACGCTAAGCTAGCGGATTCCTAAAAACACGCAAAGTGAATAATGTGTAAATAATTTAGAGGTGATTCAGCAGAAGGAGTGCTTTAGTTAAGGCACGTAAAGATTACACTGGGAAACAAATCGTAATCTAGATAACTAGATCAATCTAACTGCGCAGATTAAACAGCTAACAGATACAGAAAAACACCGCTGTGCTCCGGAACAGGAAGTGATACAATACCGCAGTGAGAGCCAACCACCAGTATATTCCTGACAATATGATAACTCAGAGATGATAATCTCATCAACAGAATAATTTGCTCAATTAACTCAACCAATAATTTGCATTAATTCTTTCCCAAATTAGAGCATCTTTAACTTTTAACCCCTGCCCATTGTCCATGTGGTGTGGACATGTGTCCAGCCTAAAACTTGTGCTAAATCAGTGTGCAGATCCGCCTCTGATCTACTGTGGTGAGTGAAACAAGGGAGCAAAAAGCCCTTATGACAAAGCCCATACACATTATTTATTCATTTGTGAAATAAGGGAGAAGCAGAAGAGATTTTTTTTCTGTCCACATTTGTAGAAAGTGTAAAAGGTTCACATTGCTTATCCTCAATGAGTTCTTAAAGGATCTGTCTGAATTTTTGTACAAAACCAACAAATATGACAATAAAACAACATTGTCCTTTTGGTCAATTAGAGAGGAATAGAGTGCCTTATTCTGAACAATACGGGCACTTAAAAAGATTTGCTTTTTAAAAGGTCTGTTTGATGACTGTCTGTCTGAGTGGACCTGAGGAGGTTCCACGATGTGGTGGACTTGATGACACACAACGTCTGACCTTTATAAATGGTTCCTCCATTTTCAGAGACCATAAATAATTGGACAAATTAAATGCAAGTATTATTGCTCATACAAATCACTTTTCCCTTCACGTTTCTGTAGGTAAGTCAGAGGATGGATACATGAACATTTCCAAGTCACTGAAAATGTGTTGGACTTCATTTATATAAATCATTAAGAAATACAAACAGTCCAGGACTGTATGGTAAATCTGTATGTGGAATAGGCAGTTCTTAAAAACAGACTACAAAAAGGAGACTAGTGAGGGAAGCCACCAAGACACCTAACAGCTCTGTAGGTGCAACTTTTGGTTGCAGCAGCTTCATGATGAAGTATCACAGAGAAGGATGTTCGCCAAAGAAAAGTGATAAAATCTTGGCTCAAGTCTCCAGTGTACCTAGCTAAAACGCCTTTTTTTATTCTCTCTCTCTCTCTCCCTCCCTCTCTCTTTTAAACCTGCCATCACACCTCCAGAACAGATGGTGGCGGTAATGCACCAAAAACCGAGACGCTTGCTGCTCCCCTCTTCTGGCTCCGAACCTCAGGGCGACCTTGTGGGTTATGTTGTGCGTAAAAGTCGAATCGTTATCTTAAATGAAAGTGTGGAGTTAGTTAGTTTTTGCTTCATCCGACGTTAATGTCATGGCTTCGTTTCTCAAAACTGCTGTTGGCGGGTTGGGTTTGATGTGCAGAGTTCACGGACACCAACAAGGTAATGATGCTAACAAAGGATGACGACTCGCTGACAGTAAGCTATGAAATGTTTCCTTTAGTGGATAAACGATTCAGTTTAAGACTAAAACTTCATATAAGGCAGTGGCTAAACTAAGTTAACCACAGCCACTAATCCTAACCATCCACTACGCTATGTACGAACGTTATACGGCTACGGCTAAGTAGGAACTTTATAGAGCACTTTCCGGATAAACACATTTCAAAGTGTACTTGGTTATTTCAAAATGTTTTACAACATAATTACACAGAAATACAAACTAAAACAAACACGCACAGACAGAGAGAAGGATTTTATACATGTCGATAACTGCTGGTAATCTCATTCACATAAAATCCTTTGAAGATTGCCTTGCAGCAGTGAGAAGTTGGATGTCTAGAAACTTCCTACTTTTAAACTCTGATAAGACTGAAATGATGGTTCTTGGTCCAGTGAGACATTGGACCAAGAACCTCCGCTTGTGTGTCATACATCACACTGACAAAGTGAGGAACCTTGGGGTAATTTTTGATCCTTCGTTGTCCTTTGGCCTCCACATTAGAAATATTAATAGGATTGCTTTCTTCCACCTGCGAAATATAGTGAAGATTCGTCCCATCCTGTCTATGGCTGATGCTGAGACCCTGATCCATGCATTCATCTATTCTAGGTTGGACTACTGCAATGTTCTATTTTCTGGTTTACCGCAGTCTAACAACATTAGGGGTCTCCAATTGCTTCAAAATGCTACAGCCAGACTTTTGACACGAAGCAGAAAGTACAACCAGATTACACCCATTTTGGCATCCCTTCACTGGCTTCCTGTCCCAGTGAGATCAGATTTTAAGGTTCTGCTACTAACCTATAAAATTATTCATGGACTGGCACCTCCCTACCTAGCTGACCTAATTAAACCTTACGTACCTGCTTTGCGTTCTCAGGGTGCAGGACTACTTTGTGTCGGTAAGGTGAATAAGAAGTCTGCGGGTCACAGAGCTTTCGCTTATCGTGCCCTGTTCTGTGGAATGATCTCCCTGTGTCAATAAAACAGTCAGATTCTGTGGAGATTTTCAAGTCCAGACTTAAGACGCACTTATTTTCCCTTTCATATGGGTAGCATACTGGTACAGTTTTATTTTATGCTTTTTACTCTTTTAATTCATTTATTAGTAATTGGAGCGGGCTGCAGCCTCAACTTTACCTAAATTCTGTGTCTTTTATTGAAGTTTAGGATGAGTGGCCGGTGATCACCTTAGTATTTCTCTTTTTCTTGTTGTTTAATGCTGGCAAATTATACAGTATTTTTTGTCTTTCTAATGCCTGATTCTGTTTTTTCTTTGTTTAAGGTGCAGCTCCATCCAGAGATGGGAGTTGTATTCATGTTGGCGACCCTCCTGTCCTGTGCGCCAATAGCATTTCTTGTATATTTGTCTGTGAATTGTTCTGTGATTTGTGTTTGTAGCATGGCCCAAGCAGAAGGTCACCCCTTTGAGTCTGGTCTGCTTGAGGTTTCTTCCTCAGAGGGAGTTTTTCCTTACCACTGTTGCTCTGGGGGTTGGTAAGGTTAGACCTTACCTATGTGAAGTGATTTGAGGCAACTCTGTTGTGATTTGGAGCTATATAAATGAAAAATAAATTGAAACATTGAAATTGAAATTTCCTTAAAAATGATGTGAAATTTCAGCTACAGTTTGCCATAAGGTACATTTGATCAGTTTTATTGTATGCGTTCAAAATTAATTACGATTTGTGAGCAAGAGAAGACATTTGAGGGCTTTATCTTTGCCTTTCAGAAGCACTCTGTCATTTTTCATAATTTTCTGACATTTTGTGGATCAACAAAGTAATCTATTAAAAATATTTGGCAATCGATAATGAAAATAATCGTTACTTGCAGCACTAATGTGAAATTATGAAATTTAATGTTCAAAATTTTACAGAGGTGGTTTTATTATTTATTTATTTATTTTTACAGAGCAAGGAATTTTTGACATACCACTCAACACACCACATCATTTCTAAACATTTTAGTTTATTTTGGATGCATACATTATTTTAGTTTGCACACAGGATCAAAATTAACTCACAAAAACTACCAGGGTTAAAATTGTTAGCCCAGTTAACAACTCACCTTTTTTGTTGAACCATAGCACAAAGCACTCTTGTGCAGTGATGTCCTTTAACTTTTTAATGCTCAAAGTTAAAATCAAGGGTATCTTCCAATGTACACACTATAAAAACTTCATTAAGGGTTTGAGCTGTCACTTGAAAAAGCATCATGCTAAAAACAAAACAAATCAGTACAGACTTGAGAAAAAGAATTGTTGATGCTCAGAAAGCAGGAGAATGATATGCACAATTCTCACTGGAGTGAGAAGTGTCATCATGACATTCAAAGATTCAGAACAAGCTGGGCAGAGGTAGGAAGCGAAAGATTTCAAAGACTGGAAAGAAAACTAGTGAGAGATGTGTCTAAAGGCTCCAGAACAACTGTCAAGACACAAGTGAATGACATAGCCAAGATGGGAATTGGAGTTAGAGAAAACAGTCACGAGAGCCCTGGACAGGAATGGTCTATATCCTCGCAGTCCAAGAAAAACTGCACTTCTGCAGAAGAGACACCTTCAAGCTTGACTGAAGTATGCAAAGGACAACCTGGAGAAAGAATATGCATACTGGAAGCATGTCCTTTGGTCAGATGAGATGAAACTATAGCTCTTGACGTTTATGTTTAGAGGTAGAAGGGAGAAGTTTTATGCTGTGGGGATGCTTCAGTGCATCTAGAAGTAGGAATCTCCTCAAGGTGGAAGGAATCATGAAGAAAGAAGAATGTGTGAAGATTTTGAAAGAAAACCTCAGTCAGCAATCAGCAACAAAACTGGGTCTGGGTTGTCGTTTTATCTTCCAGCATAGCAACTCAAAACACATCGTTCCTGGTGATAGTGAACATTACTGACTGGCCTCCACAAAGCCCTGACTTGAATCCCATTGAAAATCTGTGGTTTGAACTGAAGACCAAGGTCCATGTCAGAAGACCATCAAATCTGGAGGAGCTTGAGAGATTCACCAAAGAAAATGGGCTGGGATTCCTCAGGAGACATGTCTGAGACTTGTTGAAAACTACAACAAACTATTGCAGGTTTCTATCCACCAAGAAGGACACACAGTTGACTATTACCATCATGGGGGCTAATAATTTTGACACAGTTTTTGATTTTTGTGAAATTATTTTGTTTGTGTGCAAAGTAAAATAATGTCAGAATCCAACATAAAACTAGGGTGTTTAGAAATGTTGAAAATTCTTTGCTCTCTTTAAAAAAACACTTGACAAAGCTTTGAAGAAAACAATAAAATTAATCAGCTGTATACAAATTTGATACACTATACCTTTTTTGTGAACATTTCTTTAATCTGTTGTGTGTTCACAGGTCTTTGTCACAATCACTTCAAAGTCTTAATTGCTGGGATAAAGACCCTTGAAGTACCTCCAGACTTCAGTGGTAACTCTTCAAAATCTTTTATTACCTGAAAAACTGGTACATTTGAATCTTCAAATTTATGGAAATATATACATTTAGCAGGCATAGTTAATATGTTCACATGAAGCTTCCTTATTCAAAGCCACATATTTTCCTCTTTGTGGTGTTGATAAATGGTGTGGGTGGTGTTTTCATCTGAAGATGTGGTGCTGCCAGAGAAACCAAAGCTGAAGTTTGTGGAGAGGTCCCCCAACTTAGTAAAACCCAAGAGAGAGATGAAAAATCTGCGGGATATACAAGGAGTGGATACAGAAGCAAATTTCTTCACCACAGGGAAGTTTGCCATTATTGTGAGTACGTTTGCCTAATTTGTACCAAATGTATTTATTATTGTTTTTGAAATGGGATTTATGTCTCGCTGGACTCAATGTTTTTACATCTTTGACATCTGCATCCTTCTTGTTGTCTCTTTACACATTAATGTACTCGGTCCTTGAACCTTATCAGTCACCAGTCATCCATTTCAGAGAATTCTTTGGTTTGAAAATGCCACAGTTCTCAAAGTGCCAAACTTTTCACATTTGACGGTTCTGAAAACAAACCACATGGTTCACTTGGTGAGCTTTACATTGCTAAATCCTGAGCATTGTAGCAGGAGTGTGTGGATATTCACACCTGTAGAATGAAAGCCACCTAATTTGCAAAGTGTGCTTTTGTACATTTACTACTCTTTATTGTGTCTCCCATGACCCATTGTTGAATTAAATTAAACTGGATACTGGAGTTTCCAGTATGTGTCATATCAGAAATGGAAAAGTAGTATTGTGCCATCCCTAGTAATCATCAAAACTAAATAAAAAAAAAAAAAATACTTGAAACATTTTAGTTTATATGTAAAGAGTCTTTTCACTTTCTGAAATTACTTGAATATTAAATGGTTTCATGATATTCTACTGAATAAAACTGTACCTCATATTTTATGGTGAATGTTTCCATACTCTTAAAATTCTACATTGGTACATACCTACTTCTAGCAAATGAATTTTATTTTGTTTGCAGTTTGTCAGAACATGGTGTCTCTTTTGTGTCTCTGTCACATTCAGGCTATGGAAGGGGGTTACCTTCACTGGGGTCACTTTGAGATGATGCGACTAACCATCAACCGCAAAATAGATACTCGGACTACGTTTGCCCAGTGGCGCGTCAATGCCCCTTATAAACCTATCACACGTAAAAGCTTGGGACAGCGCATGGGTGGAGGCAAAGGAGAAATCGACCACTATGTGACGCCTGTCCGCTATGGTCGTTTTATTGTGGAACTGGGAGGAAAGGTGGAGTTGGAGGAGATTGAATATGTCTTAAAACAAGTGGCAAAGAAGCTACCATTCCGTGCTAAGGTGAGTCAACAATTACAAGGTGTTGCAATTTAATGTGAGCACTAAGGTGTCGGAGCAGCACCTGTGAAAAATCCACGCACACAAGTGGGAAGACAAATACAATTGTATGCAAAAGTTTGGGCACCCCTGATAATTTTCATGATTTTTCTTTATAAATCATTGGTTGTCTAGATCAGAAATTTCAGTTAAATATATCATATAGCAGACAAACACACAGACATTTGAGAAGTGAAATTAAGTTTCTAGTATTTACAGAAAGTGTGCAATAATTATTTGAACAAAATTAGGCAGGTGCATAATTTTGGCACCCTTGTCATTTTATTGATTTGACTACATTTAGCACTAATTATTGGAACACAAAATTGGTTTGGTAAGCTCACTGACCTTTGACCTCCTTACGCAGGTGAATCCAATCATGAGAAAGGGTATTTAAGGTAGCCATTTGCAAATGTTCTCCCTCTTTGCATCTCTTCTAATGAGTGGCATCATTGGACCCTCTAAGCAACTCTCAAATGACCTGAAAACAAAGATTGTTCAACATCATGGTTTAGGGGAAGGATACAAAAAGCTATCGTAGAGATTTCAGCTGTCACTTTCCACTGTGAGGAACATAGTGAGGAAATGGAAGACTGCAGGCACAGTACTAGTTAATGCCTGAAGTGGCAGGCCAAGAAAAATATCAGATAAGCTGAAGCAAATGATGGTGAGAACAATCATAGTCAACCCACAGACCTGCTCCAAAGACCTACAACATGATCTTGTTGCAGATAGTGTCTCTGTGCATTGTTCAACGATACAGCGCACTTTGCACAAAGAGATGATGTATGATGCTGTAATGCAGAGGAAGCCTCTTCTGCGTACACACTACAAACAGTCGCTTGAGGTATGCTAAAGCACATTTGGACAAGCCAGCTTCATTTTGGAATAAGGTGCTATGGACTGATGAAACTAAAATTGAGTTAATTGGACATAACAAGGGGTGGTATGCATGGCTGAAAAAGAACACAGCATTTCAAGAAAAACACCTCCTACCTACAGTAAAATTTAGAGGTGGTTCCATCGTGCTGTGTGGCCAGTGCAGGTACTGGGAATCTTGTTAGAGTTGAGGGTCACATAGATTCCAGTCAATATCAGCAGATTCATGAGAACAATGTTCATGAATCAGTGACAAAGTTGAAGTTGCACCAGGGCTGGATCTTTCAACAAGACAACAACCCTAAACACTGCTCAAAATCTACTAAGGCATTCATGCAGAGGAACAAGTACAACATTCTGGAATGGCCATTTTAGTCCCCAGAGCTGAATATTATTGAAAATCTGTGGTGTGATTTTACAGTAGTGTTCAGAATAATAGTAGTGCTATGTGACTAAAAAGATTAATCCAGGTTTTGAGTATATTTCTTATTGTTACATGGGATACAAGGTACCAGTAGATTCAGTAGATTCTCACAAATCCAACAAGACCAAGCATTCATGATATGCACACTCTTAAGGCTATGAAATTGGGCTATTAGTAAAAAAAAAAAAAAAGTAGAAAAGGGGGTGTTCACAATAATAGTAGTGTGGCATTCAGTCAGTGAGTTTGTCAATTTTGTGGAACAAACAGGTGTGAATCGGGTGTCCCCTATTTAAGGATGAAGCCAGCACCTGTTGAACATGCTTTTCTCTTTGAAAGCCTGGAAAACGGGACATTCAAGACATTGTTCAGAAGAACAGCGTAGTTTGATTAAAAAGTTGATTGGAGAGGGGAAAACTTATACGCAGGTGCAAAAAATTATAGGCTGTTGATCTACAATGATCTCCAATGCTTTAAAATGGACAAAAAAACAGACACGTGGAAGAAAACAGAAAACAACTATCAAAATGGATAGAAGAATAACCAGAATGGCAAAGGCTCACCCATTGATCAGCTCCAGGATGATCAAAGACAGTCTGGAGTTACCTGTAAGTGCTGTGACAGTTAGAAGACACCTGTGTGAAGCTAATTTATTTGCAAGGATCCTCTGCAAAGTCCCTCTGTTAAATAAAAGATGTGCAGAAGAGATTACAATTTGCCAAAGAACACATCAACTGGCCTAAAGAGAAATGGAGGAATATTTTGTGGAATGAGAGTAAAATTGTTCTTTTTGGGTCCAAGGGCCGCAGACAGTTTGTGAGACGACCCCCAAATTCTGAATTCAATCCACAGTTCACAGTGAAGCATGGTGGTGCAAGCATCATGATATGGGCATGTTTCTCCTACGATGGTGTTGGGCCTATATATCGCATACCAGGTATCATGGAGCAAAATCTTGGTTCCAAACCAACAAAATTTATGCCCAGCAGATGTGAAGAAATCATGAAAAACTGTGGTTATACAACTAAATACTAGTTTAGTGATTCACAGGATTGCTAAAAAAGCAGTTTGAACATAATTTTAAGTTTGTAGCGTCAACAGAAGATGCTACTATTATTCTGAACACTACTGTAAGTGTGCTGTCCATGCTCGGAAACCAACAAATATTTTGTAAAGAATGGTCCAGAATCCAGACTCTCAATGGAAGCTATTAGAAGTGTTTTGAGGCTGTTATTTCTGCAAAAAGAGGATCTACTAAATATTGTTTTTTTTTTCCTGTTGGGGTGCCCAAATTTATGCAGCTGCCTAATTTTATTTAAAGAATTATTTCACACTTTCTGTAAATCCTATAAACTTCATTTCACTTCTCAAATATCACCGTGTTTGTCTGCTATATGATATATTTAACTGAAATTGCTGATTCAAACAACCAATGATTTATAAACTTTTACATACAACTGTAACATTTTAATTGACTCACTGGCCACTTTTATTAAGTACATGTTGCTATTACTGGGTTGGACCTGCTTTTTTTTTTTTTTTCTTTCCCCTGAATTGCCTAAATTATACCCCCACAAACAAAAACTAAGGGGTAGGCTACAACCCCTGGCAATAATTATGGAATCACCGGCCTCGGAGGATGTTCATTCAGTTGTTTAATGTTGTCGAAAAAAAGCAGATCACATACATGACACAAAACTAAAGTCATTTCAAATGGCAACTTTCTTAAGAAATCAGGAAAAAAAAATTGTGGCAGTCAGTAAAGGTTACTTTTTTAGACCAAGCAGAGGGGAAAAAATATGGAATCATGAAAAACTAAAGAACACTCCAACACATCACTAGTATTTTGTTGCACCACCTCTGGCTTTTATAACAGCTTGCAGTCTCTGAGGCATGGACTTAATGAGTGACAAACAGTACTCTTCATCAATCTGGCTCCAACTTTCTCTGATTGCTGTTGTCAGATCAGCTTTGCAGGTTGGAGCCTTGTCATGGACCATTTTCTTCAACTTCCACCAAAGATTTTCAATTGGATTAAGATCCGGACTATTTGCAGGCCATGACATTGACCCTATGTCTTTTTGCAAGGAATGTTTTCACAGTTTTTGCTCTATGGCAAGATGCATTATCATCTTGAAAAATGATTTCATCATCCCCAAACATCGATGGGATAAGAAAAGTGTCCAAAATATCAACGTAAACTTGTGCATTTATTGATGATGTAATGACAGCCATCTCCTCTGTGCCTTTACCTGACATGCAGCCCCATATCATCAATGACTGTGGAAATTTACATGTTCTCTTCAGGCAGTCATCTTTATAAATCTCATTGGAACGGCACCAAACAAAAGTTCCAGCATCATCACCTTGCCTAATGCAGATTCGAGATTGATCACTGAATATGACTTTCATCCAGTCATCCACAGTCCACGATTGCTTTTCCTTAGCCCATTGTAACCTTGTTTTTTTCTGTTTAGGTGTTAATGATGGCTTTCGTTTAGCTTTTCTGTATGTAAATCCCATTTCCTTTAGGCGGTTTCTTACAGTTCGGTCACAGATGTTGACTCCAGTTTCCTCCCATTTGTTCCTCATTTGTTTTGTTGTGCATTTTTGATTTTTGAGACATATTGCTTTAAGTTTTCTGTCTTGACGCTTTGATGTCTTCCTTGGTCTACCAATATGTTTGCCTTTAACAACCTTCCCATGTTGTTTATATTTGGTCCAGAGTTTAGACACAGCTGACTGTGAACAACCAACATCTTTTGCAACATTGCGTGATGATTTACCCTCTTTTAAGAGTTGATAATCCTCTCCTTTGTTTCAGTTGACATCTCTTGTGTTGGAGCCATGATTCATGTCAGTCCACTTGGTGCAACAGCTCTCCAAGGTGTGATCACTCCTATTTAGATGCAGACTAACGAGCAGATCTGATTTGATGCAGGTGTTAGTTTTGGGGATGAAAATATACAGGGTGATTCCATAATTTATTCCTCAGAATTGAGTGAGTCCACAATTATTTTTCCTGATTTCTTATAGTGTTTCTTAAAGCCAGAAAGTTGCCATTTGAAATGATTTTAGTTTTGTGTCATGTATGTGATCTGCTTTTTTTTCTACAAAATTAAACAACCGAATGAACATCCTCTGATGCCGGTGATTCCATAATTATTGCCAGGGGTTGTATATTCAAATCACTCTGTCTGTCCATGAATCTGGTAAGCATAACTCCTCAGAAACTGATGGAATTCAGTGCAACCTCACAGAAGTTCAGTGTCTTCAAGAAAAGATAAACAGGCATTTGTGTTTAATTAATGCATCATATTGTATGATAATGACATTGTAAGCACACATCTTTCTTAGATGCTTTATGGATTTCAGTGAAATTTTACACAGTGGAAAATAATTTCTGGCCCAGTGTGCTCAAGGGAAGATAATTTAGCTTATGTTATTGTGTGTGAGTCTTTTTAATGATTCATATTTGCCAGTTACATGAATGCAGGTTGACCAGTTTCATCACAGATCTCTAGTTCTTCATGGTATAAACTTTCCTCAGAGATTTTAATCCACATTAATATGAAAGGGGGGGGGTCCATCCTTTCATGCTGTTTACATTAAATTATGACCCTATCATCTGAACATTGCAACAGAAATCAAGACATCAGACCAACTAATATTTTTTCAGTGTTACATTGTTTAGTTTTGGTGACTCTGTGTCCAGTGTAGCTTCAGTTTCCTGTTCTGAACTGACAAGAGTGGCAGCTGGTGTGGTCTTCTGCTAGTGTAGTCCATCTGCTCCGGGATTCAATATCGTGTCCATTTAGAGAGGACTCTTCTTCAGAGCTTGGTTCTGTTGGTGATTTTCTATCAGCTCAGACCAGTCCGGCGATCTTTCTCTGATCTCTGCCATAAACAAGGCATTTTTGCCCAGTGAACAGCTGCTTGGTGTTTCTTCTCTTTTGGACCATTCTCTGTTGACCATGGAGATGGTTGTGTGTTGACATCCCAGTCAATCCACGGTTTCTGAAATAATCAAACCAGGCCATCTGGCAAAAATAACCACTTTCAAAGTAACATAAATCTGTGGTTCTCAAGTCTTGGTCCTAAATGACACATTTTCAATTCTCCCTACTCAGCTTATAGCCAGTTTGATCAGTAAGGTGTATTCAGACAGTCAAGAGCTTGTCATCACCAGATTTGACATGTTAGGGAAGAGTAGAATATGAAGATATGGAAAGTCTGCAAAGCATTGGTTCCAGTGGACTGACTGAGAATCATTGGCTTAAATGAACTTTCTTCCCATGCTTGGTTTGAACTTCAGCAGCAGATCTTCTTACCATGTCTACAGCACCGTGTATTTTCATATTTTGGTAAATTAAAATAAAATGAATGTGTATTAGAAATAAAAATAATACATGTATCTCTCTGTTTACTAACACATAGGTGAGGTAAGTGTTCCCAAACCAAAAAAGTTAATATGAAGTGAAACAAATAAATAATCAAACAAGACAAAATAAACATAAATTATTGCGCTGTACCCAGTTTTGGTGGTTGTGGTCTGTGACTGGTGAGGCCTGTCCCACTTGTATTATTTTATACTAATCCCCAAATGATTTTATTATTATTATTATTTTTTTTTTTCTGTCGAAGACAAGTTTCATATTTTGTTCATTATTTCTGCAAAAACACTTGAAATAACAGAAATGAGGATTGTATGCAGTTTCATATAATGATTACATATAAATTTATGCAAAGCTATGAATATTTTCAGTGCAGTCCTTCCCCCAACGGGGATGTTTGCATTCAGTAATTCATACTTTTGTAAAATCTATTGATACAAAAATTTGTTAGTGGTAACTCATATATACACTATGCACTTAGTGTAGTCCTAAGCCTGCTGCACTCTGCCACTGATCTGATTTGTGTTTGACTAGAAAATCTCTTGCTGTATCTGACTGCCTTTTCATCAAAGTCTCCCACTCCAGGACGTGAGACCAGCTTTGAGCACAAAATAGTGTAATGTCACCTTTGGCTGCTTGATCAGTGTAAAAAGTGGGTATACAGAAGCAATATTTCATGCGTGTAGCCAAGTAGTTTAGAGGCCACCATGTTGTACTACTTATCAGCAGTATTTATTGAGTTTGTTGATTGGATGGTGACAGGGCTCTCAACAAGGGAGCAATTTTGATTGGTCATAAATTAGGCTTTGTCAATTATTGTAAAAAAAACAAAGTCAAACATCGGCCATTTTGTTGCAAAATTAACTGATAAAGTGCCACTTATGCAAGAATGAAGATTTACTTTTTGGTTAACAATATTTGCTACATAAATCAAGGCCTACCATGAATTCTCCCACAGAGAAGATCATGAACAAGCACCAATCATCAAACTCAGCACATGAGCTATAATACTTTATATTTAGTGTGTCCAGTTACTTATGGTCTGGGAGAATTGGGGGGCCTTGTATTTAAAAAAAAAAATGGCTGCAGTTCTTGAGTATATATTTTTGAGTATATATATTTTGTCAAACTCCTTGAATTAAAGCTAAACATCTGTATGCACATTGATTGTGGTGTGTACAGACACACATTAGAAAAACTGGGGTCACCGTTCAAGTAAAATGGACCTGTTTTTTTTTGTTGTTGTTTTTGTCAGCTATGCATTTGTACAGTTGAGCATTAACTGTATAATCCAGGAGAAATTAATCATGCAGATATCTAACTTGAGTGGTTTCACAAGTAATGGCTGCATCCTTATTTTCAAACTTGACACACTTTTCCACATGGTGAGGATAACAATTATTGCTTACTATATATATATATATATATATATATATATATATATATATATATATATATATATATATATATATATATATATATATATATAAAGATTGTAAATGCTAAAATAAGCATATTATTCTCATATATTTTCATGTATGGTAATTTTGCTGACCTATTTTTACTTAAATTTTTTTTTTTTTTTTTCGCAAAAGTGGCATCAGATTTATTTTATTTTTTCATATTTTTTATGATTTTAGTACCTATACCTATTGTGATATAATTTCACAGTTGTGAAACTGACAGTCAATTTATGGTCAGACTATACATGTTTATTGCTGTCTACTGTTTGTGTGAATGGGATCATCACAGCTGTGTGTATCAGTCGTGTAGAGCACTTCTGCCTGTCTGGCAGTGTAGTGGAATTGCTCTGATTGGAATTGCAATCATCAAATTCTTCTACACCTTCAAAAGATGCTACATGCACTCCAACCTCTCTGACTTCCATTGGAATGTGTTGGCTGTCAGTGTAGCACCTCCATCTGTCCGAAACATCAGTTGGTATCTGTCAGAATATTGTATTGTTGTGTCTCCTACTGGTTGTTTAAGGTGCTCAGTGGGTGATGGGGAACATTTGATGTAGCTTGTGCATATGATATTCATGTTTTACAGGTGGTGAGCAGAGAGTCTTTGGCAGCCATGCACCAGGAACAGGCTGAAATGGAACAAAACAACCAGAATCCTTGGACTTTCAAAGAGATAGCACGTGGCAACATGCTGGGCATCAGAAAGGTCATCAGCCCCTTTGACTTGTTCCATCATGGACGCTTTACTGGGAAATTCCACAATCCAGGGAGGGTGTGATGGACATGAAGTTCAGTGGTCAATACATTGTTATAGTGTGATTTCCGCACCATCCAGTAAATACCAACAATTGTCAAATTCTTTAAGTAACAGGAGTGGAGGGAGTGTTTGTCCATTATTTTCAGGTAAACATTTTCAGGTAAACATCACTTGGGAAAAGGCTCATTTTAATTTTCTGTTTGGAGGAAGGATGTGTTCAGTTGTGACATTGCTGAATTTGAAAGTCTTTGGTGGTTTTTTTTTAATATCTATGCCACAAATCACAGCAAATTGATGGAGCATATTGACATGGACAGCTGGCACAGAGAGTGCCTTTATGCAGCCCGTGAAGTGTTAATTTCTAATTTTGTTAACAATATTGATTTGCAGTCACACAATGAATCTTAAATTCATGGGGTTTATAAAAAAGTGTTTTACAAATGTTTCTTTTACAAAACTGCATCAGTTTACACATTGATCATCATGAAAACATCAACCTGGAAAATATGCACATTTCCTTAAATAAATGCATTTACAAACAAAACAACTGAATGCATGTGCTTTATGTATAGGGTAGATTGAAAGGTTTTGAGCCTGACCCAGGAAAAAGGGTGTGGTTCTCCATCATTTGTATTCTGAGCAACTAACATTTCCCAAATGTGTGAAGTTTTGATTCACGGGGTGTAATGTTGAGAAATCTTGGTTTCTCAGAATACAAAAAACCACATGCTACTTTTTCCTGGTTCAGGCTCAAAACTCTTCAATCTCCCCTTGTAGCATGTGTCTGGGTTACTTGTGGACACTACAGTACTCAATAGTTACAAAATGTGTTGTTTCATTGGAACCATAAATGAAATATGAGAAAGGTGACTGATTATTTAATTCAAATTAATCATCTTATAAAACAGTAACAGTTTTTGTAGTTAAAAAATGTCAGAAGCCCATCTATTGTCATAACATCTTCAAATTCAAACAGGTTGTCTTCATTTTTAAAGCATTAAATGTGTACATGTGAAGTACTGAGTGCAAACAGGTCTGTCTGCAGTGGCACCAAGTACAACTGGAAAAACTGACACTCTCAGGTACCTTGTGACTTAGGTTACATATTACTTGAATTAATGGTTATGTTTTATTGTATTAAAGGGGGTTGACTGTGTCCAATTTATTCAAAGTGCAGTCTTAAGACATTCAAAAAGGCTAAAACCTAAATTCCAAAACCCCTAAAGATCTTGAGATCCCCATTTTAACAGATCAAAATGTTACCAATAAGTTTCTCAGTTATAAAACTCAACATTCTTCAGGATATGCTAAGAATAAAGTCAATGTGAGCAGGTTTAAGCCCACAAGGAAAAGTCAGTCGTACCTACAGTAAATCATGATGGAGTTGTTTATACATAGGGTGTTGTACTGGAGCCACTGAGGAATGATGAAATTAGACGATTGAGGCGTCGGA
Organism: Thalassophryne amazonica; assembly: GCF_902500255.1. Lineage (NCBI taxonomy): Eukaryota > Metazoa > Chordata > Actinopteri > Batrachoidiformes > Batrachoididae > Thalassophryne > Thalassophryne amazonica. Next base: position 118,781,082 of record NC_047104.1, on the reverse strand, counting down.
ACACAAGGTTTCAGATAACTGAGTCTTTTAGCGGGACAATATTCCAAAGCACACGTCCAACAGCACAAAATAAAGGTTGAATCGGAAGGGATGGATAGTTTGTAATGGACAGCAGTGAGTCCAGGCCTAAATCTCACTGGACAAACTTTGGAGAGATTTGAATTCTACCAGTGCAAAAAGGATTCATGCAAACATAAGAGCCCAAATACATAGAAGAGTGGCAGAAAGAAACTAGCAGATGGGTGCAATAAGCTACACTACACATAAAAACGACAACGCTGAGATTCTCATTCTTGACCTTCAGCTTTGGAGAACCTGATCTGAGCAGCATCATTTAAACCACTGCATAAAACTCACTCTTGTTGGAGGGAAAGCTATTTTACTTTTCATCATAGTTTATCTTCGTTTTTGTCCAACTGTTTAAATTTATTTTGTGTTTTGTGTACTTGTTAATATTTTTTAAGAATCTATTTCTACTTTTTTTTAAACTGTACTAGTGTGTTATATTTGTGCAGGTTTAGTTGTATGAGTAAACTGTATCTTGTACTAAAAGACATTCAACACAACTGGTGAACACCAGTTTAGAATATTACTATGCCAAACTAAGTGAACATCTGGCAGCTGTGCACATTTGTACAAGGAGGACATGTCAGGGTCAGATTGGCTGTTGAGCAAAGAACAAAACATGCTTCAAAACCTAAAGTGATACAATTAATTTCTAAATGGGATCCATTTATTTTCAGTTCTTAAATTATTGTAATTATGTATGTTTACATAATGTCAACACAAATTTGAAACGTGGGATCACAAAACATTTAATGAAATGCATCTTTCAGTAGTCCTCATTATCAATGTTTATTTTATTAGTCTGTGTTTATAGTTACAGGAATATTTAAAACAAACCCACATTAGGATTAAGTTTAGCTAGAAGTACATTTGAGTGTAACGAACCTAATGTTTAATAATGTTCTATATAGCCTCCGGTCCGACAGGTGGCGACAACAGCATAAAATTAACCACATTAAAAGCTCGGACTGCGCATGCGTGCTAGTTTGTTTTAAACCTGCAACACCGCGAAACTTAAAGCTATTAGAAGATCTGCCGCTGTTGCGCTTGTAATTTGATCGTTTCTTCATATTTAGCAGCGATGAAACCCGTGAGAGGTTCGAGTCGAGCCTCCTCCAGCGAACCCAAATCAAAAAAGAAGAAAACAGAAAAAAAATCAACTCAACCCCAGCAGCAGGTAGCGGCTAGTGTTAGCCTTAGCCTAAACAGTTTCTGTGTTGTAGTTGTTATTCTGGCTGTTACAACTCACGCGGTGCTGTTTTTACTTTAGGAGACAAAGGACAATATTGGCAAGAACTCAAAATCCACTCGGAAGAAGAAAGGTGAGAAACGAGAGGTTGTCAGTTCTGCGCGCATGCGCAGAACATGGTAAAAAAAAAAGTTGACTAATCTCAGCGATCATATAAAGATGGTTAGATTTGCATATTTGATTTAAAGGCTAATGTCCGTGCATTGATGTTTGACCCAGTGTGCATTTGCAACTTTTCCTACAATCTGTCATCATCTCTTTCTTCCTGAGAAGATTAATTGCCTCTGTTCTGCTGCACATTGTTTTTAGCACCAGTTATGTGCATACATGTTTATAAAACCTTCTTGTGATGTCGCAGCTTAATGGAAGACAAACACACAATGATGTCATAATGCATACTACACTCGTCTGCACTTAATTATGACAAAACAAACTTTATATCAGATTACTCACATAATAAAATATGCTTAATGCAATCCATCTCAGACGCCAATACCAACATTTTGTCCAATTTCGCCAATTACTGGTAATTGTCAGATTCGTCACTATGTGGCAGCACATTTAATCCCATTTTGCATGTTACCGCCGATTGTCACTAGGTTAACATTACTGTTCCCATTTCGTGATTATTCATTCATTCATCTTCTACTGCGTAGTCCAATTAAGGGTCGCGGGGGCGCCAGAGCCCATCCCAGCAGTCATAGGGCGTGAGGCGGGGTACACCCAGGACAGGACGCCAGTCTGTCGCAGGGCCATTTCGTGATTATTTACCCGCATTTTACCAGTCTCCATGTCACTCCATTTTGCTCCATTTCATTACAGTACATTCATTTCGTATCTTAGTATAGCTGCCAGAGACCGGTGATGCACATGCCTTTCGATTGTGACTTTCAAAAGGCTCGGAGCGCTACCAGAAACTATGATACAGTTGTACAAAAGGTAAGGTTAGACCATACCTGTGTGAAGCGCTTTGAGGCAACTCTGTGATTTGGTGCTATATAAATGAAAATAAATTGAAAAATTACAAAAAACAAAAACTGGAAGCGTGTACTTTTTGACGTCTTGCTTTTTAGCAGCCGCCAAAATGATTTTCTCCTCCAACATGGTCATGCTTGTATGACAGCTAGGTCATGATGCTTTCGGCCAATCAATCACAAATCTTTCGCAAGTTTGAAGGAAGTCTGTCCAGCTGTTTTTGGTTTAACTTGTCCACAGACATATATGCCAGTGAAGAAAATATCTTGCATGCCTTTTCACTGACATGCAGGGTAACAATGGAACATCCAATTTACAATCACGTGGTATGTCTGGCCATGGTACTGAAATCATGCTAAATTCAATTGTGGAGCGCAAGTCTAGATCTAAGGCATTGATACCTACAAATTAAGTCTATATATATTCCTGTCTGCAGTGGGGTGGTGCTCAAAATCGTTGCTCTTAACTATGTTGCTGCCATATGTTTTCATTTTCCATAAACAGACATAGCTTGTTCAAAGTCTAGGAGGACAGTCTATATTTGCTAATTTACATGAAATTATCTAGCTCAAATGAATTATCTGGATCTGAAATTAATGTTTTCTAGCTAGTCACTTATGTGTGTGATGGTGAGGGTCTGAAAACTTTCAATGCTCTTGTTCCTTTCTGTCATGTTTTTGTGTTGCACCCTCGTACTGATTAGCTGAAGGACCTTCTTCAGACCAAAACAAACTCAAACATCAAACTAACTGGAAGCTCATGCCAAGGTCTTCCATCACAGCTCTGGAGGGCATAATGGATCTATCAATACTGTGAGTTTTAACAACATTATGTTTGTTTTCAGCTGATTTTTTTTTTTTTTTTTTGCATTTATATATTTAACTGCTGCAGCAGGTAACTATGCATTTTATGATCTGGACATGACATGGTGTAAAGTATTTAATTCAGTCATCAGTCTCTTAACATCATAAAAAGTACTCGAAGTATCATACTGATGATTTCAAAGTCTTGAGCTGGGTTTTAGAATCTTGGTGCTTCTGCTGGTACTGTATGGTTGTAGGACTTAGACCCACACCAATGACCTCTGCCTCTACATTGTTATTAACGTTTATACTGTTGTCGAGGACAAGAAGAAAAGTTGTCTGGGCAACAGATGGACTCTATTGCATTATCCAAATTGGACAAGTACAAATTGTTAGTGTTAACACTGAGTGTACGGGCAGTACGATTGAACTATAACATAACTATAAAACTACAAAATTATGATGGCAATGGCATAACGGCTCCTCACCACTAGATGACAGCAAATCCTACACACTGTTGCTTAGACTGAGAATTTGGTTATTTCCATTGTTGAAATGTGAAATTTGTGGGGTATTTGTGCCACTTGATTCTCCTTTGGCTCTGATTCAGTTTTTCTTTTTACCCACCAGTGTAAAAGCTGTCCTTCAATCCGTATAACAAGATACATTAATGTCAAAACCTGCTTCAGTGTTACTGCTGCTGTTTAATCCAGTGTAAGTGTTGGATGAAGCCCAAGCGATGCCTGTATCTGATTCAGAAAAAAGTCTATCTGCAGGATAGGGATAGATCACTAGTATTCCTCTGTGAGTGGTGGTCACAGGAACACCAGCACATGCTTCTTGGCCTGATTTTATTTGAACTTGAAACCATTGCCAGTTTTTGTGTTGAATAATATTGTAGTTGGGAAGAAAACTTCAGTTTAATTTGTTCTTTGTTCACAGAGCAGCTCTTGCAGTGAGACAAACTGGGAGGAAAGAGAGCCAGAAGCACCTTAACATGATGAAAACCAGGTAGTTTTGAGAGGTGGTATTAGAGAATTTGCATGCTTTTTGTTTTATGTCACACACATGCAACAGATGATCACAACACTTTATAGCTGTGCATGTTCAGCAGCAAAGCTGTGTATGATTACATTTTGAATTTAATTCTGGTCCTCAGATTTGTAGTAGAATCATTGGGCTGTATGAGCAATGTGAGCTAATGGGTACAGTGTTTGCCCTATAGTAATACAGGCGTGGCAGCCCGCTAGGCCAACATGAACCCCCGACAGGACAGAAATCTATTTTTAATAACAATGAGCAGTCAAAGCAGCACAACAGCACAGAGGCTGTGATGATTAGAGCTGGAGCCCCCCCCCCCCCCCCCCCCCCCCGTCCCTATTTTTTAATCCACAAGAGTCAAAACACTTGCTACTTATTTTGGTTATAGATGTAACTGGATATAAAATAATTGTTACATGAAGACATAACAGAAATGTTTCAAATGTGATTCTGTCTTTTGTGCTCCAGGCTTCTTTAAGCCTTTGTGTTCATTAATGAAATACAGTAACTGATATTAAACATGTAAAACTACTGCACCTGTTGGTTGCTTTTCTCATAGGTACAGCTTGATGTAAAGTAATTTTTTAAAAATGAAGAAATAAGTTATTGCTGATGGAAATACTGAATAGGTGATCCTGTTGTATAGAACAGGCTGTTGCACTGGAGTGCCTTAATGAGGTTCAGTGAGCATGTACATGCACAACCATGCCTGTTAAACTGTGGAAAAACTTTGATTCATGAAGTTTTATGGTTTTTCATGAATTTGATTTGAAAATTAAAATGGCCTGATCAAATAAGAATCATTAAATGGGTCATTTAGGGCAAAGCCAGTCAGGATGATCACTCTGCTTTGAAATCAAGCAGGGTGGAAACTGATAATCAAAGTCGGGGCAGGAATCTTTAGGCACCTAGCGAGTCTTTAAGTTTCAGAGGATCGCCATTTGATTATAAAAATGATTCTTGATGCTGCTTGGTGCATCTTTTCCATACAGAATGTTTTTTTGTCACTGTGTGACTTCCTCGTGGAACTTTTCGTGCCAAAGAATTTGTAAAATAAAAAATAATAAAATCACTTTCAGTGCATTCTTTAACAGTTCAGACTAGTTGTTACCCCTACGGCTGTCATTCTCTGATTTAAAATTCTGTCCCCCCCCCCCCCCCCCCCCCCCTTACTTCCACCACCTGTCTAAGTGTGGGGTCATGTACACTGACTCCACCTTGGATTAAAAGCACTCCAACAAAGCAAAAGGTAAAACATTTATGCACATCATCGAAAGAAGCGCATGTACGTATACACGATCTGTGGTGTAGTAATACACTTTGCTGTTGAGTCGGGTTGGGTATCAAGAACCGGTTCATTTCGAGAATTGTTAAGAAATGATTTGATCCACCGACATCAATAGCCTTTTTGCTTAACCGTTCCCTTATTGGTCCTTCAGAGCAGCTGTTGTTTTTGAGGGTGTTTATCAGGAAAACTATAATTTCTGTACGTTTATTACAGACCCTGCAGTAGGTCTGTAATCAACCACTTCTGCGGTGGCTGTGCTTGTCGAAGCTTGAAGCAACGAAGCTGTGTTCCAACCCACTGCTTCGTGGGTTCTTTGCTTCGCTGCTTTTCAGAAGTGGCAAGTTTGCTTCTTAACCCCTCTCAAAACCATTAAATTATGTCAATCATGAGTCACTTTTCTGCGGATTAAAGTCACTAACTGGGACTCTTGTCACCAAACGTTACGCCGCTCTCTGTGCCAAGTTAGAGTCTGGTCGGAATTAATAACTTCAAAGTTAATCGCCGTTTTAAATCAAATCACACCTCTTTCCAAACATTGTAATACAGACAACAAACCAGTACATTTTTTTTCTCCCAAAATGATACATCGTCCGTGTTTTATAAATTACATCCTGACATGCAGTGTAGCTGGCTGAGCTCAGCTCAGAGGCTATGGGGTTACATTTCTGTTATTAATATCTCAAAGTAAATGCTTTTGACAAAAACTACAGATCTTGTTTATTTCTATTTATGTCCAGAGATCAAGGATACAGTAACCAATTTCATATTTATTTACTTTAACACTCAATAAAATGTTATTGACATAGAAAACCTGTAAAGCCTACTTTTAGTACACAGAAAATTCACAGTATTGATAAGGGAATTGATAAGTAATCAGATCGATAAGTGGAATCGATAATAGCACTGATGTCGATAGAATCTTATCAGTACCCATCCCTACTCTTGAGTCAGAATAATAAAACAGGAACATGCATTGTGATATAGTGAAACTGCTGATTTTCCTGACACTCTAAGCTGCAGAAAACATGACACGTCACATCTGTTTTCATTTTGTCCTAGTTTAGGGCAAACTGTGCACAGTGCGCTCCGGTATGATGCTCTGCAAAGCATGTTAAATGAAAATGGTGGGACTTGTCAAATAATCCATTAGGATTCTTTTTTTTTTTTTTTTTTTTTTTAGCCCTTTACGAAAGGGAATATCGGTCTGCCTTCACTGGAGCCGTCAGCCGAACCTTCAATGTGGAAGATTTTTAAAAGGGGAGACTTTTTTATAGGTAGAACAAGTGCTCTGTCTAGTAACTCATATATATATATATTATTTTTTTTTTTAGATTTTGAAGTAGCAACTGTGTTCAGACAACTGTGTCACTAGGTGATTCATCTTCTGTGGTTTGTCATATTTATCATAGTTAAAAGCAGGTGGTTTCATCACAGTGCAGCTGTCAGGACCTGCAGCTGTACTCAAGTAATAAGTACATCACTAGCTCAAAATCGAGTCAAAGCAGAAATGCAGACTTGCATAAGGAATGTGAAAAGTGCTCATTGACATTGGTGAGAAACTGCAGTGGCTTCGCCTGCAGTTAACATTTATAAAGTAAATCTTAGACACATGTGAATTTATTCAGAATCAATTGATTCCCACCCCTAAATTAAAATGAAAATTGCTATATCACACAGCAGTACCACCTTAACTGAGGTGATTAAAAAAGGTTAAAACACAGTTGTGTAGTGCAGCAACACATTACCGTATTCATGGTGGTTTTTTTTTTTTAATTTTGGTATAAAGTTCATAGGTTATACAATTTATTTTTACACAGCAGTTTAGGGGTCTCCTCAATCCTATCGTCACGTCTTCCGAAGAGGTAGCAGAGACTGGGGACTCAGAGGCGGACTCATCCATTACCCAGGCCGAAGTCACCGAGGTGGATAGAAAGCTCCTCGGTGGCAAGGCTCCTGGGGTGGATGAAATCCGTCCTGAGTACCTTAAGTCTCTGGCGATCGGGGACAGTGCCTCTGGATTGGCAGACCGGGGTGGTGGTCCCTCTGTTTAAGAAGGGGGACCGGAGGGTGTGTTCCAACTATAGGGGGATCACACTCCTCAGCCTCCCCGGTAAGGTCTATTCCAGAGTACTGGAGAGGAGAATTCGACCGATGGTCGAACCTTGGATTCAGGAGGAGCAGTGTGGTTTTCGTCCTGGTCGCGGCACACTGGACCAGCTCTACATGCTCCATCGGGTGCTCGAGGGTTCATGGGAGTTCGCCCAACCAGTCCACATGTGTTTTGTGGATCTGGAGAAGGTGTTCGACTGTGTCCCTCAGGGCACCCTGTGGGGAGTGCTCCAGGAGTACGGGATCCGGGGTCCTTTGCTAAGGGCTATCCGGTCCCTGTAGGACTGCAGCAGGAGCTTGGTTCGCATTGCTGGTAGTAAGTCAAACCTGTTTCCAGTGCACGTTGGCCTCGCCAGGGCTGCCCTTTGTCACCGGTTCTGTTTATTATTTTTATGGACAGAATTTCTAGGCGCAGCCAGGGTGTAAAGGGGGTCTGGTTTGGGAACCACAGAATCTCGTCTCTGCTGTTTGCGGACGATGTGGTTCTGTTGGCTTCGTCAAATCAGGACCTTCAGCGTGCACTGGGGCGGTTTGCAGCCGAGTGTGAAGCGTCCGGGATGAAAATCAGCACCTCCAAATCCAAGGCCATGGTTCTCAACCGGAAAAAGGTGCTTTGCCCTCTTCAGGTCGGTGGAGTGTCCTTGTCTCAAGTGGAGTAGTTTAAGTATCTCGGGGTCTTGTTCATGAGTGAGGGACGGATGGAGCGTGAGCTCGATAGACGGATCAGTGCAGCATCTGCAGTGATGCGGTCGCTGTATCGGACCGTCGTGATGAAGAGAGAGCTGAGTAGGGGGGCAAAGCTCTCGATTTACTGATCAATCTACGTTCCGATCCTCACCTATGGTCATGAGATTTGGCTCATGACCGAAAGAACGAGATTGCGAGTACAAGCGGCCGAGATGAGTTTCCTCCGCAGGGTGGCTGGGTGCTCCCTTAGAGATAGGGTGAGGAGCTCGGTCACTCGGGAGGAGCTCGGAGTCAAGCCGCTGCTCCTCCACATCGAAAGGAGTCAATTGAGGTGGCTCGGGCATCTTTTCCGGATGCCCCCTGGACGCCTCGCTGGAGAAGTGTTCCGGGCACGTCCCATTGGGAGGAGGCCCCGGGGAAGACCCAGGACACGCTGGAGGGACTACATCTCTCGGCTGGCATGGGAATGCCTTGGGGTTCCCCCAGAGGAGCTGAGGTGTGTGTGGATCGGGAGGTCTTGGCGGCTTTGCTTGAGCTGCTGCCCCCGCGACCTGACTCCGGATAAAGCGGAACAAAATGGATGGATGGATGGTGTAGGGGTCACCACTGTTGCCTCACAGTGTGTAGGTCCTGGGTTTCATTCCAACCTCTGTGTGGAGTTTGTATGTTTGTTCTCCCCGTGTTTGCTTGAGTTCCCTCCAAGTGCTCCAGCATCCTTCCATGTCCAAAGATGTGCCGGTTCGGTGAACTGGAATCTCTAAATTGACTGTAGCAGTGGATGAGAGTGTGAATGAGTGTGTGTGTCTTTATGTGCAGCCCTGCTGGCATGCACACATCACATGCAAATAACATCCAAATTGGTGTGATCTGAAATATTTTTGTGTTGCAATGAGATGTTCAGACCATCAGCACTGATATGCACAGAAGCAGCACACACTTGTGCAGAGCCAAATGAAAGAAAAATATGAATCTGTCTGAAAATTTGACGCTATATTAAAGTGGCTGTAGAGCCAGATCTGTTCTTTCAGAGCAGAGAACTAAGAAAAAGGTGCAAAAGCCTGATTATTTGTTTTGGTGAGTGCTGGCTGTGTCTGGCCTGGTTGTTCATCTTGTGGTATTGGGTCATAATAAATACACCACTTCCTTAAATAATCTAATCTTTTCAGAACAGGGCTAAAGTCTGTCATCTTTCAATGATATACTTCTTTATTGTGGTGTATGAGAAAGCACTCTTTCTCAAAACAAAAGTACCGATAAGAATACTGTTAAAGTACTGCTAAGAGTAGTATTACCAGCCAAATCTTAGTGATACCCATCCCTAAACAGAACTAAGTGGATTCAGAAATTGATTGAATGAAAATATATCTAATTGTTTTCAATAAGAGTTATATGGAAGGTGATCTGGATTGGTGGACATCATAATTCTCTAATTGCTCTTGTTTATTTTTCTTTCTCACACTGCTTTTGCATTTCTGAGCGCTTTGCATTTTTCCGGCTCCATGCACACTGCAATTTGAGGTTCTCCTTTGTTGAGTACAAACTGGCCTGAACAAAATTCAAGGGGAAATAGTGGGGAAGACTGTGTCAGATTTAAGCATGAAGTAGTTTTCCCCCCCACCCCATTTCTTTTTTTTCTTTTTTCTTGTTGGTTTCTTATAATATTTTAGGTTTCTTGCTCAGTGTGCAGAGCTCAAAGTTCCAGTCCAGAAGCAGAGAGATTTGGATCATTTATCTTCTCGCCACCAGGAAGAGACCAAAAAGTTATTTGCTGCAAAGAAAGCTTTGCACTGTCTGGAGGTGAGGAACACTTGTATTTTCTGGAATTAAAAACACCTCTTAAAGAAGAAAAACCTACATATAAGTTGCACCTTTTTGCGTATTATCTCTTTAATTTAGGATTTTTTTGCATTGTTGTAGTGTACTTTTTATTATTGACATTTATTCTTTATTATTAGAGTTTATTTTGTTCAATGCTTTGATTCCTGGTAAAGTCCTCTAGAAATAGTCATAATTTCAGCATAACACTAGGATTTTTTGTGGGGTGGGAGGGGGATTATATAGTAAGTCACATCGGAGTGTAAATCGGAGGACCTCCACAAAAACATGAGTCATACCTCGGAAAATACGACAAAGTCCCTTCGGCTTCTCCTTTGTTTCACTCTGGGTCACCACAGCAGATTCAAGGTGGATCTGCATGTTGATTTGGCACAAGTTATGCTGGATGCCCTTCCCGACGCAACTCCACATTGCATGGAGAAAGGGTAGGGGTGGCAGAGAACCTTCCGCATCGGAAATTAACACACTTAACCAGTTGGCCACCACCCCTGAAAATACAGTACAAATTTAATATGTTGATGTAGTATAAAAACAAAAACGTTAACTGTACTGCTTTCAGTAGGTCTCTAAAGGATGATTGTTGGATTATTAATGTTACTGTATTCTTAATTTTAGTATTGATAGTATTGGGGTGGTGGCCAAGTGGTTAGTGCACTTGGTTTCAGTGCGGAAGGTTCCCGGTTCAAACCCCACCCCCCTGCCACATTTCTCCATGTAATGTGGAGTCAGGAAGGGCATCCAGTGTAAAGCATCTGCCAATTCAAATTGCAGATCCACCTCGGATTTGCTGCAGTCTCCCAGAGTGCAAACAAGTGAGCAGCCTAAGGGGCGTAGTTTTAGTATTGATAACATTAGGCATGGACTGGGAAGAAGGATTTTATTTTATTTTTTTATGTTACATGATAAATGTGAAAAATCCTGTTAAGTTATTTGTGGATGTGTGATTTTTCCAGAGTGGCTTGAGCACTACAGTTGGTGTTCTGGAGAAGATTGAGGAACAGTCTGCGTCTTTACAACATCAGTGCAGCTCACTCAGAGAAAAGGTGGAGGAGGAGGAGGAGAAGGCTAAAGAGGTAAAATCCACCCACATAATACAGTTTAATCACTCCAGAAGCACAGAAAATAAAAACCTTCATGTTATAGGTGATACAACAAAAATATTTACACAAACAGTAAAAATAACAATATTGTGAAAAAGTTCAATTTTTTGTGAGGTATTTCAGAGTGAAAATTTTACATACCATTATTCTAATTTCAGTAAATGGAAACTAAAATCTTTCAGTAATCTTATTTTAATTTTGATAATTACAGGCCTCCAGCTCCAAAAATAGAAAGTGCATATTGCAAAATATTAAAATATTTCAGAAGATCAGTTTAAAAAGGATTTAATATAATAATAATAATAATAATAATAATAATATAGCCTTTATTGTCATTGCACAGACATACAACAAAATTTGTCCTCTGCATTTAACCCAAGTAGATTTATAATACAGAAATATATAACCTCTGAAAAGTATGTTCATTTATGCACTCAGTATTTGGTTGTGACTCTTTTATGAAGGAATTCCTGCAACAGTGTGGCGTGGAGGCAATCAGCCTCTGTCACTGCTGAGGTGTTCTGGAAGTCCAGGTTGAATTGATGGCATCTGGATTGTTGGTATTCCTCTTGACAGTACCCCTTAAACAGTCTAGGAGGGATTGTTTATGGAATTAATCAAATACAGTAATACCATGGTCAGCAAACCTGGTACTAGTAATTTTTGCACTGTGGGCAGATGACAAGTCCTGCTCGAAATCAGTATCTCCATAAAGCTAATCAGCAGATGGAAACATGAAGTGTTCTACAATCTCCTGGTAGAGGGCTGGGTTGACTTTGGATTTGATAAAACACCAGCAGATGACGTGCCACCCCAAGTCATTACTGACTGTGGAAAATCCACACTGGATTTCAGGCACCTTGGATTTTGTGTCTCTTCACTCTTCCTCCAGACTCTGGGACCTTGATTTCCAAATGAAATGTAAAATTTACTTTTATCTGAAAATAGGGCTTTGGACTAATGAGCAAAAACCCCAGTTCTTTTTTCTCAAATACAACACATGTAGCCGATTTCCTGGACACATCTGTGTGTGGTGGATCTTGATTCCCTGACTCCAGCCTTAGTATAATTCAGTTAAATTTATTTCATTTGTATAGCACCAAATCACAACAATGCTGCCTCAAAGCGTTTCACACGAGTAAGGTCTAACCTTATCAACCCCCCTGAGCAAGCACGCAGGCGACACTGGTAAGGGGAAGAAAAAAAAAACTCCCTCTGATGATAATGAGGAAGAAACCTTAAGCAGACCAGACTTGGAGAGGTGACCCACTTATGTCATTCTAACAGTTGCAAAGTTTTTACAAATTTTACAAGAATTTCTTAAACAGAAGAAATGGAAAACAGAAACAGAAAAAAATCAGAAGAGCAACAACAACAGAATCCTTAATTGAAATGGAAAAAAAGCCAATTTTGGGTCTTAATGTATGTCCAATTCCAGAACAGGTAGGGCTTCCAGTCATTGGTGCAACACACCTTCACCTGTTATGAAGCTCCCTGAAGTTGTTGAATCAGCTTTGCCTTACAGTCTTCTCAAGGCTTTGGTCATCCCTGTTTGTGCATCTTTTCTGACCACACTTTTTCCCTCCAGTCACCTCTCTGAATATTCCTTTATCCAGAACTCTGAACAGTTAGAGCTTTCAGCAATGACCTTCTGTGACTTAACCTCCTTGTGGAAAGTGTCCATGAGTGTCTTCTGGACAACTGTCACTTCATCAGTCTTCCCCATGATTCTGGTTGTGTACTGAAACAGATTTGAAAGATTAATGGGATTCATATTTCATAAATAGTGACTTGAAATATTTTACGATATGCATTTTGTACTCTTTGAAGCTGTAGGCGGTAATTATCAAAATTAAAATAAAAAATGATTAAAACATTTTAGTTTATATACTGAAACTAGAATATGTAAAAAATTTTCACTCACTGAAATACCTGGATAAAATATCTTGAACTTTTTTCGCAATATCCTAATTTCTGAGATACACCTACTGACTGCATCAGTTTTCACAGATCTTGGTCTGTCTGTCCGAAACCGGTTTATGGACTTCAGCAAAATGTCACACAGTGGTAGTATGCCATCTGAAGATGTCCATGAAGGAAAATAATTCTGATCTGATGACTTCAGGGGGAGATAATTGGGGGTGGGGGGGGGGGGGGGGGGGGTTGTGTTTAATGTATCGCATAATACTCTTCTTGTAAGTGCAGCTCCTACAAGGGTTCATGGATTTCAACAAAACTTCACACAATGGTGGAACACCGTGTGAAAATTTGTTTAAAAGAAAATGATTCTGGTCTGATGTGGGGAAATAATTTGACTTAAAAATAAATAAATTGCATCATAATTGTTACATGGCAGCACTGTGCCTTAATTGTTACCACTGTTGCCTCATAACAAGAAGGTCATGGGATCGATTCTCACCTCTGGCCTTTCTATGCGGAGTTTGTATGTTCTCCCCATGTTTGCGTGAGTTCCCTTCGGGTGATCTGGCTTCCTCCCACATCTAAAGAGATGCAGGTTAGGTGGATTGGAAAGTTTAAATTGTCCGTAGGTGTGTTTGTGTGGGTGTAAATGTGTTTGTTTGTCTCTTTGTGGCCCTGCGACAGACTGTGTATTTGTCAGAGCTAACTGTTGAAGTTTATTAGTTGCGAACTGTCACTGAAGTAGCACAATGTTTAAATGTGTCACATGTGGAAGGAAAAAATAAAATATCCACTGCACGTTACATATATTGCACTTCCTGACTCTTGACATGAAAAATGATGAAAGTTGACAGGTCATCATGAGGAAAAATGCAGACCCGCTGTTTTTAAAGGACAATTTTGGTTTAATGGTGTCTTCTTGGTTGACATCTTTTAGGTCATGGTGATAGAGCATTTTCTTGAAGGTGGATAGTATTATAATCCTACCTAATGCCTCTGTCAATTCCTGAGTTGTGAACCTGAGGTTTCAGTGTACCTTTTCAATAAAAGTTTATTTTCAGTAAAATCCATGATATCTGGGCAAACATCAACCCCTCTCTTCCTTCTCCTGTCCCATGTCTTACTCGGACATCAGTACTGGACACTTCCACACCAATGTCACTAAAAGAGCTCATTAGTCTGGTTGAGAGAATGAAACCTTCCTCCTGCCCACTTGATATTGTCCCCATTTCATTATTCAATAAGGTTATCCTCACCACTGGCCCATGTGTTTTATCAATAATCAACAGATCATTGATTTCTGGCTGTGTCCCTCAGTATTTTAAACAAGCTGTTATTCACCCTCTTTTAAAAAAGGCTAATCTTGACCCATCTCTTCCCTCAGAATTTTACACCGACTTCAAAATTGCCTTTATCTACAAAATTTCAGAAGAAGTGGTGGCCAAACACCTTAACGACGTTTTAGCTGAACACAATATTACTGACAAATTTCAATCTGGGTTCTGTCACTTGCACTTTACTGAAACAGCTCTTCTTAGTTTCAAATGATATTTTAATGCACAGAGATGGAGAGGTGGCTATTCGGTACTTGTACTTTTGGATCTGTCTGCAGCTTTACACACTGTTGATCATGGTGTTTTAATTGAGCGATTAAGGGCATGGACGGGCATCGCTGGGTCAGCGCTCATTTGTTTTTTTATCCTATCTGTCTAACAGGAGTTTCTCAGTTGCTGCAGCTAAATATACGTCCTCTTCTGTCATCTGTCCTGTGGTGTGACCCAAGGTTCCGTTCTGGGACCTAATATATTTGCATTGTACTTGCTCCTACTTGGACACATTTTGAGCTCTTTTAATGATGTCTCATATCATTGTTCTGCAGATGACATACAGCTGTGCATCTCCTTTACTCCAAAAAATGTTTCTAGGGTATCTGTTTTTCACAACTGTATTAATGTCATAAAAAGCTGGATGGCTGCTAACTCTGTCACTTATTACAGCAAAAACCGAATTTCTTGTTTGTGCCCCTGAGGAGTTTGTTCCCTCAGTGATTAAGAACCTTGGCTCTCTGTCCTCTTTTCTTCACTCAGCAGTCAGAAATCTGGATGTTACATTTGACCAGGCTCAAAAAATTTGACACACAAGTTTACTCGTCTTGTGCAATCATGCTTCTTTCATTTACGAAACATTGCCCGCCTTAGAAACATTGTGTCTCAAGCTGAGATGGAACAGATCATGACTTATTTCATCACATCTTGAAGTGTAATTCGCTGTTCCCTAGCCTCAGTACGTCTTTGCTGGACTGCCTACAAACAGTCCTCCTTACAAGATCATTCTGTCCTATTTTCATTGGTTCCCAATTTGGTTCAGACTGCAGTTTAAAATATTGATGATGATTTTTTTAGAACTCTGCACGGTCAAATTTGACTTTACATTAGTGAACTCTTGTCATCTTTATGTGACAAGCAAGGCTCTGAGGTCCTTGGACCAGAACCTGTTGGTTGTACCAAGTTCAAGGCTGAAAACCAAAAGAGACTGTGCATTTGAGGTTGTCTCCCAAACTGTGGAATGCACCTACATTCCGTGGACTCTGTTGGAACTTTTAAGGAGAAGCTCAAGACCCATTTGGATAGGCTTGTTTTTAAGTAGTTTTATGTTATTGCCGTTTTATTTTCTGTGTTGTTTTTTATTTCTGTGTTTCTCAAATTACTGTAAAGCACTTTTGTGATTTTATCTTGAAAGGTGCTATACAAATAAACTTTACTTACTTACTTTAATTTGTTCCTCCTTCCTCAGTGATTTGAGGTCTGTATAGTTCCAAACTTACTATATTTTTGGTTTTCTGAATTATTAAGATGCAAAACTGTCTTCAAATGTCTTGGATGAATTCTTTAGATTGTTTTCCCTATTCTGAATTGCAATAAAGCATTAATTCTTTAGTTAGGCCCTTTAAATGGAGTCAGTTTGCCGAACCCCTAAATTATACAGGTTAGTAACTTTTAAAAGTAATTGCATCAATTTCTGTTTTGGAATCTTCCATGCTGTTAAGAGTCATTCATCTTGGTGTAAGTGAACCACAGAAAACCTGACATAGTGACAAAAAATTGAAATAAATCACCTTTTATGGTAATAAAGGAGACATTAACTTGTGTTTGGAGAAAATTGCGTTTGCAACTTTTTACCCAAGGTGTATGTAAACCTATGTCCAAGCTGAGTTACCATTGGATGCATTTTTTTTCTAGCAAAGTGTGAAATGGGTTTAACACACACAACTTAAGGAAAATGTCAGTAATTGCAGTTTATTCCAGCAGTAATGGATCTGATGTTTATGTGGGTTTAAGGTTTTCTGTGCATCAAATTTTCTACAGTGAGAAGTAAATATTATGCTGATGTCACTTTCTTTAAACTGTCTCCACCTTTCTGTATTCACATAGATCTTGCAGTTACCTGAAGAAACTGTTCTTAGTCTTCAGCCTTTCCCTCACCGCACAGTTTATAACACATTAGAGGTGAGACCCATTTCACAGTATCCATCTTTTGGACTGATTCCTGTTTCACAGTGGCTATTATCATTAAAAAAAAATAAAAACATCTGCTTGATTCATCACTTTTTGTGAATAAGATGTTCCAGAAGCTGCTTCCTGTGTGGTAGAACAGGAAGGTCTAAACATGTTTTGTTATGTAGTTGTTGCAAAATTCTGACAAAAAAAAAAATAAGCATGTGTTATGAAATGCACAGAAACCATAGCATTTTTGGAACTGTTTGGGTTGAATTTTAAGTGCTCCTACTCTCTTTCAAAACACAGAAGCCTTTCACAAGCACTAAAATTTTGTTTTGTTCAGGGTCAGGGGAGGAAAAGTGTACCTGATGTTGAAATCACTGCCAGGCAGCTGGGAGATATTCTGCAAAAATCACAGGCCATTCAGGATGCCAAGGCACTGCTTCAGCATGCACACAAGCACGCAGATCGCCTGTTTCAACAAGACTTTGTCAGCGGTGCACCTTGTCCAGAGGGAACCTAGCCAAAACATTTTTAAATGCTGCATACTTTGAAAAAGGCATTTAAACTCTGCAGATGTGAGAGTGTTAGAAATGTGTGACCATACTTTATTTAATTGTACAGAAATATCCTTAGTGGCTCCAGTGTTTCCCCGAGTGTGATGTTTAATTCTTTGTCCTCTCTCTCTCTCTCACTCTCACACACATCTAATTCTGATATTTTTTTTTTCTGTTTTGCCTTGTGCTCTTACAAAAGTCCATAAGTATAGTTGAACAAATTAAAGGTGTATGTGATTGTTTTGACTGTTCCTCTTTGCTTTGGTTTGCCATCAGGTTCTCGCTAGAACCATTTTTGTGCCACGTAAATTATACGATCGCTGCTCACGGCCGGGGTGCAGGGGCCCCCGGTGGGGGTCAAGGGGGCAGAGCTCCTCTGAAGCTATAGGGTTTTATATCTCTAAAATGTTATTGGCAAGCCCTATTTTAACCAATTTTGAGTGGTTTTAAATTAAAAGTAAGAATAATCGACAAAAAGTCATTTATGTTGTAATTGTAATACCAAAGTTCTTTTAAAAATATTTCTGTGAAAGTCTGTTAATAAACTAAATAACACTGAAAAGGTTAAAAACACATTAATATTTGATGGGCATATACAGTTGTATGCAAAAATTTGGGCACTCCTGATAATTTTCATGATTTTACTTTTTAAATCATTGGTTGTCTGGATCAGAAATTTGTTAAATATATCATATACCAGATGAACACACTGATATTTGAGAAGTGAAATGAAGTTTCTAGTATTTACAGTAAGTATGCAATAATTATTTTAACAAAATTAGGCAGCTGCATAAATTTGGGCACCGCTGTCATTTTATTGATTTGAATTCGGATCAGGGAGACAGACACTCTCTCTACTTTTAAGATTAGGCTTAAAACTTTCCTTTTTGCTAAAGCTTATAGTTAGGGCTGGATCAGGTGACCCTGAACCATCCCTTAGTTATGCTGCTATAGACTTAGACTGCTGGGGGGTTCCCATGATGCACTGAGTGTTTCTTTCTCTTTTTGCTCTGTATGCACCACTCTGCATTTAATCATTAGTGATTGATCGCTGCTCCCCTCCACAGCATGTCTTTTTCCTGATTTTCTCCCTCAGCCCCAACCAGTCCCAGCAGAAGACTGCCCCTCCCTGAGCCTGGTTCTGCTGGAGGTTTCTTCCTGTTAAAAGGGAGTTTTTCCTTCCCACTGTCGCCAAGTGCTTGCTCACAGGGGGTCGTTTTGACCGTTGGGGTTTTTACGTAATTATTGTATGGCTTTGCCTTACAATATAAAGCGCCTTGGGGCAACTGTTTGTTGTGATTTGACGCTATATAAATAAAATTGATTTGATTTTGATTTGAATACATGTAACACTAATTACTGGAACACTAAATTGGTTTGGTAAGCTCAATGACCCTTGACCTCCTTGCACAGGTGAATCCAATCATGAGCAAGGGTATTTAAGGTGGCCAATTGGAAATGTTTCTCCTCTTTCCATATCTTCTAATGAGTGGCAACATGGGGGCTTCTAAATGACCTGAAATCAAAGATTGTTCATCATGGTTTAGGGGAAGGATACAAAATGCTATCTCAGAGATTGTGTGAGTGTGCCATATCAAGATGCTGATTAGACACCATGATTAGTGCACAGGTGTGCCTTAGACTGCCCACAATAAAAGGCCACTCTGAAAGGTGCAGTTTTATCACACAGCACAATGCCACAGATGTTGCAAGATTTGAGGGAGCCTGCAGGAATGTCAACCAGAGCTGTTGCTCGTGTATTGAATGTTCATTTCTCTACCATAAGCCGTCTCCAAAGGCGTTTCAGAGAATTTGGCAGTACATCCAACCAGCCTCACAACCGCAGACCACGTGTAACCACACCAGCCCATGACCTCCACATCCAGCATGTTCACCTCCAAGATCGTCTTAGACCAGCCACTCGGACAGCTGCTGAAACAATCGGTTTGCATAACCAAAGAATTTCTGCACAAACTGTCAGAAACCGTCTCAGGGAAGCTCATCTGCATGCTCATCGTCCTCATCGGGGTCTCGACCTGACTCCAGTTTGTCGTCATAACCGACTTGAGTGGGCAAATGCTCACATTCGCTGGCGTTTGGCACGTTGGAGAGGTGTTCTCTTCATGGATGAATCCCGGTTCACACTGTCCAGGGCAGATGGCAGACAGTGTGTGGCGTCGTGTGGGTGAGTGGTTTTCTGATGTTGTGGATCGAGTGGCCCATGGTGGCGGTGGGGTTATGGTATGGGCAGGCATCTGTTATGGACGAAGAACACAGGTGCATTTTATTGATGGCATTTTGAATGCACAGAGATACCGTGATGAGATCCTGAGGCCCACTGTTGTGCCATACATCCAAGAACATCACCTCATGTTGCAGCAGGATAATGCACGGCCCCATGTTGCAAGGATCTGTACACAATTCTTGGAAGCTGAAAATGTCTCAGTTCTTGCATGGCCGGCATACTCACCGGACATGTCACCCATTGAACATGTTTGGGATGCTCTGGACCGGCGTATACGACAGCGTGTACCAGTTCCTGCCAATATCCAGCAACTTCGCACAGCCATTGAAGAAGAGTGGACCAACATTCCACAGGCCACAATTGACAACCTGATCAACTCTATGCGAAGGAGATGTGTTGCACTGCATGAGGCAAATGGTGGTCACACCAGATACTGACTGGTATCCCCCCCCCCCCAATAAAACAAAAGTGCACCTTTCAGAGTGGACTTATATTGTGGACAGTCTAAGACACCTGTGCACTAATCATGGTGTCTAATCAGCATCTTGATATGGCACACCTGTGAGGTGGGATGGATTATCTCAGCAAAGGAGAAGTGCTCACTATCACAGATTTAGACTGGTTTGTGAACAATATTTGAGGGAAATGGTGATATTGTGTATGTGGAAAAAGTTTTAGATCTTTGAGTTCATCTCATACAAAATGGGAGCAAAACCAAAAGTGTTGCGTTTATATTTTTGTTGAGTGTATTTTACTGAAATTGCTGATCCAAACAACAAAAAATTTATAAAGGAAAATCATGGAAATCATCAGGACAACAACAAAAAACAATATAACCACTAATTGTCTTGTTTGAACAAGAGCTGAATGAGGCTCCTCTCCTCACTCCTCCCCCTTGCCGTCATCCTCGCGCTTACCATTCCTTAAAATAAACCATAAACGTCTGAATGTATCAGCATCTATGAACATGACACTCCGCATTATTTTAATGAGACATTGTAATGGAGTTTTTATTCCCCTTTAAGTCAAATCAGAATGGAGACGCTGTGCATCTCCATTCTGATCTGCTGAAAGCAGGTGACTGCTGATCTCTGCTGTTTGTGGCAGAGATATGAAGAAAATGAGAAATATATTTATTTATTTCATTATTTGTTTGAAATTGCAAAATAAAATCAAAGTAGGACACTGTAAGCTGAAATGGATTGAATTGGATCATTTTTCAGCAACATTTCAGTTAATTTTTTGGAAAGTCCGTGCTGGACAGGAGAGGAAATTTGAACCCAAGAGGGAGGAAATGCAGTACTGGGCGCTGCCGCCCATCATAGCTAGAACCCTAGTTGCCATAGCTGCTCCAGTACTTTGATTTGGTTCGGTTTTTACAACAGGTGCCCTTCCTGGTGCAACTCCAGGTGTACAAGGAGTTGAGTTAACATCAACATTCGTTAATTTTCTGTACCTGCTTATTACAGGTGAGGGTCACGGGGGCTAGAGCCAATCCCAGAAGTCACTGGGTGAGAGGCAGTTACCAGTAATCTGACCACTTTTTTTAGTAACGAGTAATCTAACGCGTTAATCTTTCCAAATCAGTAATCAGATTAAAATTACTTCTCCATGTCACTGTGCGTTACTATTATTTTTGCACTGTGGGTCGATAGCTGCATTAAACTTGGTCTGTGGGCAGGAGGTCGGGGTTCGACTGAACTGCCCACTTTAAGCGAGCTGTGAGCTTTTCATCCGCGGTTTTCTGCAACAGCTTCGACTCGTCCTCACCTCTTACAACACACCTGCACTGAGCTTTACAAAGCCATTTTTATGCTTTTTTTTTTTTTTTCTCCGAGCCGCTCCGTATCTGCTGCTAAAAACAGCTGATCCTCCGCGACGCGTCAACAACTAACACTATTTTCCACTCAAATGCACCTAAACTCTCTTTCTGAGGACCACATGATGTGAAAACGCAATAAAACTTTCTTACCTGTAAATCTGGTCATGTTTTTTGCATAAATAAATGTTATCCATTCTTTGTGCTCAAACGTCAAAGCAGGGGCGAATCCAGATGGAATGGGGGCGTGGGGCAGGGATGTGCCCCCCCCCCCCACAATACCCCTAGATTAAAGGTCCAGTTTTGAAGCCTTTTTTTTTTTTAACTACAACTACTAATACTACTTAAAATAATAATAATTTTGACAAGTAAAATGTTTAGAGAGAATTTAAATGTTAGAAAAATGTTAGAATGAATTTAATAGTTACATTTATAAACAATGTAGGTTAGAAATTGCAAGTTTTACTGTTACAGTGCTGTCAACAGTTAAATATGAGGTCAAGAAAGGTCTTTATTTTACTTTTTATAAAACAAGTATTTATTTTCATTGAAACCAAGAAAGGGTGACTATAAAGTGAGTTTTGGCAAAACAAGTATCATTGTCATGTTGAGGTGGCAGAGGGTTGTTGTCGGCACCTGGGGAAAGTAACTAAAAAAGTAACTAGTAATCTAACTTAGTTACTTTTCCAATTGAGTAATCAGTAAAGTAACTGTTACTTTTTCAAGTATTAATCAGTAATCAGTAATTGGATTACTTTTTCAAAGTAACTGTGGCAACACTGGCAGTTACACCCTGGACAGGTCATCAGTCTATCACAGGGCAAACATCAGTGTAATATAAATCTTAGGTTGCTCGATGACATCTGATACAAATTGTGGTCCAGTTACAAGAAGTGCAGATTTTGAGTGACAAATTGAACTGCACATACAACTTTTATTGCTGTTACATATTAAATTAACACAGTATTAAGATTGTGACAGCACTTTTAGTAATCTGACTGCTAAAATCATTGACCTGCTCTGGTCATCAGTATCTTGCAGACACAAAGTTAACTGAATTCAATACTGTTTTTAAAGTGCTTGTTTTCCAAAACCATTAGTAATGCCCCAGAATGGAGAATTTTAGTTAAAATAGACTTTGAAAGTGGCTCTGCGGTAGTTTGACAAAGTACTTTTCATCTGTAGCAGCACTATGAAGCAACTTGCTCGTTTCCTTTTTTTTTTACGTCAGTTATAGCTTTATCTGGATGAGTTCATATGTTGTGTTGAATCAGATAAGTTGTGTTCCAAGAAGCTGCACAAAGTTTGACACCAATGTAGTGTTTGGACAGCCAATCTGAGTTGCCAGATCAAGCCAGAGAAAGACCAACTTTGATTTGCTTATGTAATATCCCATAGACATGTCCACCACCTGCTGGATGGTTGGATAGATTATGAAAATCTATGAACAGCTGTGGTTCAACATGTTTGTAGTTTGTCTGCCACCTGTTGAACACTGCAGATGATGTTTGTTGGTGCCCTCCGCTCGGCAGCATCCACCATCAGGTCAACTAACAATTTAATCTAGCAACTGCAAAGAGAAATATACCCAGTATGTGGATAAATATGGAACAAAAATGTACAACAGAACAGGAAAGTAAAAACACTGTTCAAAACAGGATGGAACTTGTGACTGGAGACGGTGCCATAACTTCTCATCAGTACTGCAACTTGATGTCAGACTTGAAACCTTGGCACAACCTTTTAAAACCTTTTTCAACCTTGTTCAAAACTTCAAAAGGAAGTTGTGTTGAAGACTGGAGCTGTTGGACAGTGTACAGTTCCTGAATGTGCATCCATATCAACTTGTGAATTTCATATTTAAATGTTACAGACAGCAGAGGATCTGTACATGCTCTGTTTGGGTTGGTGGGGGGTTTGATACAACTTTCATTGTGGAAGGACTTGGAAATAAAAACATACAATCAGAATTTCTCCCTATTGCACATTTATTTACATTTATGTATTTGGCAGATCTAATGTATCTTACAACTTTAAGCATAGTACGTGCTTGTAGATAAGTATTGGCAGCAACTGAAATCTTCAAAATATACTTAATTTCAGTGATTCTGCATAAGATTACCAACAATGGGGGGGGGGGGGGGTACCTTATATCAATGCTTCAGTAAAACAGTAAAGTGCTTTAAAATATAGTACCCCTTTATAAAGGCAACATACACTCTAAATTGACCAAATTCCAAAATACGGTGCATTCAGAAAGTATTCACAGCACTTCATTTTTGTGGAGTGAAATGTGCAGTTCCACTTTTTTTTAATGTTACAGCCTTATTCCAAAATGGATGAAATTCTTCGCCCCCCCCCCCCAAAAAAAAATTCTACACACAATAGCCCATAATGATGAGATTTTTGCAAATTTATATAAAAAAAACTAATAACTAATAAAAACTAATATAAAATACTTGCAATGGAATTATCCCCAGGTAAATATGTTCGCTTCCTTTAAAATGAGCTGTAATTTTGCAACATGTTACAAAAATAAACCTATATTATAATGCTTGGATTTCAGTAGAAACTTTCAGTTTTGTGAAATTTGAAAGGCCGAACAGCTTTAGGGCCCAGTCATACGGCACACGACGATAGCTGAACAAAGGGAAAAAAAAGTCACAAATTGTCGAGAAAAGGTGGACGAATGAGCTTGCACTTCTCCCATCACCGAAAAGCCTGCGAGCGCATGAAAGAATGAAACAAAACCAAAACTAACAAAAGAAAAACGAAGCGAACGCTGACCTTGACGCTTTAAACAAAATCAAAATGAAACATGCGATCGTGTGCACAGTTGTTTGTGGCGCACAGCCGGACATGGCTGCAGTGTGCGTGTGCGCACAGCCTTTCCAGCCACTGTTGTTTCTGTACGACAACGTTGCTTTTTGTCCCACACATGGATGAGTCACATTCAGCTCGTCAGGGCTTTAGTTATTGATCTGTTCAGATATCTTTAACATTTGTGCAAGACGTCAGACTTGGGAGGTTGGACGAAGTTGGAGGCCAGTCAAACGGAATGCTGACGGTATGGGAACTACGCAAACGATGAGGAACCATCAAGACAGAAATCAAAACAGAATACGGACGAACTGAAGTTGTCGTCAGGATTTGTTCACATTCTTCAACTGTTTGAAAATCCTGACGACATGCCAGCTACAGGAACGAAGCTGGATGACGGTTAAACGATGTCTCCAAAAATCATCGTAAGTTCACATTTCGTGTTTTGTTTTGTCTTCAGTGTCCTTCGTTAGTGCTGTGTGACTGGGGCTTTAAACTCTGTGCAAATGCAGAAAGAGAAACAGCTAAAAATATATATAAACAGCTTTACAATGTGAAGCAGTGGAACTTTTAAGCTTGTACCTTGAAATAAGCTACACAACTATATATGCGAGTCCTTCATAGATTTCCTTCGTATGGATTCCATGGAGTCATCATTAAAAAGTCGTTCCATAGTGGAAACGAGTGAAGCTTTGATAGCACGGTTTAAACCACGAGCGGCAAACACATAGAGCACAGGATTCAGAGCACTCTTCAAGTATACGAGGAACAACGATATGTACGTTCCACGATATGCTCTTTCATTCAACCATGCCAGTTCTTTTTGTTCAGCAGTCATGGCTCGGAGGAGCCGACAGACAAAGTAGGGCACCCAACAGGTGAGGAAGAGTAGCATGGTGAAAAAAAGCACATGGTACATTCTTGTCATCTTGCGGGTAGTGCAAGATGTGGAGGAGGTGGGTGTTAGCAACACCGCTTGCTGGATGGTGAGCAAAACAGCTAAGTTACTTCCTAAGAACACCAGCAAGGGTAGGACGAAACCTGCCACAGTCTCTATGACAAACATTACCATGTCAAAGGTCCCACTCTCCCAGCACTGGTATGTCCCATTTACTTCCTTTAAGGTGGCACTATGGAGGTAAGGAGCAGAGAGGATAGTTGCCAGAAGCCATAAGAGGCCACAGGCGAGAGGAATAGCCCAGGAGGGGCGTCGCAGTCGTGTCCACACAGGTCTTAGCAGACACAGACAGCGCTCCAAGGCAACGGCACAGACGAGGAACGCTGAGGCGTACAAACCCAGACCTCGCAGGAAGATGATCAGATGGCAGAAGGCAAGGCCAAATGGCCAGCTGTAATTGTGCACGAGGTAGCCCAACATGAGAGGTGTACGCAAAAGGAGCACCAGGTCAGCCACAGCCAGATTGATCACGTACACCCGGAAACTGCTAGCGGCACGATTGTCTTCGCTGCTACCTCGTCGTAACAGGTGACGATGACGCCGGGGTGAAAGGGCCCAGACCACCAACCCATTCAGAGGGACTCCCACCTTAGAAAAACAAAACATAAGAAGGAAAATGTAAACATTTCACTTTTTATTAAACATAATTATTCACAAGTACAATCGCCTCTGAAAGTATTGGAACAAGCAAATCCAGACTACCCAACATTACATTGCTCTAAATGCCCACTCTTGGTTTTCGTCCTTGGTTTTCCTTGTGAAGTCTGCAGGTGCTATTAAATAGGATAACCCCACATCAAGACCAGTGTGCTATTGAAGTAAGAAAAGGCAAGACACTGGAAGCTGATAAAAGAGGGAAAAAGCAATAGGAGGCATTGCACAAACACAGGGCATAGTAAATACAATTTGGAAAGTCTTCAAAAAAGGAAGAAACCCCTGATACATTAAGCAGCAGTCATTGGATGGATTGACCAATAAATCAGTGACAAAAAAGACATTGTAAATTCTGTGAAGAAAACTCCAAAGTAGCCATTGACATCACCAACAACCTCAGCAAACCACCACATGACAACTTTTAATTTGTCTTGAAATGGAAATAGAGAGGTCATGCCACAATTTTCAAAACACTCATCACAAAAGAGATGAGCTCATCTGTGAAGCATGGGAGAGGTCGAGCCATTGACTCCCCAGTTGGACATGAAACATCACTAAAGTTCCCTTTTACAAAGCCCTTCATTGACAAGTTTCTCCTAGTGTGCAGTTGGGTGTTTTACAAGGTCACACCTTGATATAGGTGTGTAAATGGCTAAATGTGGGGTGTCATGAGCATATGCAGCAGATGGAAACATTACCCCACTTAGGATCTCCTGAGATCCCCTGGTGGGTTCAAATAGAGGTATTAAAAATTGTCATAAAGAGGGCCACTTGGTAGGATATGTCCACTTGGGCACCTTATCTTCTACCTCCACTTCTATTCTGCTCAGCACTATTGTTTCAGAATGTTAAGGGTAACTCATTGAAGTAACTATATTTTCCAGTAAAACAATACAGATGACCCCAGTAAAGGTACTTCTGATACTGCATTCATATAGTGGCAGTATAAGATGATAGGATGTTCCATTGTTTTCAGTGTGAGAGCGGCAGCTGCACGCTGCTTACTGCAGGGACAAGGACAAACCGGATTCAATCAATCAATCAATCAATTTTTTTTATATAGCGCCAAATCACAACAAACAGTTGCCCCAAGGCGCTTTATATTGTAAGGCAAGGCCATACAATAATTATGTAAAACCCCAACGGTCAAAACGACCCCCTGTGAGCAAGCACTTGGCTACAGTGGGAAGGAAAAACTCCCTTTTAACAGGAAGAAACCTCCAGCAGAACCAGGCTCAGGGAGGGGCAGTCTTCTGCTGGGACTGGTTGGGGCTGAGGGAGAGAACCAGGAAAAAGACATGCTGTGGAGGGGAGCAGAGATCGATCACTAATGATTAAATGCAGAGTGGTGCATACAGAGCAAAAAGAGAAAGAAACAGTGCATCATGGGAACCCCCCAGCAGTCTACGTCTATAGCAGCATAACTAAGGGATGGTTCAGGGTCACCTGATCCAGCCCTAACTATAAGCTTTAGCAAAAAGGAAAGTTTTAAGCCTAATCTTAAAAGTAGAGAGGGTGTCTGTCTCCCTGATCTGAATTGGGAGCTGGTTCCACAGGAGAGGAGCCTGAAAGCTGAAGGCTCTGCCTCCCATTCTACTCTTACAAACCCTAGGAACTACAAGTAAGCCTGCAGTCTGAGAGCGAAGCGCTCTATTGGGGTGATATGGTACTACGAGGTCCCTAAGATAAGATGGGACCTGATTATTCAAAACCTTATAAGTAAGAAGAAGAATTTTAAATTCTATTCTAGAATTAACAGGAAGCCAATGAAGAGAGGCCAATATGGGTGAGATATGCTCTCTCCTTCTAGTCCCCGTCAGTACTCTAGCTGCAGCATTTTGAATTAACTGAAGGCTTTTTAGGGAACTTTTAGGACAACCTGATAATAATGAATTACAATAGTCCAGCCTGGACTATACCACTATATTATTGCTGCATGCCAGGTTCCAGCCAGCTGGTTAGTTTCATTTTGGTCCCACTCCCACATGCAGCAAAGGAGAAGCAGTCAAACACTAAACTGGAAATTAAAAGCTGGTATTCTAAACTGTCTTTTCAAGACTGGTCTTGTGATTTCATCCCAGATGTCTTCAGTATATTGGCCTTGTCAGCATTCCAGTACTTTTGGAGCTGACTGTAGGTGCCAGTGGCGTTTAGAACACTCCCAGGATTTTGATAATCATATGTACTGCATGATTTTGAAGCAATAACCATCAAATTATTCAGATCTAAAATGCCACTCCTTCATAATCATCCAAGCACAAAACAACGCCCTGAAATCAAAATTTATTCCTTTTACTTGACTGATTATGAATGTCTAGTTTCATTCAGTCTGGCTCTACATATTTTCAGTTGTCTACCAAAAAGCCTGCAAGGGAGCCATAGAGGTTCTCACAAGGAAGATGATGAGGGTAGCTACAATTTGGGCTCCTCTGGCTGCTTCTGCCTGCCACGGGCTGTTGGAGGTGCTGGCACTGGGTGGAGGGTGCGTCAAGGCAGAGACAAAAACCTGAGTGCCATTTGTAGAAGACATTGGAGCTGATGTTGAACTGGAGGTGATCTGAAACAGAATTGGAACACGGCTCATTTAAGGCAGTGGTTCGTCCTTTCTACTGAAGTGATTTCATGGCTGCACAAATTTTAACAACAGTTCAAAGATCAGAGGTAAGAATTTGATCCGGTGGCGTGTTGAGATGAACTACCCATCAAGGTGAGCTCTACCACGGAACTGCACACACGCATCTCTCTCTACCCCAGACTTTCACACCTCACCCGTCGAGTTGAGCAGTTTTGAAAAGTTTTCGTTGTAATTTACCAATATGTATAGTCGACATGGGATGATATTGATTTTTTTTCTGTCATTATCTTGGCCATAGTGGTGTGCCATATCAAGATGCTGATTAGACACCATGATTAGTGCACAGGTGTGTCTTAGACTGCCCACAATAAAAGGCCACTCTGAAAGGTGCAGTTTTGTTTTATTTGGGGGGGGATACCAGTCAGTATCTGGTGTGACCACCATTTGCCTCATGCAGTGCAACACATCTCCTTCGCATAGAGTTGATCAGGTTGTCAGTTGTGGCCTGTGGAATGTTGGTCCACTCCTCTTCAATGGCTGTGCGAAGTTGCTGGATATTGGCAGGAACTGGTACACGCTGTCGTATACGCCGGTCCAGAGCATCCCAAACATGCTCAATGGGTGACATGTCCGGTGAGTATGCCGGCCATGCAAGAACTGGGACATTTTCAGCTTCCAAGAATTGTGTACAGATCCTTGCAACATGGGGCCATGCATTATCCTGCTGCAACATGAGGTGATGTTCTTGGATGTATGGCACAACAATGGGCCTCAGGAACTCGTCACGGTATCTCTGTGCATTCAAAATGCCATCAATAAAATGCACCTGTGTTCTTCATCCATAACAGACGCCTGCCCATACCATAACCCCACCGCCACCATGGGCCACTCGATCCACAACATTGACATCAGAAAACCGCTCACCCACACAACGCCACACACGCTGTCTGCCATCTGCCCCGGACAGTGTGAACCGGGATTCATCCATGAAGCGAACACCTCTCCAACGTGCCAAATGCCAGCGAATGTGAGCATTTGCCCACTCAAGTCGGTTACGACGACGAACTGGAGTCAGGTCGAGACCCCGATGAGAACGACGAGCATGCAGATGAGCTTCCCTGAGAAGGTTTCTGACAGTTTGTGCAGAAATTCTTTGGTTATGCAAACCGATTGTTTCAGCAGCTGTCCGAGTGGCTGGTCTCAGACGATCTTGGAGGTGAACATGCTGGATGTGGAGGTCCTGGGCTGGTGTGGTTACACGTGGTCTGCGGTTGTGAGGCTGGTTGGATGTACTGCCAAATTCTCTGAAACGCCTTTGGAGACGGCTTATGGTAGAGAAATGAACATTCAATACACGAGCAACAGCTCTGGTTGACATTCCTGCTGTCAGCATGCCAATTGCACGCTCCCTCAAATCTTGCGACATCTGTGGCATTGTGCTGTGTGATAAAACTGCACCTTTCAGAGTGGCCTTTTATTGTGGGCAGTCTAAGGCACACTTGTGCACTAATCATGGTGTCTAATCAGCATCTAGATATGGCACACCTGTGAGGTGGGATGGATTATCTCAGCAAAGGAGAAGTGCTCACTATCACAGATTTAGACTGGTTTGTGAACATTATTTGAGGGAAATGGTGATATTGTGTACGTGGAAAAGTTTTAGATCTTTGAGTTCATCTCATACAAAATGGGAGCAAAACCAAAAGTGTTGCGTTTATATTTTTGTTGAGTGTAATTGCGATTAACAATAATATCACAATAATTAATAAACATTGTGTACAAGTTCAAAAAGGCCTTTAAATGCTAGAATCACAATAGTACATTTTATTGTAGGCTAAAAATAATATTTTTTATTGTATAGTTTTTCCTATGTGCCAATATCAACTGAACTTATACTAAATGAAATATATTGTGTGTCCAACAAAGTCCAATGGGTACTGAGGTACAAATAAATGAGGATTATTGTGATTGTGAAGGAAAAATGCATGTTTTAGGGCCCCTTGACACAAATTGCGAATGAAGCCGGAATCGTATACGTGTAAAAAACGGAGCTGCCTCCAACGCCTTATACACCTGTTGCTACAACTATTTGCACACACCAGCGGCTGAAAGACAGAGTGTGCGCTGTGAGAGCCCATCAATCCCCGTCAACAGCTGCTGTTGACAGCAGCTGCAGAACACAAACCGTGTTTTTTGCACATGTGTGTGTGCTTGCTGTCCTCACATGGAAATAAATAAAAACATATACTGGTTTTGTGACAGGCTGGAGAGTGCGCACAGCACACACATTGACAGGCTGTCCCAGCTGAATCGGACCGTCAGATCATAACATGCAGCAGGTGCACACGGGTGTCTCACGTCACCCATGTGAGCTCTTGTTCCACATGATGTGGTGTCTGTCCTGCGGCGCGCCATCCACAAGACACGCGTCGGGCCGGGCATGCTGGACGAGTAGATGTGGGCATGATAAGAGCGGATTCATGTCATTTCATGCTGTGTTCTATCTTGTATTGTCCCATCGGTAAGAGGGATGCAATAAAATGCAGGTGTTTTTTTATGGGATATGTGGTTTTTTTTAAATACGTCCATCTCCTTGTTGATTTCAGGCATTTTTCAGCAGCTTTTACAGGCTAGTGATGGTAGTGCAGTGGTAAAGTTTGTGGTTGGCAATCAGAGCTTTTGTAAATTGCCAGGTTCGAATCCCGGTGTGGGGGCATGTATTTTCTTTTTCACAGCAGCTGCGCGATGTGGTTACACATGCTCCAGCTGCTCACATTGTGTTCCCGCTGCGATGGTGTCGTGTACGCTTGTGCACAACAACGTCACATGCACGCATTGCAGCGGGATCATTCATGCCTGCTCATTGGCTCGATGTTTTCATGGTTCACTCATACGAGCTGTTCCACCGTGATTAGCTCTGATTTGTACTTATTCGTACTGAGGTCTGAAGGATCAGCATAACAAGGCCAGAGTCACTCCTGGCTTGTCTTTGCTGATAAAAAATATTGAGCTCCTCCTGGTTCACACCAAAACACCTGATCATGGCCCCGACCAGCCAAGGCCATGTTTGTATTATGGATTGTTGATACTATGGCAGAGGTCCTTAAGACGGCTGTCTGAGTTTGTAAGATCAGAAGGCTCTGTGATATATGTTTTCATGAGCATCTGTTGGGGTCTTGTCCAGGTGCACCTGTTTTCTGCTTCAATTGCAATAAAATCTCTCTCTGTATTGTACATATCTGAGTCACTGGTGGTCTTTGCTCGTCGGTCTCATTTCTCCGTTGACATCACAAAAAGTGCACAACAGTGATTAACGATAACCGAGAAAAAAATAACTTCCAGGTTAAGAATACTTATCTTTTTATAGTGAGTACATTTTACACATCACTACATTTGGATGAACAATTGATACATTTATTTGCCCGCCAATATAAACTGACTGTGTCGAGAATCATATTCAGTGAATGAAAGCAAAACACGATAAGTAGCTTGTTTCAACGGGGTAGCTCATCTCGACACACGTAACTGTCGATTTACACTACGGGTAGCTATTCAGTTCTTTCTGAACACAAATCCGACCTCATTTGTGTCCTTCTGAGATGGACAGAAACAGCAACATAAGCTCCTTGAGCAAAGTAAGTATGTTTGCAGCTTAAATCAGATTTTTTTTTCTTTTATCTATGAAGAAGGACAGAGTAACTGTTAATAATTTTTTTTTAACCATCTGAATCGTGATCCCTTAAAATGTCCTGCGACCTGTTTGTCTGCAGAGAGCATTTGAACCTCACACGTTTTTTCTTAACAGATCCCTTTGGCTTCCACACAGCAGCAGTCCAATCTGTTCCAAAGTGACTGACGTGTTATGTGGGCCGCTGAAGAGGAGGTACTGCTGGCCCACCACCACCAGAGGGCGCCCTGCTTGGAGTGCGGGCTCCAAGCACGAGAGGGCGCCAGACCCAGAAGAAGTGACAGCTGTCATTCATCCCCTGCACCAGCTGTCACTCGTTCATCATCATCACCATCATAAAAGCCGGACTGCAACTCCACCTCCTCGCCGAGAAATCGACTACCATTAAAAAGGTAATTTCTCTGCTGACAGACACTTTGTGTGTATAACCTGAACTTCTGTTGCAGCCGTTTTCCTGGAGTGTTTCCTTATCTGAGGGATTGGCGTTTGGTGTGACAGCGACGGCTTCGCCTCACATCCCAACCCAGATAAGTGGTTAAACCAGGAGCTGTACGAGTTTGTGATTGGAGGTGGAGGAGCTCCCTCCTAACTGTGTATGGACTGTGAATTACTGAGTGTGCGGACTCACACTCATACATCATATCTCTGCTTTCTGCCAGCAGTACCAGGGTCGACAGCCGAAGACAGAGGCCACCTGGGGACTCGGGACTTGGCGGCTCCGGTGTTCTTCAGACCGTTGGTGGTGGAGGCCGTGTGGGACGCGGCTTCTCTCTCGTCAGGGGTCTTCTATCTTCGAGCCTGCCCACACGTCCCCTGGTGTTTATTGACTGTGCAAATTTCTGTACATTTAGTTGTGTATTATCACAACATTAATTGTTACCTTTTGGCTTACTCATTGTCCGTTCATTTGCGCCCCCTGTTGTGGGTCCGTGCTACGACACCTTCCCAACATGACGGCAGCTGTGATCATTTTTATTATTATTATTAATAATAATAATAATAACAATGAATGTTCCATTTTCAATGTGATTTAAAAAAAAAAGTGAAATAAAGTGCAACATTTGAAATTTGTGACTGAACTCCTGGTGATCTGCTTTATATCATCTGGCTGAAAGTTTGAATCTTACCTTGTACCTTGGAGAAATGGAGCAGGTGAGGTAAAAGGAGCGACTGCTGGCTTTAAAAAAGGACAGCCTTCAGCTCTTTCCTGTAGGTTATTGCAAAACATGTGCACGCCTTCCTATGAACACATCTGTGTCCGTCTGAAACATGTTGCTACAGCAGATAACAGAGAACAACCCTTTCCTCTGTATGCCAAAACCACAATCAGCACATGCAAAAAAATCAGCACATAGTACAAATACAGGCTGTTATAATCAGATCAGTGTAATCAGCATTATGGATGTGGTCTTACTTATTGCACTGTTCAGCGTTTGCACAGACTGGGTCTCAGGTAAGGTTGTCAAAACCTGCAGCTAAAGTTCAAGACACACACTCATGGCGGTTTTGAAAAGTTGCTGGCAGTCTCTATCAAAACTCTCATCAAAAATTTGGTCGCGGACTTTGTAGAAACAGAAAAGTTGCAGTCACATACACTGTGTGCAGAATTATTAGGCAAGTTGTATTTCATCATCTCATCATCACTCATCTTCAACTGCTTATCCAGGATCGGGTCACGGGGTCAACATCTCCAGCAGGGGACCCCAGACTTCCCTTTCCCGGACCACATTGACCATCTCTGACTGGTGGATCCTGAGGCATTCCCAGGATATTAACAAAGGAAAAGTGAGTTTTGGCTTTCTCAGGGGAACATACGCGTATAAGTCTGCACAATTATAAATTAAATTATATAAATTAAAAACTAAAATTTTCCCAACTTGCTTCTTTATTTACCCAACTGGCCGCGTGCATAGGTGTGTGCGTGAGTTCGATCATAGAGAAACTGGGGAGAGCTGACATTTGCCCTTTGGTACACAGTAAAATCACCAGTGTAAAACTAACACTGACAGTGTTGAGTTAACACTGCCAGTGCACATATGGTCATACTGTGCGACCATATGTTCACTGACAGTGTTACTTTAAAATGGTGATTTTAATCCAATCCAATCCAATCCACTTTATTTATATAGCACATTTAACAACAAAAACGTTCCAAAGTGCTGCACATACAGAATCACAATAGATAAAACCCCAACAGTCAAGAAATAAATTAAAAATAAGAAAATTAACAATAAAAATAACTAAAATGTGCAAGATAAATAAATAAATACATACAGCATATATAAACCAATAAAATCTACCAAAATAAAAACAAAACCAATAAAACAGAGGACCACACAACTCACACAGTGTTAAAAACCAGAGAACAAAAGTGGGTCTTCAGGCGAGACTTAAAACACTCCACTGTGGGGGCTGTTCGGACATGGAGGGGTAGAGCGTTCCAAAGTCTGGGGCCAGCCACAGAGAAAGCCCTGTCCCCCCTGGTTTTAAGTCTCGTCTTAGGTACAACGAGCTGGAAATGGCCCTCAGACCTCAGAGCACGTGCCAGAGAGTAAATTTGTAGGAGGTCAGTGATATATTGAGGGGCCATTCCATTCAAAGCTTTAAAGACAAACAATAAAATCTTAAAATCAATTCTAAAATTAATAGGAAGCCAGTGCAAAGATGCAAGAATTGGGGTTATGTGCTCACGCTTCCAGGCTCCTGTTAAAAGTCATGCTGCAGCGTTCTGGACTAACTTTAAACGGGAAAAAGCCCGTTGGCTAATGCCGAAATAAAGTGCGTTACAGTAGTCCAGACGACTTGAAATAAAGAGTGCACAACTTGTTCAAAAAGGTTGAAAGATAAAAACGGTTTTACCTTTGATAAAAGACGAAGATGATAAAAGCACGATTTCAAAACACCATTGATTTGTTTATCAAATTTAAAATCGCTGTCTATCGTGATGCCAAGGCTGGTGACCTTGGGACGTACAAAATCCTTAAGATGTCCCAAGTCAACAAGGCCACTTCCAAACAACATAACCTCTGTCTTGCCCTCATTAAGTTTCAAAGAATTCTGTGATAACCAAGCCCTGACATCACACAGAAATGTCATTTTACTGTATATGCTTATTTATTATGGGTCAAGGATGAACGGCGTGAAAACAGAAGTTGATAGGACAAATATTTTTGGAGAAATTAAGGATATTACATAACAACAATGGACAATGGGCATTGATAATTAAATTCTGGACTCACTCGCTATTCCAACAGGGGGCGGTAAATCATCTATATATTAAAAGTCAAGTAGCGTCTGTGTACTGTGTGTAACTTCAATCACGGAGAAACTGGGGAGAGCTGACATTTGCCGTTTGGTATGCTTATTTATTTTGGGGCAAGGATGAATGCTGTGAAAATGTAAAGTTGATAAGACTAATATTTTTGGAGAAATTAGCTAACAACAGTGAGCAATGGACATTGATATCACCACTAATCAGTCCCCGGTACCCAGACAAGTTCTAAACAAAGGAAATATCTCAACCTTGGCAGTTGTAAAACATGACAACAACTAAATGTGCCAAATAATAAATACAATTATTGACAAAACTTTCTCATTTTAATTTCCTGCACTTTCAGTGACAATCATTATAGAACCTTTGCATAATTTATTACCACCCTTGAAAAATGTCAGCTACCTATGTTAGAAACACTACCCAATCTAGAGCCTGTGAATCCCCATGGGCAACGCGCGAGTTTAAATTTATTAAAGTAAGAATGAATAAACACTTTTTTGACATTTAAAAAATATTCAGTGAACAATATCGCATCTCTTCTTTTCAATAACTGCCATGATCCTTCCATCCATAGAGTCCATCATTTTCTCGACCTGTTGGAGTTCAACTTTAGTACAGCAACAACCACAGCCCCCCCCCCCCCCCCCCCCCCCAAAAAAAACGCTGTTCAGTGAGGCGCATTGTTTTCCCTCGCTGTGTGTTTAAGAGCCCACCTAGGGTTTTACTCAGGTGAGTAAGGGGGCCACGTCATTATTTTGTCATCTTTTAGGCCTTTGCTGACTAACAGTGATGGCATCCACCCAAACCAATTGACACGCCCAACCCACAGAAATATGCAGTGACTTATGACCCAAACCACCCACGCACTCTTTCTCTCTCTCTCTCTCTCTCTCTCTCTCTCTCTCTCGCTCTCTGACATGCACACACACACACAAACTTTCACGTGCAAAACTGTGACATCTGGCACTTAAAAAAAAAGGCTACGAGAGAGGGAGAAGAGAAAAGAGAAGATGAAACTAATCACATCTTAGCCCGTAATAATACCCCTGTAATAATTACTTAGTGGGAACTGTGCTTTGTCACTTTATGACCTGCCTGCACCTGCAATATTTTCTCACCAAGACTGCAAGCGCACACCTGAACTACAGGTCAACCCATAATCCATGGACACACGATGGTTGAGCATCAACATCAAC
This sequence comes from Thalassophryne amazonica, assembly GCF_902500255.1. Classification (NCBI taxonomy): domain Eukaryota; kingdom Metazoa; phylum Chordata; class Actinopteri; order Batrachoidiformes; family Batrachoididae; genus Thalassophryne; species Thalassophryne amazonica. The sequence goes on along the minus strand of NC_047104.1, from coordinate 118,744,725 downwards.
TGAAATATCAATACGGGGACATATTAGTACTGGCCAGCCGAGCAGTGGAGTACTTGGATGCCTGTGATGGAGCATTGTCCTGCATAAAAATCATGGCCTTCTTGACTTTATCCTGTACCACAGCTTGATGAAAGTACCTTCTAAAAACTGGCAGTAGGGCGGCCAGTTGATTTGAAGTCCATCTTCCACCCGAAAAAGTCCAACTAACTCATCCTTAATAAGAATAGCCCATACCAGTACCACGTCTTCACCTTGCTGGTGTCTAACTCAAAATTATTTCACAAAAACTACCAGGGTCAAAATTCTTAGCCCTCCTGACACTAATAGTAATTGTGTGTCCTTTTTACTGGCTAACAGCCTGCAGTCATTTGTTGTAGTTTTCAACAACATGTGTCTCCTGAGGAATCCCAGCTCATTCTTCTTTGGCGAATCTCTCACATTTGATGGCCTTCTGACATGGACCTTGGTCTTCAGGTCACACTGCAGATTTTCAATAGGATTCAAGTTATGGCTTTGTTAGAGCCAGTTAGTAATGTTCACTTTGGTCTTCAAGCTACGTTTTGGGTCATTTTCACGCTGGAAGACAAAGCAATGAAGCAGACCCAGTTTTGCTGCGGAGTGCTTGAGGTTTTCTTTCAAAATCTTCACATATCCTTCTTTCTTCATGATTCCTTCCACCTTGAGGAGATTTCCAGTTCCAGACGGACTGACGCATCCCCACAGCATCATACTCCGACTGCCGTGTTTCACTGTGGGGACGGGGTTCTTTGGGTTATAAGCCTCTCCCTTATTTCTCCAAACATAAGTAACATCTCTATGGCCAAAGAGCTCTAGTTTAGTCTCATGTGACCAAAGGACACACTTCCAGTGTGCATAATCTGCATTACCTGAGAATGCACAAATCCAACAAGCCTGATAAAGCTTTAAGTTAGAAAATATGCACAGAACTGATGATAATGTCAAAATGCTCACTTGTCTAAAAGTTGTGCATGCAGTGCATAGGAGTCTTTTGCGATGGTCTCAAAGGCATTGATGCATTTCATATGCACGATGGTGGCAACAGTGTTGTGGCACGGCCGTGTGCACAAATTCATAAGACTTTTCCTTTTTTCTGAAACCCGCATGACTGTGGCAGAACTGTACGACTCACTGAGAGCACAGTTTGAGCTTGCTCTGCTTTTGAACAGGCTGAGGACCAAAAAAATGTGTGCCTGTGGCAACACGTGCTGGCAACTGCTGTGAAGAACATGCTATGCAACACGACCAGACACACACAGAAAGACTGACAGTTTTTCTATTATGCAACCTGACATATTTGTCTTGTAGACGCGTGCCATAACTGGATTGGGTTTTTAAAAAAATGCAACATGAATTAGACAGGAGTTCATGACAGGGAGCACTGTGGTGCCCCAAAAACAGGGCTATATACCTGACTGCAATGGTATTGCTCATTTTGGATGAAGTCATACTATGCGGTTCGTTTTGGATGAAGTCATACTATGCGGTGTGAACTGTGATGAGAAAGTTAGCACACAGACAGGTGTGTTTGGCTTGGTCAGGTGAGCCCTCTAGGCCATGGCTGGGGCTGGTCTGCTGGCGCAGGTTTGGACCAGGTTGCAGAAAGACTAAGCAGATGAGTCTATTTTCTGTTTCTTCAGCTTTGTCAAACTGCAAAACCTTGTAACTGTTAGAATGGCCTCAGAGAAGGGTCACCCCTCTGAGTCTGGTCTGCTTGAGGTTTCTTCCTCAAATCATCAGAGGGAGTTTCTTCTTACCACTGTTGCCTATGTGCTTGCTCTCGGGCTTGGTAAGGTTAGACCTTACTTGTGTGAAGCACCTTGAGGCAGCTTTGTTGCGATTTGGTGCATCAGGCTGCTGTCTACAGCAGAAGACGGACAGCAGCTTGACACCCAGGAAGGTTTTGTTGAGGACTCGCAGAAAGTGCCGGCACTGCGGTGCCTTCCTCATAGCAACTGCAATGTTTGAAGTGTTATATTAAGCTTACTAATTAACAGATTTCCTAAAAGTTTTTTTTCTGTGGACTAGAGGAGCATAAACATGAGGTGTGAGCGTAAATGACACAGGAGCACTGATCAAGATTCAAGGTTTAACCCCGTGTACTCCAATAATGAGAATCTAAGAGAAATAAAAATAAAAGCAATTATAAAAGCAGCATAATATAGTCAAAGCACCCCTGTTCACTGTTTAGGAATCTGATGGCAATGGGAAAGAAAGACTACTTAGTCTGGAAGTCCTGCATTTCACATTTTGTGTCTGTGGCCTGAGGGTAGAAGTGTGAACAGTCCGCGCTGGGGGTGAGTGGAGTCCTTGAGGATGGAGGCAGCTCTCCTGTGGACTCTGCGGTAGAAGATGCTCTGCAGAGATTCTCAGCAGTCTTCACCACTCTCTGCAGGCATTTGTACTCCATAACAGTAGTGCTGTCGTACCATACAGTGATGCACCTGGACAAGATGCTCTCAACAATACAGCTGTATAGACATTTCTGAGGATCCTAGGTGACATATCAAATTTCCAAACTATCAAACATCAGTAACATGACTGTTTATTTTTATATTATTTCTACTTGGATAATTATTTTTATATTATTTCTACTTGGATAATGGAGTCTTCACTTCATTCAGCAGCATTTGGGTTAAAAATGGGTCTGTTTTCTCACTTTATTGATAAATGAGAATTGTGGTCAGTGTGTAAAAGTCACAAAAATATTTCCTCTTCTGCCTTCATGAAAATCTTATCATATGGGTGCAGTATAAGTGACTAGTAAATCGCTTACTGCGGAAATTATTCAGGCAAGCCAGGCTTTATATGGCTTTATAAATGGAGGTGGGATGCAGTAATTATTAGTAGAAATCCTGAGTGTTTTGCTCCACACAAACTGTGAGCATGCAGTCGTGTCTTTTACCTTCTGTGAATTGATCCATAGAAATTCCATCAGGTTATGTTAATATTGTGTGAACACAAGTGTCTGTGTGAAAGGAGTTGTCCACTGTTTATATCTGGCATGGAGGTGTATAAAAAGATGCACATAGTGAATCAACTTAGAATATAATGAAAAAACACGATTATAAAGATTTCTTCAAAGTGATTAAATATATGCTGATACATATACAAACTATAATCCAGCAAACCAGCTATGTAATGTGTGAATGTCTTATATAGTGATATAAGTCCTTTAGAAACTATTATAAATACAAGTGTCATAATTTCTGTTCAAACGTGTAAAACTGTTGTTTATATACACAAATTATAGAAATAATTCATGGAAAAATAAATGTATAAGCTTCAACCAGTAATATTTGTCATCCACTTGATACTGGGGCTTAGTAAATCACTTTGTAGACTGATTCACTGTGCCCCGGGTGCATGTGAGACACATGAGTCATGTTATCAAATAGCTGATAGTCTGGAGAAGACATAACACATGCTCATCAGTTGCACGGGGTAGTCTTCTAACTAATAACAAGTTTTGGGTCACCTTTCCTCTGTTGTGAGAAATAATTACAAAGACATTGACATCCACAAAATTGACTTTTGATAGGAAAAAACTGACTTCACTTGCCACTTAGTTTTACCATTAATGTATCCAAAAACAAACAAACAAAATTATAAGGTGGTGTCTTTATGCATAAAGAAATATGGCATAACTGCAAATACATGTAGTTTTGCAGATATAGCTACTGATTCACTGTGCCCTGTGATTCACGGTGCCCCGGTTTCCCCTGCCTGTTGTCTGTCTGGGTGGTTGCTACCCAGAACCCAAGGCAGATGTGTATTGTGGTGGATCCTGCTCCCAACCCTGACCTGAGCTGATTTTCATAATCACGATGGAGAAAAGGTACCGGATGTTTAAAAAGCTACTAAATCTGCAGTGGTAGAGCTCGGTCACTAGATGGCGGTGTCCCAAAGCCCTTTACAATTTTGCCTCACATTCACCCATTCACTGTGTTAACTCCCTCACCACTTTTAAGTGAAGGCACAAAACATTTATCAAGTTAAAAAACTGAGTCCCTTTCATATTAAAAGCACAAACAAACAAACAAAAAAATCATAGTTCCTTTGTAGCTGTACTGCCCAGGACATGTCAACACAAAGTTGTCAATGGTCAGAAAATAATAAAATGATTGTAAAAACCTGATTCCAACCTGATTTTCAAGTAAAAGAAATTATGTATTTCTAAAGTTTTACCAGTTAATAATACTTCTGAATATTCCATATTTAGCAGCTTTCCCTCATGTAAATCTTCTGCACTGTGCTGTAGACACCCAGAGATTCACAGATCGGCTGATTGTGAATCACAGAGCAGCACGTAACATGTGCACTTAACATGTGCACGTCCAAACAAGGTATCATCTAATCTACAGTAGCAAATTTGACGATAATCCATGAGGGTCTTGTGGTGTTTTCTATTGCACCTTCTGAAGCTCTGCCCTCTGGTGGCCAAAATTAAGAGTAAAATGTGCCCAACTTGTGAATTGCGCATCTTGATCCACGCAGTGCATTGTGGGATTGGTTGGCAAAGACCACATGAGACCATTGATCTGGTGGCCATCTTGCCACTCCCAACTTATGCGGACTGCACATAGACGTTTACATCATCAACATTGTTTACATCATCTGCTATTGTAAATCTGCAAGCTGTACATTCATGACTCACATTGTTAAATGGACTGCATTTATTCCATCTGCATCAGACATTCAAAGTGCTTTACAATAATGCCTCCCATTCACCCCGATGTGAGGGTGCTGCCATACAAGGTACTCACTACACACTGGGAGCAACTTGGGGATAAAGGACCTTGCCCAAGGGCCCGTAGTAATTTTCCGGTCAGACAGGGATTTGAACCAAGGATCCTCTGGTCTCAAGCCCAACACTTTAACCACTAGACCATCACCAAACTCGCTGTTATTTAAAGACAAGGATTTAATGTCCTTTCCGCGGATTCGCTGGCCGTTTTTCCTGTATCAGTACCACGCTATGAAACAGAACAAGACTGACGTGCACTGTTGATCTGTGTGAATAAAATAGACTTGTTTTGTCTTTAAAGTGATTTAGTGACTTTGTGTATAAAACATGCATTGTGGATCTGCGTTAAACTCAGCAGCAGGGCCGACTGCCTGTTTTAAAAAAAGCCTTTGTCAGGCTGATTCCGATCAGACATTCCGAGGTTTAACCCTCAAGCGACTGAGTGGGTCATTTATGACCCTGGGCAAATATTTTTATGCACCATTTGTCTAATTTTAATCAGAAAAAAAGTTTCCTACCATGAATTTGTCAATCAATTTGTCCTGCATTTGTTCATAGAATTGTTGAAGAATCAGCCAATTTGTGTGGCAAGTATAATTCAAACTTGTGCGAGTCTCTTAGGGCCCTGGGAAGATCTATGAGTATGGCCAATGGACCTAGAATAGCAAGATTTACAGCAGCACAAGCATTGAGACTGATTCTTGATGCCCAGCGTGAGGATGAAAAGGATGATGGACATGATGATGACAATTTGGGTGTTGGTGTAGGAAATGAATTAATGGATGCACCTGACACTGTTAAGGCAGTATGGAGAGGGCATGACTGGGAAGAGCACATGTTTTCTTGACCGCCTGGATGTGCAAACCTATTGAAATTTAAACCTGCTTTTGATACTTTACATCTTTTGACATATTTTCATTGAATGTGTCTTTATCATGTTTCCTTGTGAATTTATGGATTATATGCATGATTGCCTCAACGCCAAAGACTGATCTCAACACAAACGTCAGACCAACTGGCCTGTGAAATCCTCCATTTTGATTGTTTGCTGTGTGTCCACTGGGGAATGCTGCCTGCTTGTGAGAAGTTTGCTAAATTTGGATGCTGGCTTGCTTTGTCATCGTCAATGATGAACTGTGTTGAAATGTGAATTTATTCAAATCTGCTGAGCTTGTCAAGGCACTTTGCAAAGTTTTGAAGTGTTGAATTAAGAAGAAGAAGGGCTTTTATTGTCATACAAATGTGCATACAACAAAATTTGTCCTCTGCATTTAATCAGAATCAGAATTTAATTTATTGCCAACTAAGTTCTCACATACAAGGAATTTGATCTAGTGTTATTGGTGCATAAACAGCCATAATAAAAAAGAAAAGGAAAAAATACTTCTGTAAGAAGTAAAAGAGTAAAATAGGCAAGGTTATGTTCACTGTTAAATAAGTATAATGTAGTGGGATGGGAAAAAGTGTGTGCAAAAGCATGTGATTGGTGTGCAGATGTACAGTACCTTTCAGTGCAGGGATGACCAATCTGTACTTTGTGGAAGTGGGGGGCAGGGAGGCAGGGTAAATGGGGGTCTCTGGCATCTAGCTGTGGATGGAAAGAAGCTGTTTTTGTGTCTTGAGCTTTGGGTGCCTGGGTGAGAGGGGTTGGCCACAATCTTCCCTGCTCACCTCAAGGCCCTGAAGGTGTACAGGTCCTGTAGGGATGGCAGATTGCAGTTGATCACCTTCTCTGCTGCGTGGATGATATGCTGCAGTCTGCTCCTGCTCCTTAGCAGTGGTAGCTGTGTATCAGATGGTGATGTAAGAGGAGATCCATCTTAATCCCATTTTAACAGTTAGACACAATCCAACCACTAGGAGCAGTGGGCAGCCACAGTCCAGTGCCCAGGGACCAACTCCAGATGAAGAGACACTGCACTGGTCAGGGGCAGAGAAAGGAGCAGACCCTAAACATGAGCAATCAGAGATTTCTGATATCCACCAATCTGGATCTACATCACCTTCAAAATTCAGACGAGTCTTCCATGCCCTAATATCTATCTGTGGTGCACGTTTGATGAGATTCTGTGAAGTAGTTTTGACACAATCCTTCAAAGACTAAATAAAGCGAATCTTGGATCCAGAGTCTTCCATGGCCCAATGTCACCCCTTTGAGTTTGGTCTGCTTGAGGTTTCTTCCTCAAATTATCAGAGGGAGTTTTTCCTCACCACTGTCGCCTGTGTGCTTGCACTGGGGGCTGATAAGGTTAGACCTTACTTGTGTGACGTGCCTTGAGGCAACTTTGTTGTGATTTGGTACTATATGAATGTAATAAATTGAATAAATTGCTCAAAACGAACATGTCAAAACTGAAGGCTCACAAAACAAAGAAAATTTCTTAGAAATGATTAAACTGATTGCAAGACACAATCTAGTAATTAAAAAAAATAAATTAACAGCTTCAGGCAATACCAAGTATATCAGTAACACAATTGAGAAAGAAATTTTGGAATGCCTGTCAGATACGGTCCGGGAATCCACAATAGAAGAAGTGAAGAAGAGCAAGGATTTTTTTCCCTGTTATTTCAGATGAAAGAAAAGATCTGAAGAAAACTGAGCAATTGTCATCAGAATCAGAATATTTATTATTTGGATCTGTTCCATGTGCTCAGTGCACAATAGCACGTAAGAGAGGAAAGAACTTGAATTAAGTTAACAGAATTTTAAAATACACAACTGTACAAACATTATATGTTTGAAGTATCTATCTAAAGTTCACCCTGCTAACTTACTATAGGAAGACAAAATACATATTCTATATGCTATCTAATGGAAACCCCAAACATAGATACTATATGTTGATATCTATTCCTCTGACCGCGCCTCTTCGTTGTGCCGCTCCGCTGTCCGGATTGGCTGATTACTTGGGTGGTAATTAAAAATCTACACCATGTAAAATAAAAATGTAAATAACGAAAATAAGCTAACTATAGCTAGATGAGCTACCATTAAATTAGCCGTTAATAACCCAACCATACCTTGCTAGCCAACAAGGTTAAACAAATTGTACCGTATAAAGTACAATAGTGTAGTTTAATCCTACAATAACGGTATTAACAAATACATATAACAACAAATGTAAACAAAAGTGTGTATTAACGTTAGCTTCCCAAAGAGAACAGAACGAACTATATTGTTAGCTATGATAAACGGTGGTGCAGCCAGCTAGATAAGTTAACGTTAGCTGTTAGGTTTAACTAATAGTACCCCACTCCTCCATTTTTATCACTAATATAATAATATTAAAAAAAGAACAAGAAAAAGTTAAAGCATGCTGAAATGTATATGGAGACATGATAAAAGTACCTTAGTGAAAGGATATGTAGGCCAGGTTAGCCTTTGACTAGCTTGACAGAGAAGGATAAATTACAGGTAAGCTAACGTTGACAGTAGTAGGCCTATATATATTATGGTATTCTTCTTCTTCTGATTCTAATAGAGGCAGATGATTTGTTTTACTCCTTATAAGCAGCAAATTTACCAGGTGCAACATTAAGGAACAGGAATCCGTTCCCTCATATGTGGAACTTGTTTCATCACACTGTCAGAACTTAAACAGTAAACAGTAAAACAACATCACTCTCAATAAGAGACTTAAAGTGAGTCACTCACTGACAGCATACCACCTTGGCAAAAGTAATTTGAGATACTTTCTTACCAGTGGCGCAGCGGTGGCCACGGCATTCTTTCCAAATAACCTGCGTCTTTGTTGTGAAAGTGTAGTGACACGGACCCACAACAGGGGGCGCAAATGAACGGTCAATAGATGAGCCAAAAATTAACAATTTAATGTTGTGAAGGAACACAACGAACATACAGACAATCTCAGAATATGATTACAGTCAATCCACAAAGGTGACGTGTGGGCAGGCTCGAGGATAGAAGACGTCTGTCCTGAGAAGAGCCGCAACCACACGATTTCCGCCGCCACCGAACCTGGTGAATACTGGAGCCGCCAAGTCCCGAATTCCCAGGTGATCACCGTCCCCGACTGTCGGATCTGGTACTGCTGGCGAGAACAAAGACAGTCAAGTGTGGGTGTGTGTACACCCCGTAACAACAACGGTGGGAATGCCACCTCCACCTCTCACTCAATATCTTGCTGAGTACCGCAGTGATTCCTCAGGGGAAAAAGTGCCGTCCAGCACTCTCTCAGCTTCCACCGACATAGGTACCGGTACTCCTGCAAACACTCACAATATACAAATTATATTGTACCACACAAACGGCTGAGGATATTACCTCCAATGAAGTACGATATCTCGGCAACGAGGTGGAGATGACGTCTGGTCTTTATGGAGTGAGATGATGTTGAGTAGATGGGTGACAGCTGTCAAGAGATAATGAGTGACAGCTGTCACCCCCGGCTGTGTCCGTGGCGGCAGCGCCCTCTCGTGCCTGAAGCCCGCACTTCAGGCAGGGCGCCCACTGGTGGTGGGCCAGCAGTACCTCCTCTTCTGGCGGCCCACACACAACAGTCTTGTCAAGTTTCCCATCTTTAAAGAAAAAAAAGCCAAAATATCTCCAAACGCACACCCATACACTCGCATCACGCACATTTGTATCTCGATACCGATTCATACTGATTCATCTCCACATCCCTAGTGTCCAAACATTTTACTGACACTTTCTATGTAGAGTGAATGAATGAATACAACTTGTCTAATAATTCAACATGCAGTCTATGATTTTTACCTACACAAGGTTTCAGACACTCAGCACCCTGGTGGCCACAGTTATAATCAAAACTCGCCCAATGTTGAACATGTCTGAGGGTTTACTGAGTTGACTTTGTGGACCAAGTTTCACCTTGATGCATAAAATCATTGCCAAGATATCACATACACAATATTTTAGAGGCTAGCAGATTGATTAGCATGCTAATGGATTGTCTGTCCCGTCAAAGGAAAGATGAGCCCGTATGCAGAAAAAAACCCAAATTACTTTAAACATCATGCAACTTTGCTCGCAACTAGTAACCAAGACTTGTCCGCATATAATTACCATATTAAAAAAGAAATGTCACATGAATGATCAAGAACAGGAATACATCTGCTTACGTTCTGTACTTCACCCCTTAAGGACTGACTTTGCTCTGCTCATTTATTTGTGTGAACCAACTGTTCCAATAATGAAAATATGTGAAATGCTGCATATAATGAGTCTGTGGAGTTTAATCATAACACCGTGTCGGTTTTTCCACATCTGAGGTTCGCCCACACTTCTGTTAAATGTGTTAAATTTACATGCAGGGTTTTTCTTTGGGGAAACAACAGACTGTTCAAATGCCAACTGTGCTTTGTGGGAATCAAAGTGAACTTTCCCTTGTGCTCTCGTACTCAGAGCTGTTTGCTGCTCTGAGAATATCTGCGGCTTGCTTGGATACATAGCTGGATTGAGTGTGAGGGAAGCGCACGAAGTGTTAAATGGTATAAAATGCTTTGTGGTCGTGAGACACGTCTCACATTTGGAGAACACGCAGCCTGCTGCAGGATGACGTATGAGATGATATCAGCTGTGTGTCATTGCGCTCATGTGTGTCCCACATAGAACAAGAAAACAGAGTGAAGGCAAACGTGCCCACGTGGAAAAAGCTCCAGTGAGAGAGAGAAAGTAAGTTCTACTTTTGACAAAAGGTGCAGAAAAGAGATAAAGAGTAAGCTTTCACACAGCTTTCAGTACTGGTTTCCTTTGTAGTAAAGGGTCGAAAGACTCGAAGGTCGGTGATGTTAAAGGGAAGTTGGCAGTGGTGATGAAGAGTTTGCTTAGATTTCAAATTTTATCCCTTCACTTGTCTACATTTTCAAAAACATTCACCATCAGCTTTTCTTCTGAAAAAGGCAAAGGTTTCCTCACATGGGGCCATTATTTCTTTGCCCTAAAAGACAGACAGAAGGATTCTACCGATCCGGCCGATTACACACTGTGAATTTCCAGTAGAAGAAGGGGTGGTCCCTGCCGATTTGCCGCTTCTTCCCCCACCTCTTCATGTACTTTCAACCTTTCTTCCCCATGATGCATCTGTCTGCTGCTTCCTTTCATAAATCTATGATGTGAATGACAACAATTCACTGAGCCAGAGTTAAAGGAAAGATTTGACAGTATAACACCTTTTTCCTGTGATTATACTACTATACTATATATATATATATATATATATATATATATATATATATATATATATATATATATATATATATATATATATATATATATATATATATATATAAGCCAAAATAAATAATTACAGAAATTAAGTTATGGGTTATAAAATGGAACGACACAAGGAAAAAGTATTGAACACATACTTACTGAAATTCATTTAATACTTTGTACCAAAGCCTTTGTTGGTAATGAAGCTTCAAGATGCCTCCTGTATGGAGAAACTAGTCACATGTGTTACTCAGGTGTGATTCTGACCCATTCTTCCATACAAACAGTCTTCAAATCTTAAAGGTTCCGTGGACCTCTTCTATGAACTCTGATCTTTAGTTCTTTCCATAGATTTTCTACTAGATTCAAGTCAAGTGTTTGGCTGAACCATTCTAGCAGCTTTACTTTCATTCTCTGAAGCCAGCTGATCATTTCCTTGGCTGTGTGTTTGGGATCATCATCTTACTGAAATGTCCATCCTCGTTTAATCTTCGTCATCCTGGTAGACAAGAGATTTTTATCAAGAATGGCTCATATGCTGAAAAACAGCTCCACACCATGATGTTCCCACCTCCAAACTTCAGTGTTTGTCTGGTGTTTTTGGGGTGATGTGCAATGCCATTTGACCTCCAAACATTGTGTATTATGGCATCCAAAGAGTTCAATTTTGGTGCTTTTGGAGGGCAGTATGCATTTTCAGAGGCCTGACATTCACGCCCAGTTGCCCAAAATGGCAGATATTCACCCTTGTCTAACTCGGGCGAATATCTGTCATTTTGGGCAATGGCATGGACGGAGGGACTCAGAAAATGCATACAGCATGACAACTGCATGTTATTTGCGTTATTATCACTTACTGAGATACACAACACGTGGAATCACATTAACAATAATTAATGTCATTTGAAAACGCACAACACCCAAGAAACGCGTACATACCTGGCGACTGCGGGCAGGTATAGCCAGGTAGCATAAATGTAAATCAATGCTACCGGCCCAGCAACGCCTCAGTAAGTGATAATAATGTCCCAGTATTTCACAGGCTTGTCTAGAGGTTGTGCAGCAAACTTTAAACAAGCTTCAACATGCTTTTTCTTCAACAAAAGAGTCTTCCATGGTGAGGGTGCATACAGGCAATGGCAGTTGAGTACATTATTTATTGTTGTCTTTTAAACAATTGTACCTGCTAATTCTAGGTCTTTCTGAAGCTCTCCACGATGGTCCGTGGCTCTTAGATAACTCTTTTGATGATCCTTTTCAAAAAGCACCTGGTCATGGCTGGTTTATGGTGAAATGATGTTCTTTCCACTTTCGGATTATGGGCCCACAGTGCTTACTGGAACATTCACAAGTTTATAAATCCTTCTGTAACTAATGCTATCACTATGTTTTGCAACAATAAGGTGAAGATCTTGAGAGAGCTCTTTACATTTACCCATCATGAGATGTTTCTTGTGTAACACCTTGGTGGTGAGACACCTTTTTATAGACCATCAGTTGGGATTGATCCAGCTGATATTTATTTGCACTGACAAGGGGCAGGATTGCTTTCTAATTACTGATAGATTTCTGCAGGTGCCATGGCTTGCCATGCCTTTTTTGCACCTCCCTTTATTCAGGTGTCCAATACTTTTGCTTTTCACACTATTACACGTAATTTATGGACATCTATGATTTGATTTCTTTGTATGTCTGGATTATGTAGGTTGTTACTAACATCTGCTGAAAATTTAATGTCAATAGCACCTTTACAAATTTACTGAGAAAAATGGTGACATGTTCAATACTTATTTTCTGTATAATAATTATTATTAACTATAAAGCAGATGTATACAAAAAAGAGAGTTGTTGGACCGGTCTAATAAAGTGCTTCAACCGATAACACAACTACAGCACCGCACTCGTAGAGCGCAAACCTTTGCCAACACTAGTTTCCAATTCCACAAATTTTTACCTTGGAAAAAATTTTCATGGTCAAAGTCCTATTAGAAGTGGCTTTTCATAAGCTAAAATATAATACAAATATAGATCAAAAGGGCTTTTCAATGTTAAAATCAAATATCCGCTAAATTCACAACACGGATCAGATGACGATCAAACTTAGTTTATTCATTGAGAGTGCCAGTTTGCACCTCAAATGAGAGTGATAGAGGCTCTTTTGATTGAGATCTAATGCAAAATGTACACCTAATGGGCTTTTCAATGTTACTGTAAAATCAAATATCCACATAATCCACAATCCGGATCAGATCCAGATCAAACGTCAGGTGATAGTGAGTGCCAGTCTGCATCTCACTTTCAAATATGAGAGTGATTGGAGCATGTCTGATTAAAATATAATGTAAAATACACATTAAATGGGGTTTTCATTGTTAAATTTAAATGGTCACAAAATCTGTAATCTAGATCAGATCCGGATTAAACTTTGCCAGTCGATAAAGGATACCATTTATCTTTTTTTACAGTTATGAATTTTTGAATATTCGTTCAATGTTAAAGATATGGATTTTTCCTGTTTTCCAAGATTTTTCCTGATGTTGACCTTTGACCTATGACCTTGAAAACTGAATCAGTTCTTGCCTATCAGAATATGAATCTTCAGTAAAAATTTCAAAATGACATATGAAAAATTGTGGGCTCCAGGCTGTTCACAAACAGACAGACAAACAAACAAACAAACAAACAAACAAACAGGGGTGAAAACGTAACCTCCTCCAGCTTTGTTGGCAGAGGTAAAAATGAATTAAGTTTATCCAAATTAAGTTAACAATTTGTTGTAAATGTTATTTGTAGAAGGCATGAGCACACATGACATTTTTTTTTAAATCAAGTCATTAAAAAGGATCATAAAGGATTTAAAAGGATAATTTCTACACAGCTCTTTCATCTCAACATGAAAAAAACTATAACATCATCTAAATTAATTAACTATAAAACAGATATACTTCAGAGAGAGGTATAAGGGTATGTTAGCCTTCCCTGTTTTTTAACTTGAAAAAAAATATCAGATTTTTTACACTATTTTTTTGTTATTATTATCTTCTTCTCTGCATGAAAAATCTACAACATGATCTAAATGGATTAAATATAAAATATACATAAACTGAAGAAAGAGACTTGTTGGGCCAGCTTAATTAAATGCTTTTATTGGTAATACTAACATGAATTTGGTTGATCCACATATTTAAACCAACTTGTTCACTTGATTTGGACAAACTTAATTCATTTGAGTGTTGGCAGTTGAAGCAATTTAATTAGATTTTCTGTTTTTCAGTAATAGTTATATATATATATATAGTACTAGCTCCATAAGCAGACACCCCCTTTAAATGAGTCATATTATAAAAAAAAACTTTTTTCCTCAAGTTTATTTTTAAATAATCCATTTGTGTGTTGTGCATGGAGAAAGTCCCCTGGTGTATGCAAAATTTAGGCCTGAAATGGTTTGTGTTCAACTTTTGTGACGTATGTCATGAACATCCACATCTGGAATCCTGTATGATCTGTGAGACACACCCACTGAGCTGGACTGTCCTACACTGGACACACTCGCACACTCTGGAGGAGGATGGAGAAAAAGCCCCTCTGTGAGCATCACCTCCTTTTCATTTCAAGTGACAGGCACACAGATGGGCCATTTCATAGAGACCTGAATATTTGTATTTATTAGGATATATCATTGGGCGGCACAGTGGCTTAGTGGTTAGCACTGTTGCCTCACAGCAAGAAGGTCATGGGAACAATTCCCACCTGTGGCCTTTCTGTGTGGGTTCCATCCGGGTGCTCTGGCTTCCTACCACATCCGAAGACATGCAGGTTAGGTGGATTAGAAAATTTTAATTGCCCGATGGTGTGAATGTGTTTGTATATACGAGGTCTATTAGAAAAGTATCCGACCTTATTATTTTTTTCAAAAACCATATGGATTTGAATCACGTGTGATTACATCAGAAATGCTTGAACCCTTGTGGGCATGCGAGAGTTTTTTCACGCCTGTCGGTTACGTCATTCGCCTGTGGGCAGTCTTTGAGTGAGGAGTGGCCCACCCTCTCGTCGATTTTTTCATTGTTTAGGAATGGCTCAGAGACTGCTGCTTTGTTTGATCAAAATTTTTTCAAAACTGTAAGGCACAACTGAGTGGACACCATTCGATAAATTCAGCTGGTTTTCGGTAAAAATTTTAACGGCTGATGAGAGATTTTGGTCTGGTAGTGTCGCTTTAAGGATGGCCCACGGTGCCTGACGGCGATCTGCGCTTCGAGGCGACAGCGTCTCGCCGTTTCAAGTTGAAAACTTCCACATGTCAGGCTCTGTTGACCCAGTAAGTCGTCAGAGAACAGAGAACTTTCAGAAGAAAGAGAGTTTATTCGGACATTCCATTGTTAACGGACATTTTGTAATGAAAGAACATGCAGGCAGTCTCGCATGTCGGGCCGGACCCGACCGCGGGGGGTCACGACAGGAAAAACACCTCCGTTGGAAACCTTAACGGGCAAGTTGGAACATGCCCAAGCTGTTAAACAATTTCTCAGTTACTCACTTGTTGAAAGCCATCAAAAGCTGCCTGAATTTTACAAATGGTTTTCAACACGGAGGTGTTTTTCCTGTCGCGGCGCAGACAGATTTGCCGAGTCGTCACGGAAATGACTCTTTCGACGTCTTTCATTAAAAAATGTCCTTAAACAGTGGAATGTCCGCATAAAGTCCTCATGCCAGCCTCTTCTGAATCTTCTCTGTTCTCTCACGACGTCCTGGGTGAATTAAGCCTTAAATTAGGATGTTTTCAGGTCGAAACAGGCCGACGACAGCGCCTGGAAGCGCTGCAGGACGTCCCGCTCCGTGGGAAGTCCTTACACCGACAGAAACACCCCATAATCTCTCATCAGCCGTTAAACTTTTCACTGAAAACCAGCTTAATTTCTCGAATAGTGTCCACTCGGATATTCCTCACAGGTCCAGAAAAATGTTGATAAAGCAACGCGCGCCGTCTCGAGCAGCGTGTGAAACAAAGGAATTCAGCCGAGAGGGCGGGACCACATCTCACTCAAGGCCTGCCCACAGGGAAATGACGTCACGGACATGCGTGAAAAAACTCATGCATGCGCACGAGGGTTCAAGCATGATTGGTGTAATCGCACGTCATTCAAATCCATATAGTTAAAAAAAAAATAAAAGGGTCGGTTTATTATCTAATAGACCACGTATGTGGCCCTGTGACAGACTGGCCTCCTGTCAAGGGTGTATCCAGCCTCATTATTATTTGACATCATTATTTAATTTTTAAATAATGATGTTACTTCAAACAGGTGATGTCAACAGCCGATTGTAATCATGATTTGGCAAAAAACAGTAACCACGAACAGCTAAGTCTTTGAAGAGTAAAGATGGGCCAAGGCTCTCCAGTTTGAAATGTTTAAAAACAGTGTTCCTCTAAGATACATTAGAAGTAATTTGCATATTTGTCTCTCTACAGTGCGGAATATCACTGAATTATTCAAAGAATACGGAGAAATTTCAGTGCGTAAAGGGCAATGGCACAAGCCTAAACTGAACACCTGTGATCACCAGTCCCTCAGATGGCACTGCATCAAGAATCATCATTCATCAATAGATGATATAACCACATGAGCAATGGATTACTTTGGGAAACCTTTGTCCAGCAACACAATACAGAGTTATAGTCACAAATGCCAATTGAAACTTTACTGTGTAAAATAATAATAATAAAAAGCCTCACATTAACTTGTCAGGGAGCGATGTCAACTCCTCTGTTCTCTGAAGCATCAGTGGAAACGTCTATATAGATCCTTTTTGGAAGAAATGCAGACAGTGTACTCTGGACCAAAGACAAAAATAACATCCAGACAGTTATCCGCAACAAGTATAAAAGCCAGGGTCTGTCACACTACGGGGTAGTGTCAGTGCTCTTGGCAAAGGTAATTCATACTTCTGAGATGGCAGAAAAGTACACTGAAATTTTACAGCAACAAATGCTTCCTTCTTCTTTTCCATGGATGTCCATGCATTTTTTGACAACACAATGCAAAACCACATTCTGCAAACATTACAAAGACATACCTGAAAAAGAAGGTGGTAGAGATACTGGACTGGCCTGCCTGCAGTCCAGACTTCTCCCAAATAGGGAATGTGTAGAGAAATTTGAAATGAAAAATGCAATGCTGACCCCATACTGTTGCACACCTTAAGATGTGCTTGCAGGAAGAATGGGGGAAAAAGTAACACCTGAAATACTTCATTGCTTGACTCCTCTGTGCCACAATGTCTACTGTTGTGAGAAGGAATGGCAACATTGCAAAGTGATAAATCCGTCAGCATTCCAACTTGTTTTGGAATGTGTTGCAATTCTTAAATGCAGGAATGGATGTATGTTAACAAATGAAATGAAGCTGACCAAACGAAACATGAAATGTCTTGGGTTCATACTGTCTGCAGTGAAATAGAAGTCAAAGTAAATGTAAAGATTGCCATGTTTTGTTTTTGTTGTTTGTTTTTTAATTTGCATTTTCCATATCAATTCAAATCAAATCAATTTTATTTATATAGCGCCAAATCACAACAAACAGTTGCCCCAAGGCGCTTTATATTGTAAGGCAAGGCCATACAATAATTACGTAAAAACCCCAACGGTCAAAACGACCCCCTGTGAGCAAGCACTTGGCAACAGTGGGAAGGAAAAACTCCCTTTTAACAGGAAGAAACCTCCAGCAGAACCAGGCTCAGGGAGGGGCAGTCTTCTGCTGGGACTGGTTGGGGCTGAGGGAGAGAACCAGGAAAAAGACATGCTGTGGAGGGGAGCAGAGATCGATCACTAATGATTAAATGCAGAGTGGTGCATACAGAGCAAAAAGAGAAAGAAACACTCAGTGCATCATGGGAACCCCCCAGCAGTCTAAGTCTATAGCAGCATAACTAAGGGGATGGTTCAGGGTCACCTGATCCAGCCCTAACTATAAGCTTTAGCAAAAAGGAAAGTTTTAAGCCTAATCTTAAGAGTAGAGAGGGTGTCTGTCTCCCTGATCTGAACTGGGAGCTGGTTCCACAGGAGAGGAGCCTGAAAGCTGAAGGCTCTGCCTCCCATTCTACTCTTACAAACCCTAGGAACTACAAGTAAGCCTGCAGTCTGAGAGCGAAGCACTCTATTGGGGTGATATGGTACTATGAGGTCCCTAAGATAAGATGGGACCTGATTATTCAAAACCTTATAAGTAAGAAGAAGAATTTTAAATTCTATTCTAGAATTAACAGGAAGCCAATGAAGAGAGGCCAATATGGGTGAAATATGCTCTCTCCTTCTAGTCCCTGTTAGCACTCTAGCTGCAGCATTTTGAATTAACTGAAGGCTTTTCAGGGAACTTTTAGGACAACCTGATAATAATGAATTACAATAGTCCAGCCTAGAGGAAATAAATGCATGAATTAGTTTTTCAGCATCACTCTGAGACAAGACCTTTCTAATTTTAGAGATATTGCGCAAATGCAAAAAAGCAGTCCTACATATTTGTTTAATATGCGCATTGAATGACATATCCTGATCAAAAATGACTCCAAGATTTCTCACAGTATTACTAGAGGTCAGGGTAATGCCATCCAGAGTAAGGATCTGGTTAGACACCATGTTTCTAAGATTTGTGGGGCCAAGTACAATAACTTCAGTTTTATCTGAGTTTAAAAGCAGGAAATTAGAGGTCATCCATGTCTTTATGTCTGTAAGACAATCCTGCAGTTTAGCTAATTGGTGTTTGTCCTCTGGCTTCATGGATAGATAAAGCTGGGTATCATCTGCATAACAATGAAAATTTAAGCAATGCCGTCTAATAATACTGCCTAAGGGAAACGTATAAAGTGAATAAAATTGGTCCTAGCACAGAACCTTGTGGAACTCAATAATTAACCTTAGTCTGTGAAGAAAATTCCCCATTTACATGAACAAATTGTAATCTATTAGATAAATATGATTCAAACCACCGCAGCGCAGTGCCTTTAATACCTATGGCATGCTCTAATCTCTGTAATAAAATTTTATGGTCAACAGTATCAAAAGCAGCACTGAGGTCTAACAGAACAAGCACAGAGATGAGTCCACTGTCTGAGGCCATAAGAAGATCATTTGTAACCTTCACTAATGCTGTTTCTGTACTATGATGAATTCTAAAACCTGACTGAAACTCTTCAAATAGACAATTCCTCTGCAGATGATCAGTTAGCTGTTTTACAACTACCCTTTCAAGAATTTGTGAGAGAAAAGGAAGGTTGGAGATTGGCCTATAATTAGCTAAGATAGCTGGGTCAAGTGATGGCTTTTTAAGTAATGGTTTAATTACTGCCACCTTAAAAGCCTGTGGTACATAGCCAACTAATAAAGATAGATTGATCATATTTAAGATCGAAGCATTAATTAATGGTAGGGCTTCCTTGAGCAGCCTGGTAGGAATGGAGTCTAATAGACATGTTGATGGTTTGGATGAAGTAACTAATGAAAATAACTCAGACAGAACAATCGGAGAGAAAGAGTCTAACCAAATACCGGCATCACTGAAAGCAGCCAAAGATAATGATACGTCTTTGGGATGGTTATGAGTAATTTTTTCTCTAATAGTTAAAATTTTATTAGCAAAGAAAGTCATGAAGTTATTACTAGTTAAAGTTAAAGGAATACTCGGCTCAATAGAGCTGTGACTCTTTGTCAGCCTGGCTACAGTGCTGAAAAGAAACCTGGGGTTGTTCTTATTTTCTTCAATTAGTGATGAGTAGTAAGATGTCCTAGCTTTATGGAGGGCTTTTTTTATAGAGCAACAGACTCTTTTTCCAGGCTAAGTGAAGATCTTCTAAATTAGTGAGACACCATTTCCTCTCCAACTTACGGGTTATCTGCTTTAAGCTACGAGTATGTGAGTTATACCACGGAGTCAGGCACTTCTGATTTAAAGCTCTCTTTTTCAGAGGAGCTACAGCATCCAAAGTTGTCTTCAATGAGGATGTAAAACTATTGACGAGATACTCTATCTCACTTACAGAGTTTAGGTAGCTACTCTGCACTGTGTTGGTATATGGCATTAGTGTCAGGACTGGACGAGGGCAGGACACAAATGCAGGCTCGACAAAAGGAAATATACTTAAAGGGTGGTTTATTCAGGCTAGGGATCGTTAACAGCAAGGCAGTCCACGAAGCAAAAGTACTTGACAAGGATTAAGCTAAAGACGTGGTCCAAAGAACAAGCAAGGTCAAAACACGAGCAAACAGGTACGTCAGAGCAGAGGCAAAAAACAGGATCCAGAACACAAAACAGAGTCCAAAAACAAGGCTAGGCAAAACAAGAGCGAAACAAGAGGCTGGTACGTGAGGGAATCAACGAACGAGCGGGGAAGAAGTGAACCGACGCAGGTTAAATAGGGACAGGTGTTAATCAGGAAATGAGGTGCACATGGAGGAGGAAAGGCCTGGAAAGGGGGGCGTGGTCAGGTGACAACTAAGAGGCCAATGATGCAGAAGGGCGGTGACAAATGGGCAAGAGAATGACAGATGAAGGGGCGTGGCTGACTGAGAGGACAAAGTGCAGGTGCGGAACTGAGAGTGCAGTGATCCGGAAAAGACTGTGGAAACAATGAGAGACTGACAAGCAGGAGCAAGAGAAAGGTGATTAGATACAAACATGACAATAAGAGATAGTACAAAGAACACCACCCTAACTTGAACAAAACTGAAAAGCATACAGGAACGTGATAAGTGAATCATGGGAAATATTACAATAAACCTACTAAGAACAGACAGAAGAACTACAAGAAAACAAAACTGAAAACCAAAACCAGAAATACCCAAATACTTAACAGAAGAGAGAACAGTAACATAAGCAAACAAACACTAAATGCTGAAACATAAAAACAGACTGTGGATAAACTAGAATGGAACTAAAACATAGCTGTAAAGTAACAAAGAAAGAAAGTGACAAAGCAATATGAGAACATTGAATAAACATGAAGAAAGAGGCAATAACAAAACAAGACTAAGACATAACTGAGGTGAAAAGTAACAAAGGAAGAAAGTGACTAAGCAAAATCAGAACATGGAAAAAAAACCCCACAAGAAGAAAAGGTAATTAACAAAACGAGGCTGATGCCAAAGGAACAGAACTAAATGAAGAAGGGACATATGGGCTGAAGCCTGGAAACGGCCGGGACATGACAATTAGAGAACATAAAGAAGGAATCATATCCTTAAACCTAGTTACAGCGCTTTCTGAAAGACTTCTAGTGTAATGAAACTTATTCCCCACTGCTGGGTAGTCCATCAGAGTAATTGTAAATGTTATTAAGAAATGATCAGACAGAAGGGAGTTTTCAGGGAATACTGTTAAGTCTTCAATTTCCATACCATAAGTCAGAACAAGATCTAAGATATGATTAAAGTGGTGGGTGGACTCATTTACATTTTGAGCAAAGCCAATTGAGTCTAATAGATTAAATGCAGTGTTGAGGCTGTCATTCTCAGCATCTGTGTGGATGTTAAAATCGCCCACTATAATTATCTTATCTGAGCTAAGCACTAAGTCAGACAAAAGATCTGAAAATTCACAGAGAAACTCACAGTAACGACCAGGTGGACGATAGATAATAACAAATAAAACCGGTTTTTGGGACTTCCAATTTGGATGGACAAGACTAAGAGTCAAGCTTTCAAATGAATTAAAGCTCTGTCTGGGTTTTTGATTAATTAATAAGCTGGAATAGAAGATTGCTGCTAATCTTCTGCCTCGGCACGTGCTACGATCGTTCTGGCAGTTAGTGTGATTTGGGGGTGTTAACTCATTTAAACTAACATATTCATCCTGCTGTAACCAGGTTTCTGTAAGGCAGAATAAATCAATATGTTGATCAATTATTATATCATTTACTAACAGGGACTTAGAAGAGAGAGACCTAATGTTTAATAGACCACATTTAACTGTTTTAGTCTGTGGTGTAGTTGAAGGTGCTATATTATTTTTTCTTTTTGAATTTTTATGCTTAAATAGATTTTTGCTGGTTATTGGTGGTCTGGGAGCAGGCACCGTCTCTACGGGGATGGGGTAATGAGGGGATGGCAGGGGGAGAGAAGCTGCAGAGGTGTGTAAGACTACAACTCTGCTTCCTGGTCCCAACCCTGGATAGTCACGGTTTGGAGGATTTAAGAAAATTGGCCAGATTTCTAGAAATGAGAGCTGCTCCATCCAAAGTGGGATGGATGCCGTCTCTCCTAACAAGACCAGGTTTTCCCCAGAAGCTTTGCCAATTATCTATGAAGCCCACCTCATTTTTTTTCATATCATCATATCATCCCAACCTTTTCTGATTTGGGGGTTGTATATCACATGGTCTCTTTAATATAGCACAACTTAATAATTGAGCATTTCTTTCTGCATGATCCAATGTGCAAGTGCCTGAGTGTTGAGCACCCCAATGGCAAGTCTAGAAGATGGCCAAGAGAATACTCACATTTAACGTGGCGGTTACATTTAAGAAGTGAGGATGGACCAGTTACCTGCTCGTGTAGCTGCCATCCTCCAACCAAGGTGGTTCTATATTATGGTGGCACGCATGGCACCAGGGCATGTTCATAGACATGACCTTAGTAATGACATTTCCAGCCATATGGCAATGGACAAAAGAATATTTCCAAATGTATTGTTCTCTTGTGATATTTCAAAATGATGATGTCATAAAGATCTTGTTGTCCACCGGACCTCAGCTTTTGAAAAGTAAGAAACTGACAAATTCATTTCAAGCTTAAAAAAACTTAAAAAAAAAAACCCTTGAACTTAAAACACACACACACACACACACACACACACACACACACACACACACACACACACACACACACACACACACACACACACACACACACACATACAGTCAGAGATGCAGCTGTGTTTAGAGATGTGAGGAAGGACCGTTGTGTGCCTGGGTGGTTGCCATCCAGGACCCATGACAGTTCTGTGGTGTCAGGGGTAGTGCAAAGTGCACCACCAGCACATCCTCCCAGACCTGACTTTGTCCAGTCAGGTCCATAATTATTTGGACAGTGACACAATATTTTATTCTCATTGGGCCTCTGTACACCATGCACTACAAAGGAATTATAATAAAACAGTCAAGATGTGCTTGTCATGTACAGCTTTAGTAATAATTTAAAGGGGTTCAACAATAACATTGCATGACCCATTTAAGAATTACAGCCATTTATGTCATCGTCCCTCTGTTTTCACAGCTCATAAGTAATTGGACAAACTAAATTCTTTTATTGGTTATTGTTCAAACAAATCATCACTTTTACATTCAAATGTTAATTTAATCCACAAATGAAGCTGCACTCTTGAGCAAAACAAAGAACCCCTGAACTGCTCAATGTTGAGCCCCATTGTCCCCCCCATTGAGCCCATACAAATGTGGAATAATGACATGAAGAAAGTGGAGAGTATAGTTTTTGCCCAGCCTGAAACGTTTGCATACAACCGTGTGGCGGCAGGGGGAGGCACCTTGTCTTCTCAGAAACAGAACAGTATGACTTGGTCACCACAAGCAAACACTGCGGCCAATGAGATTCTGGGCCATTCGCTGCAAGTGACAAATATAATGAGGATCATGTGCAGGATCACAGTCATTTAGTGGAAAAAGGGTCTCTTTCGAATTCCCCACGGGTCACACACCCATAACTGACAAACAGAAATCTAAATCATTTCAAACCTGCGACAGTCATAATAAAGCTGGACAGGTGGCGTGATAAGAAACGGATACAGAAATCTGAATAAATTAATATATTATTCAGTTACCAGCGCTTGCAGAGTGAAACTCTGTTTAAGTTTTGTTTGAAGTCTCTCCTTTGTGAACACAGACATGAAACTAACAGTTAGTAGAATATGTCAGAGAGACCCGCTGTGACATCCCATGTGCCGACAGAGGACCACACGCACATCTGTTTTCTCCAGCAGTTCTTTGTGACATCACAAAGCTTAAATGTTATTGAACAAGATATAAGGAAAAATTGTGAAACAGATTAAAATCAGTGGCAACATTTTATTGACTCTTCTCTGACCCAGTGATATGGAAAGGCACCCACCATTTGTTTTGTTTTGTTTTTAAAGAAACCATCCTTCATTGCATTCAGGAAGTGGCCATTACTAACCTCCTCCTCTGTCTGTTGGCAGATGTAATAATAGAAATATATTTAGTTCAAAACTAATTTTAATTCACTGTGATGCTTACCTCTGCAGTAACACCCGTGTCTCCGGATTTTCCGTCTTTGAGATTAAGAGACACCTGGGAAGAACTTGAAGAATCATGAAGTTGCTGATACCTTTAGTATGAAGGTCAACGTCTTTAGGGTTCTGCTCACCGGTGACCTAAGGTGACAATGGAAAGTCTTTGGCGGAACCTTGGGCAGAGCTGAAATGACTTGCAGGACTGAGTGGTTACTTCAGGAGACTCAGATGAGGAGTGTCACATGCACCGTGAGGGAACATCAGCTACACATGTTGAACGCTTGGCACATTCCGCTGGACATGATCCAGCACAACCCCAAAAACTTGAGAAGGCCAAGGTGACATTCATATTTCATCTAGCTGCGGCAGATAGACAGCTACTTTCGAGGGGTGAGGGTGGACTGATATTTTTTTGCCTGGGTGGTTGCTATCCAGAACTCAGGGCAGTTCTTATTGTGGTGGATGTGGTGACGCGCTAACACCAGTGCATGCTCAGAGTCAGATATATGCTGTGCAACACACTACTTGAATAGATAAACAGCAAAACATGATGTTTTATGTCCTTTATTACAAAATATCTTTATCTATATATTAAAAGCCAAGTGGCCTCTGTGTGTGCGTGTATGTTTCAATGATGGAGAAACTGGGGAGAGCTGACATTTGCCCTTTGGTATGTATTTTCGGTCAAGGATCAACGCTGCAAAAAAACGGAAAGTTGGTAGGACTAATATTTTTGGAGAAACTACATATATTAGCTAACAACGGTGAACAATGGACATTTATAATTACATTCTGGACTCACACACCATTCCAGCAGGGGGCAGTAAACCACTGATATGTTAAAACGACGCTGTTGCTGCGGTAAGCTTCGCCGACCGAATTACTTACAGAAAAATAAACCGTGCAAAGAATGGAATTGGATTAGAATGGGAATAACACCCTTGCATCTGATGGTTTGCGAACGTTAATGGTGGAATACGGTTGCAAATATCCTCAATTTGCAACCGTAAAATCCAGCATTAACGTCCGCAAATCATTAGACACAACAGAGTTATTCCCTAAGTGGCCTCTGTGTACTTATATGCGTGCATGCGTGTTGGTACCTTCGGACACAGAGAAACTGGGGAGAAATGAAATTTGCCGTATGCTTATATATTTTGGGTCAAGAGTCTGTGGATCCCCAAGGGCAACGCGCTAGTTACCTTATATTCTGACTGAGTGGACGTCATATGAGTCTATTTGTTTGTGTCTGAAAAAGCAACAGACATGAAGATGACCCATGGTTCAATGAACAGATGATTCAATTCTGACACAGAGTAAAAACATTGATTTTTTTTTTTTACATGAGTGTGGCAGGAAAAAAAAACATGAAGACATTGCAATTAATGTTATGGACAAGTTTTCATGCTTATAATTCAGGGGGCCACACAGGTCCTCTTGTTTTCCCATCACTATGTCCTGTTACTAAAAAGGGGGCAGGGTATTTAATGTGTTTTTCACTTTATGTCATGCTGCCATCATCAGCTACAAGTAAAATGTTCAAGAAATTTTTTTCTCTTCTGTAGGCAGCATTTACATAAAAAGATAAATTGCATCTTACTGCAAAGTTATTGCGTGAATTTCTTTTCTAACAGTCATTCTGTTCAGTGGGGATTTTACATGAGTCACGGACAAGAATATAAAAGAAGCATTAACCACAGTTGGGTTCAGTGTGAGAGAGTCTTATAGTGAAGGAGGCAGGAGAGTGAGAGAGAGAGAGAGCGAGAGAGCAAGAGAGATGGAGTACGACAAGGAGAGAGAGACACACACACATCACAGTAAATGAAGATGTGATCAAAAGTGGAAATGTCTTCAGGAAACAGGTTGGTACAATCTAACCACCCTAACACACTGAATGCCTCACAGCTTACAAACAGTCAGCACCCACAATTTCAAGCTTGTTATAAAGAGTAGAAAAAAGAAAGTAGAAAAAAGTGATGTATAATCTGTTTACGAAGAATACTGGGCTAAGTGGGTTTTAAACTAACTAAACATCACAGGATTCTTACTGGTGTTTGATGAACTGTCAGCCATTTAGAATATTTTGTTTCCCCAAAATATTTTGAGGATATAGTTTGATAAGAATCGGTTAGTGTTTGATTATGTGTTTACTGTACACGCTAAAAAATGAATCGCTGTCTTAAGGAGAAAAAGTGATGTAACAATTTTCATATATATATATTTTTAAAGTTATTTCAACTAGAGAAGTCTTGTGGCATTAATTCAGTTGAAAGGTAAAATAACTTAAGTGTAGTTTGCCAGGATAATTACTTATATATATATATATATATAAGTAATTTTACACACACACACATATGTAGAATTAGCATAAAAACTAAAAGTTACATCTAAATAGAGTTTACAAATTAGTGATGCACTTTTGTGGGAGTAAAACCTGTAATTAAAGTGTGTGAAGTTCATTAATATTACAGTCATTGTGTCATGTTAGTGTCCAAGCACCCAGCTGACAAACCTTATTTGTATAATAATAATAATAATAATAATAATAATAATAATAATAATAATAAGTGCTTAAATAATAAATTTTGAGCCGTATGTCGCAGTAAAACTTTACATTATTGCATTCAAATAAGTGAGCATTGTGGATTTGGTTCTATCAATTCTCAAAAAATGCTTTACTTTGAAATGTTGCAGAAATTATATTTAAAATGTTTTAGATATTGTCCTACAGTTGTAAAAGTTTTAAAATACTCCAAATTAAATTTAGATTTTCTCTGAAAGTTCTAAAAGGGAATCTCGCATTGTTTGATCAAAGTTGTTGATCCATTAAGTTCTTTATATTATTTTAGTTTTAAAATATTTTTAGAACATTTACAAGGATTCAGATACCCACAATTGTTTCAGAGCAAAATTTAACCAATACAACTATGTGGTCAAGTGACTCCACAGAGCGGCAGTCTCACCACTGCAACCTTGTCACATTGTCAACTTGAAGAATTCTTAGATTCACATCTCATTATTCTGTTTCCATTACAAAACAGATTTTATCCAAAAGGACTTAAATTTTTTTTTTTTTTTTGCTACAAACCATGTGGATTATGTAAATTTACAAATTCTGTGTTCCTTCCAGCTGTTCAAAAAGCAAACAAACAAACAAACAAAAACAAAAGATGAAATACAACAAAACATTATTCCCAAAGTATGGGCTGCACCCCTCTGGCGGGCTGTGAAGGTACTGCATGTGGGCTGTGAAAGGTCTTTGATTCATTTTTGGTTGGTTTTAGTTCAATTTTCGTTAAAATATTCCTGATTATTTTTAAATCTTAATCAGAAGAAATAAAACAAAGCCATGGGTTTAAGTGTTATTCTTAACCCATTTAATCTAGTTTCATATACAATATGGAAAATATGGAAATACTTCATATTGGTCTTGTGTTGATGAAAATTATGATTAAAGGTTAGGGTGGGCCACAGAAGATTTTCTGATTTTGAAGTGGACTGTAGCATTTTTGGGAATTGCTACAATAGAACATTGTTATTGTAAAGTAAAAGTTGTACTGGACTTTTTAGAGTTTTTCTGTACTTTCACATAAGAAATTGCCATCTATCTATCTATAGAAATATGATTGCAATCTATACATTTATATACAGTGTAGCACTCTGAGTGTATGTTAGAAGTTATTCACACATTTTGAAGATGTTAAATTTGTATGAATACAAACTAATTAAGATTCCATACCTACATATTCATCACCACCAAAATTTATTGGATTCTTCATTTTGATATCTTTATTTCATTCTGTTCTACCAAATTTTATGGAGATCAGCTGCAAATGTTTTGACATATCTTGCTGATATACAGACGAACCAACCAGCAAATTTGCAAGTGAACTTACAATATAATGTATGTACCACATATCAGCATCACTGAAATAGTATGTGGTATTTGCTCTAAATTTAAGGGCAAGCAGTGTAACATAAATTTTACAAAAACTTTGAAAATACACTGTTATCAGATTAAAATTAGTTTCAAGTCTGAACTTCTTTACAGGGGTTATATTAAACATATTTCCAGCAATCAGAAGGTGTATTAAATACAGATATTACAATTTCTAACCAAACAATGCATCTTACAATATGGTAGCATTTGTTTCTAGAACTGCTATTTGCTCTGCCTCTCTGGTTCAATGGGGGCAAAGGGTGCAAACAAACAAACAAAGTTTAAAACTGAATAATAAGTGGTTTTCTTCAATTACATTCTCCAACATTTTTGAATTTTCTATGACCTCATACAAACAAAACAATGGAAGTGTGAATATTTGATGCTCAGTTAAAATATTTCAGTATGAATCACCCAAAGCCAATGACTGACTGCTGTATCTTGTACCCCTGCAGGATTTTCACCCCCAAGCAAACCTGGATCTGCACTCTGAGATAAGACGGTGGGAGACCAAGGATCCACCAGGTCTCAGGTTGAGGTTAATGCTAATCGTGATAGGGGTTGTCCATTAGCAGATACCTAACATGTTAGCATTAGCTTCACTCTGAGAGATCTCCACTGAGGTCGAAGAAGAAGACCTGATGCAGCCGAGGGATATTTGTTGAGATAAAGTGTTATTTAAGACGATCTGTGCTGTCTGTCTACTTTGCAACCACATCCAGACCTGCACAGAGTGTCTGGATTTGAAAAGACTTTTTAAAATGTGCATGATTGTGTGTTTTTGACACCATTACTCAAAAATGTCTGAATAGATGTTTATGAAGAGGTGGATCCTGGATTTCTGTCACTTTTGTTACAGAAGTAATTTATTGGTATATTTTACAAGTTCTCACAAAATAGGGGCTGTGGTGGTCCCCAGACATAGGCTGGGGACAGCAAACAAACAAACAAACAAAACAAACAAACGCAACTTCAACAACACCTGTTCCTAATTTGCATCATTCCTGTGATGGTCAGATTGAGCAGGTGGCAGACAGATCTTTGGTATTTAAATAAGAAAATAAATAAATAAATAAATAAATAAAAGCTGATTTTTTGATTGATTTGGTGCATCAATCAAATTTATTTTAATTTTTTTTATCCTAATTATATGCCCTTTTAATTTGGAAATATGCATAACATTTATTGCTTTTAAGTCATCATATTAAAAACCTGGAAGGATGAACTCACTATTTACTCAGGGCATTTATTTACATTGTATTTAGCACTTTGGTTTACTGGGTACAATTGTAGACAAGATGTTTAACCGTACAGTCCCATATTTCTGATGTAATATATAAAATAATATGTATTAAAAAAAACCTGACATTATATGCAATACTTGTGATTTGTAAAGGTAACAAGTCAGAATCTGGTATATTGTCCTATTTTCTTATTCCTAATTTTTCAGTTTTGACTAAAACTGCACTAACAGAGGTATATGCAGTGTTGCGCAAACATTTTAGCCATACAAGGTCTTAAAATGAATTCAGTTAAGAAATTTAAAAAATGCAGGGTTTGAGGGTTTTTGTTTTAAACACTGTTACCCCAACAATAATCTAATGTGAGAATTTTTTTGTTACTTCATAAAATAAACTAATTTACTGTTAAGTTCAACACTTTATTTTAAAATGAAAGACAACTATTTATTTATTTGTTTGGTTATTTGTAGTTGTGCTGCCTGGTATAAAAAAAAAAAACACAAACTCAGTTGCCAATGTTTGCTAAAAAATAAAATAATTGCAAAACCTTTGGTAAATATAGCCTGATTTTAAATCATTGGTAGGAGACAATCTCAATCAGATTCTGCTGTTTTATCACCTATAATAAATTCTGTAATTACAAGGTGAGAAGGGATCACAGATTTTTTTTTTTTTAGTTCTATTCATTTAATAATATGATTCATGTGTTTAATGACATTTGTAACAATTCAGACACATTAAATGTGCCTAATACTTTTTCACAGTACTGTGTGTATCTAAAAAAAATGAGTTGAAAGAAAAAAATTGTAGTCATACTGCAAATCATGCAAATGTAAAGTAATGAGAAACATCCAGATTTAAAATAAATAAATAAAATATTTAACAGAATGTGTTTGCGTTGAAAGAAACTTTTTTCCCTATTTGTTGTGTTGTCATGTATTTGTGTAATTTCATGTTTATAATTCTTATTTCTGCATCTGATTTCTCTGCAATATACATCAGCAAAACAAGAACTTTAAATAAATCACTAAAATGTGTATCTGTGGTGCAAATTTGATAAGAATCTGTGAAGCAGTTTTGACATAATCCTTCAAAGCATATATAAATTGTAATCTTGATCCAGAATCTGGATCCGGATCACCTCCAAAATTTAATGGAGTGTTCAATGGCCTACGATGTAGCCATGGTGAAAAGTTTGTCAAAATCCGTGCAGTAGTTTTGATGTAATCCTGCTAAAAGACAGACAGACAAAAAATAAATAAATAAATAATTCAATGCTGAT
Organism: Thalassophryne amazonica; assembly: GCF_902500255.1. Classification (NCBI taxonomy): domain Eukaryota; kingdom Metazoa; phylum Chordata; class Actinopteri; order Batrachoidiformes; family Batrachoididae; genus Thalassophryne; species Thalassophryne amazonica. The sequence goes on along the minus strand of NC_047104.1, from coordinate 118,714,045 downwards.
GATTATTATTAATAAAAATCCAGACATTTCTGCGTAATTTAGCTGTTTCTTGACATAAACTGTAATCTTCTGAAATCATTTGGCCATTAGTTCAGATTTCCTGAAGGATTATGGCTTTGGCTTCTCACTGACATATGAGTACAGCATTATTTTTTTTTCTTAGTTATTTCACACAGCAAGTTCATTTGGCTTCAATCTGAAGCTTTTTATGTGCTGTTTGAACACAGGCTCCTGATAAAAACCTGCACAGGCTGCCTGCAGCAGAACGTCTCACTGTGATATCTCTGTGTTACAGCCAAACTCCTGAAATAAATGCCGTCAAACTTAACAAATTTTGGGCGACTGAGAATGAAAATGATGTTTGAAATTGTTGATTGGCTGTAGTTTTTGAGATATGTTACTGTGATGCTACTAAGGGTTACTATAGAACAATTTTGCAGATTTTTGAAGTGTTACAAAAAGAGAACATGTGAAATATTATTATTATATAAACAATCAGAGAAACATGAAAAGACCTATGTGTATGATTTATCATGAAAGCTCTACTGTCAACACAATATCATTATGTAGACATAAAATGTTAAAACTTAAATATCTTGAAAACAGGAGCCATTTTTATTGTCATATTTGAATTCAGCAGCCAAAATTCATAATAAAGAGCACATTCCATTTACAATAATGATGATGATGATGGCAATAATTTGTGTAGCTCATGTATAGACCATGTCACCTTGACAGAAATACTTTATAATATTGGCTTATCTGAGCATGCTAGATTCAATATGTCCAATTTGCTGAGTGTTCCTCTGCCTTCCTGCCTGTGCCAAGCAGCATGCCCCAAAGTTCCATTCTGGGACCACTGTTGTTTTCAACATATGTAAACAACCTCTGTGACAATTTATCGAATGCTGCAGACGATACAGTCATCTACTGTTCCTCCTCCTCAGTAACCAAAACTCTGGAACACCTGCATTTAATGTTGTTCAGATATACTTAACTCATACTAGATACCTACATTATAGACACCAAAATCAATGTGGCCTTCACTCTCATTCTATTCTACAGATGGTGGTCCCAAGAGTGAGAACAGAACTTGGAAAAAAAAAGCTTTTAAATATGCTGCTCCTTCTACATAGAATAACTAACAGACTGAACTGAAATGGTCAGAACTGATCTCTCTGGGGGGAGTTCTCGAACTTGAGGTGCCAGCAGCATTGTATAGCAGCACACAGGGTAAGAAGCACACAGAGTATCAAAAGTGGAATACTCTGGGGGGAGTATTCCATTATGAGGGATCAAGAGAAAAACTCCCTTGGTCAAATGTTTTTATGATGGCATTTTAGAAACTTTACTTGTACCTCATGGTGGCATATATTCAATTTATTTTTCAATTTATTTTCATTTATATAGCGCCAAATCACAACAGAGTTGCCTCAAAGCGCTTCACACAGGTAAGGTCTAACCTTACCAACCCCAAGAGCAACAGTGGTAAGGAAAAACTCCCTCTGAGGAAGAAACCTCAAGCAGACCAGACTCAAAGGGGTGACCCTCTGCTTGGGCCATGCTACAAACATAAATTACAGAACAATTCACAGAACAATTCACGGACGAATATACAAGAAATGCTATTGGCGCACAGGACAGGAGGATCGCCAACACGAATACAACTCCCATCTCTGGGTGGAGCTGCACCTTAAAGTAGACCTGCAGTGAAATAAATGTGGTCAGATCTCAAAAAGAAATAGCTGATATGTATTTATAAGACCCTTATGAATGCAGTAAAGTAAATCTGTAAGCCCAAATTTGTAATTCAGCGGAGAAATCTTTGTTTAAAAATGACAAATTTGCAGCTAAAATTTAGCCCTCCGCAAAAACAGTTTGTACATCCGGGTCATTTCCATGACGTCGGGGAGAAGACGGAGCGCTTGCGCCTTCAGTCCGATCCCGCATTGAAATTGATTTTATCTGTTAGTAATGTTACTGTTATACACATCCTGGTTTCAACATCCAAAAGTAAGCTGCAATGAATGCGAGATACAGCTTTGCATGCTCAGATCAGCGGCGACATCGACAGCGGGGGACGTTCTTCTCCGACGCCTTGCTCTCACTGCCTCCAATGCGCTTACCGAGTCTGCAGGCTTGGTAAACGCCGCAGCGGGCCACTCACACCGCCCCCGTGTCTGCTGTGCAGCCAGCACCACCTCCCTGTATGGAGGTGCAGCCAACTTGGCAGCAAGTCAAGCTGCCAAGCTACAGCATGTCTTTTTCCTGATTCTCTCCCCTCAGCCCCAACCAGTCCCAGCAGAAGACTGCCCCTCCCTGAGCCTGGTTCTGCTGGAGGTTTCTTCCTGTTAAAAAGGAGTTTTTCCTTCCCACTGTCGCCAAATTTGTCATTTTTTAAATGAAGATTTCTCCGTTGAATGACAGATCTGGGCTTGCAGATTTACTTTATGACATTCAGAAGGATCTTATGTGTAAATATAAGTCATTTTTTGGTCCAAAGATCTGACTGCATTTATTTCTAATGCAGGTCTACTTTAAACAGAAAGAAAAAACAGAATCAGACATCAGAAAGACAAAGAAATACTGTATAATTTGCCAGCATTAAACAACAAGAAAAACCAAGAAATACTAAGGTGATCGACGGCCACTAAACTTCACTAAAAGACCCAGAATTTAGGTAAAGTTGAGGCCGCAGCCCACGCCAATTAAAATGGACTGCATTTATATAGCGCCTTTCCATCTGCATTAGACACTCAAAGTGCTTTACAATTATGCATCACATTCACCCCGATGTCAGGGTGCTGCCATACAAGGTGCTCAACACACCGGGAGCAATAGGGGATTAAAGACCTTGCCCAAGGGCCCTTAGTGATTTTCCAGTCAGGCGGGGATTTGAACCCATGATCTTCTGGACTCAAGCCCAACACCTTAACCACTAGACCATCACCTTCCCCCCAATTACTAATAAATTAATTAAAAGAGTAAAAAGCTTATATAAAATGACCTGGTTCCTTTAATGCTGAGTACCTTCCTGTTGCACTTGGAGCCTATAAGGTTTAGAACCACATTCTGTTTCACAGAAATGATCATGTTTATCTTTATCAACTTTGTTGCATATTTCTCTTCTCTGTCATCCATGCCGATCAATCAATCAATCAATCAATTTTATTTATATAGCGCCAAATCACAACAAACAGTTGCCCCAAGGCGCTTTATATTGTAAGGCAAGGCCATACAATAATTACGTAAAAACCCCAACGGTCAAAACGACCCCCTGTGAGCAAGCACTTGGCGACAGTGGGAAGGAAAAACTCCCTTTTAACAGGAAGAAACCTCCAGCAGAACCAGGCTCAGTGAGGGGCAGTCTTCTGTTGGGACTGGTTGGGGCTGAGGGAGAGAACCAGGAAAAAGACATGCTGTGGAGGGGAGCAGAGATCAATCACTAATGATTAAATGCAGAGTGGTGCATACAGAGCAAAAAGAGAAAGAAACACTCAGTGCATCATGGGAACCCCCCAGCAGTCTAAGTCTATAGCAGCATAACTAAGGGATGGTTCAGGGTCACCTGATCCAGCCCTAACTATAAGCTTTAGCAAAAAGGAAAGTTTTAAGCCTAATCTTAAAAGTAGAGAGGGTGTCTGTCTCCCTGATCTGAATTGGGAGCTGGTTCCACAGGAGAGGAGCCTGAAAGCTGAAGGCTCTGCCTCCCATTCTACTCTTACAAACCCTAGGAACTACAAGTAAGCCTGCAGTCTGAGAGCGAAGCGCTCTATTGGGGTGATATGGTACTATGAGGTCCCTAAGATAAGATGGGACCTGATTATTCAAAACCTTATAAGTAAGAAGAAGAATTTTAAATTCTATTCTAGAATTAACAGGAAGCCAATGAAGAGAGGCCAATATGGGTGAGATATTCTCTCTCCTTCTAGTCCCCATTAGTACTCTAGCTGCAGCATTTTGAATTAACTGAAGGCTTTTCAGGGAACTTTTAGGACAACCTGATAATAATGAATTACAATAGTCCAGCCGAGAGGAAATAAATGCATGAATTAGTTTTTCAGCATCACTCTGAGACAAGACTTTTCTAATTTTAGAGATATTGCGTAAATGCAAAAAAGCAGTCCTACATATTTGTTTAATATGCGCAATGAATGACATATCCTGATCAAAAATGACTCCAAGATTTCTCACAGTATTACTAGAGGTCAGGGTAATGCCATCCAGAGTAAGGATCTGGTTAGACACCAGGTTTCTAAGATTTGTGGGGCCAAGTACAATAACTTCAGTTTTATCTGAGTTTAAAAGCAGGAAATTAGAGGTCATCCATGTCTTTATGTCTGTAAGACAATCCTGCAGTTTAGCTAATTGGTATGTGTCCTCTGGCTTCATGGATAGATAAAGCTGGGTATCATCTGCGTAACAATGAAAATTTAAGCAATGCCGTCTAATAATACTGCCTAAGGGAAGCATGTATAAAGTGAATAAAATTGGTCCTAGCACAGAACCTTGTGGAACTCCATAACTAACCTTAGTCTGTGAAGAAGATTCCCCATTTACATGAACAAATTGTAATCTATTAGATAAATATGATTCAAACCACCGCAGCGCAGTGCCTTTAATACCTATGGCATGCTCTAATCTCTGTAATAAAATTTTATGGTCAACAGTATCAAAAGCAGCACTGAGGTCTAACAGAACAAGCACAGAGATGAGTCCACTGTCTGAGGCCATAAGAAGATCATTTGTAACCTTCACTAATGCTGTTTCTGTACTATGATGAATTCTAAAACCTGACTGAAACTCTTCAAATAGACCATTCCTCTGCAGATGATCAGTTAGCTGTTTTACAACTACCCTTTCAAGAATTTTTGAGAGAAAAGGAAGGTTGGAGATTGGCCTATAATTAGCTAAGATAGCTGGGTCAAGTGATGGCTTTTTAAGTAATGGTTTAATTACTGCCACCTTAAAAGCCTGTGGTACATAGCCAACTAATAAAGATAGATTGATCATATTTAAGATCGAAGCATTAAATAATGGTAGGGCTTCCTTGAGCAGCCTGGTAGGAATGGGGTCTAATAGACATGTTGATGGTTTGGATGAAGTAACTAATGAAAATAACTCAGACAGAACAATCTGAGAGAAAGAGTCTAACCAAATACCGGCATCACTGAAAGCAGCCAAAGATAACGATACGTCTTTGGGATGGTTATGAGTAATCTTTTCTCTAATAGTTAAAATTTTATTAGCAAAGAAATAGACCACATTTAACTGTTTTAGTCTGTGGTGTAGTTGAAGGTGCTATATTATTTTTTCTTTTTGAATTTTTATGCTTAAATAGATTTTTGCTGGTTATTGGTGGTCTGGGAGCAGGCACCGTCTCTACTGGGATGGGGTAATGAGGGGATGGCAGGGGGAGAGAAGCTGCAGAGAGGTGTGTAAGACTACAACTCTGCTTCCTGGTCCCAACCCTGGATAGTCACGGTTTGGAGGATTTAAGAAAATTGGCCAGATTTCTAGAAATGAGAGCTGCTCCATCCAAAGTGGGATGGATGCCGTCTCTCCTAACAAGACCAGGTTTTCCCCAGAAGCTTTGCCAATTATCTATGAAGCCCACCTCATTTTTTGGACACCACTCAGACAGCCAGCAATTCAAGGAGAACATGCGGCTAAACATGTCACTCCCGGTCCGATTGGGGAGGGGCCCAGAGAAAACTACAGAGTCCGACATTGTTTTTGCAAAGTTACACACCGATTTAATGTTAATTTTAGTGACCTCCGATTGGCGTAACCGGGTGTCATTACTGCCGACGTGAATTACAATCTTACCAAATTTACGCTTAGCCTTAGCCAGCAGTTTCAAATTTCCTTCAATGTCGCCTGCTCTGGCCCCCGGAAGACAATTGACTATGGTTGCTCCATGCCGATAAAAGAAAAAACATAAAGAAAATAATACTAGTAGTAGTAGTAATAATAATAATAATAATAATAATAATAATAATAATAATAATAATAATAATGTTTTTTATGTGCTGTTTCACAATTTTATTTTATATGTGTTTTATTTTTGTGAATTTGTGTTTTTAATGTTAAGCACTTTGTCGGTGCTGTAAAGCGTTTTATAAATAAATGTTGATTGATTGATTGATTGATTGATTGGTGATGTGACAAAAGAATCAACTGCAGTATTAAAAACCGTGTATTTCATGTAGTATAAACACAAAATAAAGTTAAAGTATTTTTGTAAAGTACATTTGATAGCTGACAGCTGATTTTTTTTAGCTTATTAATGTTTGTTTAAAAAAATTCTGTGTTCCACATAACATCATATTTAGCTACAGACATAAGTTTACAAACACCTTGGTTAAAAAAAATAGTTACAATATCAATTTATTTATTTTTTTATTAGATTAGATTAAGAAAGTTATAGATCCCTTCGCAAGACTCCATCAGGGAAATTGAGGTGCCAGCAGCATTGTATAGCAGCACACAGGGTAAGAAGCACACAGAGTATCAAAAGTGAAAAAAGAAAAGAAAAACAGTTTGCAAAAATAAATATAAATACACAAATATAAATACCAGACATACTGATCAATACTGGTTTACTGGTTACTACTGTTCCTCTCCTTCCCGTCCTCTGTCTTCCTGTTACTCCTCCTCCCCCTAAGTGAGGAGTTGTACAGTTTGATGGCCTGAGGGACAAAGGAGTTTTTCAGTCTGTTGGTCCTGCACTTCGGAAGGAGCAGTCTGTGGCTGAAGAGGCTCCTCTGGATTCACTCTGTACTCCGTAGTTTTCAGTTAAAGTTAGCCGGTGGATTAATACTCCTGGGACTGAGAGGAGGCCTTCTTTCCCATCTTGCCGGAGCTCTGTGCCGCCTGGCCAGTCTTTTTGGGCAGCAGTACGCCCTGGATATTGGGCAGCACACCTCCCTGGGCAATAGTAAGACCGCCGAGCAGTTTGTTCAGCTCTTCGTCGCTGCGTACAGACACAGGATGATGCAGGTGTTTTTGTTGTCCCTTGCAGCTTTATTGGCACACGTCAGGATGTCAACTCTCAGGTACTCCAGCACCGCCGCCAGGTACACTGGGGCACTGGCACCGACCCACTCTGCGTAGTTACCGTTCCGCAGGACACGACCAACTGGGAACTGGAGCCGGCCTGGCACTTGTATTCACTAATTTGCTTTTTCTGATCTAAAGACGACGCAGATCTATGCAAGCACCCATGGTTTCTCCCTTTTTGTACTCTGAGTGGCCACAGCAGATCAGAGATGTATCTGTATGTTGGTGTATGCTGGTTGCCCTCCCTAACACAACTCCACATTACATGGAAAATGGGCAGTGCTGGACTTAAACCGGGAATGTTTTGCAATGGAAATAAGGCCACTAACTGCTTGTCCACCACACCTGCTGGCTTTAAACGGTATAGAAGAGTCCTGAAATTGATGGAATTACTTGTAAAAGCTTCTGAATGACAAATTGACTTAAGGTTAACTTGGGAGTGTTTGGATTTTTATGAGGTCCGATCTGGAGAACCAGTGCTTTCCTGCATTTGATAAGTACAGGTAAAAAAACAAAACAAAACAAACAACATGTTGTGTGGGCCACTGAAGAGGAGGCGAGAAGTGCACTTCTTTGTCCTTCCTGGGGTTCATCATCCACCTCCAACTCTGTCGCACCCGATCCAGCCAAGGTTGCGGCAGTGAGGGATTGGCCCCAACCAACAAGCCGTAGGAAGCTGCAACAGTTCCTCGGCTTTGCAAATTTCTACCGGAGGTTTATTAAGGGCTATAGCCAGATAGTTAGCCCCCTGACGGCCCTGACCTCCACTAAAGTCCCCTTCACCTGGTCGGATCGGTGCGAAGCCGCGTTTAGGGAGTTGAAACGTCGGTTCTCATTTGCACCCGTTCTGGTGCAGCCCGACCCCAATCGCCAGTTTGTTGCTGAAGTGGATGCCTCTGACTCAGGGATAGGAGCCGTGCTGTCCCAGAGCGGAGAGTCCGACAAGGTTCTCCATCCATGTGCCTATTTTTCCCGTAGGTTGACCCCGGCGGAGCGGAACTATGACGTCGGCAATCGGGAACTTCTTGTGGTGAAAGAGGCTCTTGAGGAGTGGAGACACCTGTTGGAGAGAGCTGCGGTACCATTTACGGTTTTCACGGACCATCGGAACCTGGAGTACATCCGGACCGCGAAGCGTCTGAACCCCAGGCAAGCCCGCTGGTCACTGTTCTTCGTGCGTTTTGACTTCTGGATTACCTACCGCCCCGGGACCAAGAACCAGTGATCTGCCGCCCTGTCCCGGGTCCATGAAGAGGAGGTCAAGGTCGAGCTGTCAGATCCACCGGAACCCATCATCCCCGAGTCCACTATCATGGCAGCCCTCACCTGGGACGTGGAGAAGACTGTCCAGGAGGCCCTGGCATGGAACCTGGACCCGGGGACCGGCCCAAGGAACAGACTCTACGTCCCACCGGAAGCCAGAGCTGCTGTCCTGGACTTCTGTCACGGGTCCAAGCTCTCCTGTCTCCCAGGGGTGCGAAGAACCGTGGCAGTGGTCAGGCAGCACTTCTGGTGGGCGTCTATGGAAGCCGACGTCCGGGAGTATGTCCAGGCCTGCACCACCTGCGCCAGGGGAAAGGCAGACCACCAACGGGCACAGGGTCTCCTCCAGCCGTTGCCTGTGCCCCACCGCCCCTGTTCCCACATCGGCCTGGACTTCGTCACGGGCCTCCCGTCGTCCCAGGGCATGACCACCATCCTCACGATAGTGGACCGGTTCTCCAAGGCGGCCCATTTCGTGGCCCTCCCGAAGCTCCCGATGGCCCAGGAGACTGCAGATCTCCTGGTCCACCATGTCGTACGTCTGCATGGGATTCCATCCGATGTCGTCTCTGACCATGGTCCCCAGTTCTCCTCGCAAGTCTGGAGGAGTTTCTGTAGGGAACTGGGGGCCACCGTGAGCCTCTCGTCCGGGTACCATCCCCAGACCAACGGACAGGTAGAGCGAGCCAACCAAGAATTGGAACAGGCCCTTCACTGTGTGACCTCGGTGCACCAGACGGCCTGGAGCCACCATCTGGCCTGGATCGAGTACGCACACAACAGTCAAGTTTCGTCTGCCACCAGCCTCTCCCCGTTTGAGGTGTGTTTGGGGTACCAGCCCCCTTTGTTTCCGCTTGTGGAGGGAGAGGTCGGGGTGCCCTCGGTCCAGGCCCATCTGAGGCGGTGCCATCGGGTGTGGCACTCTGCCCGCTCTACCCGCTCTGCCCTGCTCAAAGCCCGGACGAGGGCCAAGGCCCATGCAGACCGCTGGTGATCCCCGGCCCCTGCATACCAGCCCGGGCAGGAGGTTTGGCTATCGACGAAAGACATTCCGTTACAGGTGGAGTCACAAAAACTGAAGGATCGGTACATCGGCCCCTTCCCCATCATCAAGGTCCTCAGTTCTGCCGCGGTGAAGCTGAGGCTGCCAGCTTCACTGCGGATACATCCTGTCTTTCATGTCTCCCGGATCAAGCCTCACCACACCTCATCCCTCTATGCCCCCGGACCGGCGCCGCCTCCTGCACGGATCATTGATGGGGAGCCCGCGTGGACAGTTCGCCGGCTCCTGGACATCCATCGTAAGGGCTGGGGGTTCCAGTATCTACTGGACTGGGAGGGTTATGGACCTGAAGAGCGCTCCTGGGTGAAGAGGCGCTTCATCCTGGACCCGGCCCTCCTGGCCGACTTCTACAACCGTCACCCGGACAAGCCTGGTCGGGCGCCAGGAGGCGCCCGTTGAGGGGGGGGTCCTGTTGTGTGGGCCGCTGAAGAGGAGGTACTGCTGGCCCACCACCAGAGGGCGCCCTGCCTGAAGTGCAGGCTACAGGCACGAGAGGGCGCCGGAGTAACCGGGAGTGGCAGCTGTCACTCATCAACAACGCCAGCTGTCACTCATCATCATCATCATCCACACCTCCATAAGAGCCAGGCAGCATCTTCACCTCACTGCCGAGAAATCGTCTACTGAACAAGTAAACGTCTCAGCCTTTTTGGTGCCATACAGTGGTAACGTCTTTACTTCTGTGCTTGACTGACATTAATTCTGAGTTTGCAGACTCTGTTTAGTGTGACATCAGGATCTGCACGAGCTCCGTGAGAATTGTGATTGAAAGGTGGAGGTGCTTTCCACCTTTATATTGAACTGTTTGCTGGGTGTTCACACACCCACCATCACCTGTCTGTTCTTCCTGCCAGCAGTACCCGATCTGACAGCCGGAAGCAGTGGCCACCTGGGGACCCAGCGCTTGGTGGCTCCAGGATTGCTTCAGGTCCGGTGGAGTGGAAGGCGTGTGGGATCCGGCTCTTTTCTGGACGGGCATCTTCTATCCTCGAGCCTGCTCACACATCACTGTAACTAATTTGACTGTTGATCTCAATTGTGTTGTCTGTTGCTCTGTTGTGCACATTCACAACATTAAATTGTTATATTTGGCTTATTCCATTGTCCGTTCATTTGCACCCCCTGTTGTGGGTCCGTGTTCCTACACTTTTCACAACACAACAAATCACAATTCCAAAACATTGAGCTAAGGTTTCTGGAGGCACAGAATTGGATCTCTATAAGTCAATGTCCTCCTTTGGAGCCATTTCAAGAACATTCATGATACTGCAAGCCTGTATTCAGGCTATGATATAAACATATAAGAAGCTTGGGACCATACGGACATTAAAAAAAATGAGGCTCCGATTAACATTCAGGAATGAATGAACTTTTGTTCTAAAGGTCCACCTCAATCACAATTGGAATAAAACTAATGTTGATATCTTAGATAGTCACGTCGAGGGACATTCTAAAAAGTAGTGACCATCTATTCTGAATTGTAGAATTTAAATACTCATTTAAGATATTACATGTGGAGACTGCTTGTATCTGTTATTGACCTTCTTCTTATACTCAACAAAAATATAAACGCAACACTTTTGGTTTTGCTCCCATTTTGTATGAGATGAACTCAAAGATCTAAAACTTTTTCCACATACACAATATCACCATTTCCCTCAAATATTGTTCACAAACCAGTCTAAATCTGTGATAGTGAGCACTTCTCCTTTACTGAGATAATCCATCCCACCTCACAGGTGTGCCATATCAAGATGCTGATTAGACACCATGATTAGTGCATAGGTGTGTCTTAGACTGTCCACAATACAGAATACAGAAATGAACATTCAGTACACGAGCAACAACTCTGGTTGATATTCCTGCTGTCAGCATGCCAATTGCACGCTCCCTCAAATCTTACGACATCTGTGGCATTGTGCTGTGTGATAAAACTGCACCTTTCAGAGTGGCCTTTTATTGTGGGCAGTCTAAGGCACACCTGTGCACTAATCATGGTGTCTAATCAGCATCTTGATATGGCACACCTGTGAGGTGGGATGGATTATCTCAGCAAAGGAGAAGTGCTCACTATCACAGATTTAGACTGGTTTGTGAACAGTATTTGAGGGAAATGGTGATATTGTGTATGTGGAAAAAGTTTTAGATCTTTGAGTTCATCTCATACAAAATGGGAGCAAAACCAAAAGTGTTGCGTTTATATTTTTGTTGAGTGTAAATATTGTGTTTGACACGGTGCACAAAAAGTGCTTTTAGAAACTTTTACTTAAACAGTCATAACATGTATTTCATCCCAGTATTTTCAAAGTTACAATTAATTTTCATATTCTAGGCATACTAAGGCTTCAGAAAAGTATTGGTTTGTTCAAGTGTGTATATGTGTGTGTGTGTGCACGTGTGTTTTTTTGGGGGGGGAGCATGGTGGGGGGCACTTCATGGCCAATAAGAAATGTTATGTGTCGGACGCAGCTCGGAGAACCGACCAGCGTTTGAAGGACCCAGTATGAAATAAGCAGAGCACGGTACAAAGGCTAACTGAATTTAATACATAACAGTGATACAAAAAATAACAAAAGAAAGTGCGGTCTGGCGTGGTGCGCTCCCAGCAGTGCTAACGGTCCGGCCCAAGGACCCCGCCGACACCCCGCAGGTGGCCGCAACAAACCGAGTCTGTGAAAGAAGGAACCATTATGTGAGTCCACACTCTACACACAGAGAGAACACTTAAAGGTGTACAAACAGCAAACACTTCCTGGCTTGATTACTAATCAGCTTCCCAACCTGCAGGCATGGAACATCCAGTTCACAAAACTCCACTGCAGTGGAAGCCGATACATGACTAACATACAGCTCATTATAATAAAGGTGTGAGGGACACCACATTTACTGACTGTATAAACGTTAGTCACAAAATCTAACGTACCTCAGGAAGTGTGCTGACGAGCGTGAGACCTCACCCCCTCCTCTTTCACAGACCGTGCATCAAACCCTGGACGTTCTCTGCATCCACTGATGATGAGATGGCTCCCGAGACGACGATCTCACCCGTCTGGTCACAAGGTCGAGTCTCTGGCAAATACACACTGTATACTCCAGTCTTAAATGCCACCATGTTCCAATCCATATAGATGCACCTCAGCTGTGAGTCCGGACGAGCCGCAGGTGATCAGAGTGAGGTCCTGATAACCTCAGCAACACAGCCACTCAGTCCCAAATGCAAGCCACCTGGAAGGAAAACCAAAAGACAGAAACAAAAAGGCAGCCAGGCCCCCCAGCCATACAACAAGAAACTGATGATTGGGTGATAAATGTCATGCGTCATCCTGCAGTGTTAGTTATATGTTCTTTTCCCGCCCACTACTGTCTAACCTTTGGCAGTGCTATTTCGATACTATGTCTAAAATACTTTCAATATGTGCAGTGATACTTCTCATGACGTCATTATGGTCACATGGGTTTGTTGACAGATCTGGAAGCCTTCAGAGACCTTTGTTGGAGGTTAGCGTAGAGAAATACCTTGCTTTTGCTGTTCCATCTAGGTTTCGAACATGTTCAGAGACCGCGCAATCGCTTCCTGGACTTGAAGACGCCATATTTTCTCTCTTTCACAGTGGTGTCAAAAGTACACACATTTGTTACTTAAGTAGAAGTATAGATACTGCAGTTTAAAAACACTCTGGTAAAAGTTGAAGAATCAACTTGACCTTTTTACTCAAGTAAAAGTGAAAAAGTATGTGCTCCAAAACCTACTTAAAGTATAAAAGTATAAAGTAACCTTAAAAAAAAAAAAAAAAAAAAAAAAAAAAAAAAAAGGTAGATGCCACTAGATGAATTGAAAGCTTAATTTAAAAACTGATTCGTTCTACATGTGGCCCAAGACCCAAAACCCAAAATTACCCCCCAACACCACCTGCATGAAAATGTTTCAATTCTAGAAGCTCTGAAATGCAATCTGGGACTATTCCAGACAATAAACTGCAGTGAGTGCAGCATCCATTTAGTGAGAAAAAAAAAACTTTCCTTATTCAGATTCATTCCAGTAGTATTCTGCTCTTACTAGGATGCAGCAGTTTTCTAGTTTGGCAGAAAGTTCTGGAGGAAATCACTGAAGAAATTAACACATTGACAATACGGTTTGACCGAAGCAAACTGTCATTAAACTTAAATAAAACAGGGATGAAATGGAGGTGTAAGAGTCACTAGGTGTTCACAGGAAACACTTATTTATTTCTGTATTTATGTATGTATGTTCATTGTTAGTTGCTTTTATATTTTATTTTCTGTTGTGTTTCTATTCAGGTTCTTTTTGTCTCTTTCTCTGAAATTGTATATAATAATTATCATTAGATTATTAATATATAAACAAAAATAAATTTAAGAAATATTACAATTTGAAAACAAATGCACCCGAACGTGAAGACAGCTGGAACTGCTTCATGCTAACTTTTAACATTGAAAATGCCATAGACATGCTAACGTGTTAGCGTCGCTCCCATTTTTAAGTTATAAAATACATCTATCAACTGTTTCAGAAGACCATAACAGGTCGGTTTAACATAGAAAAGGTAAATAATACTCACAGAAGTATGCTCTTTAGGGTTTTAGCGGGGGAAAATTAAGCGAAAGAAAGAAAGAATAAACAAAACAATAGGTTGAAGCATTGCTTCAAACTGCAAACCACTGCTTCGACTGGTTCAAAATCCATTCCTTTATCTTCATTGATCCATGTTTCTGATATAGCAATTATGTTAAATATTTTTTTTAAATTGACTTAAATATTCTTTAATGTTGTTAAAGTTTGCATACAGACTTCTGCTGTTGAAATGGATTATTGATAATTTGTTATCCGTTTTAATGATCCGATTAAACTGTTCATCTGTATAATAGCAACAACTGTCATTAATATTTGAGAAGAAATTATTGTCCGGGTCTATATCGTGCTCCAAGTCCAGTACATTGTGGTCTGTGTATTTAAATGTTCTCAGTTCTAGTTTTCCATGATCAGCAATCCTTTGAGTTATATCCTTCTTGTCTCCAGATGTAGATGAATAGGTAGTAGATGAATAGGTTCCTCTGGTCTGTGTCATGGTGTTGTGATGTGTTTGTGTCCTCATACCTTATTGGTTGTATTTGTCCAGTTCCTTGATGTTCCTGATTACCATAACCTTCGCTTGTTCTGGTGTTCCGTTCAGTTTGATGAATGTTTTGCAGTTGGATGTCCATGTCTGTTGAATTTTTCCCTGCTTTTTTAAGAGACGAGCTTTCCTGGCGATGTCTGTGTTTCTTTTGGTCAGATGTTCATTGATGAATACGTTTGTTCCTTTGAGTTTCCGTCCCTGTTTTAACAATGCCATTTTATGTTTTCTGTTGACAAACCTCATTATAACAGCTCGCTTGTCTCCATCCTCTCTCCTGGGCAGGGGGTGGCACGCTTCAGTGTTATTACAGTCCATTTGAATACCTTTAGATTGCAGGAAGTCAGCCACCTGTTGTTCCACTGAGCTGGCCTCCTGCTCACTGACCTCCCCTCCGCTGTCTTCTGACACCGCCCGTGCGTAGGATCGAGGTTTAATATGAATTCCTGTAATAATAACGTCGTTCATCCTTGTGTACTGTTCCAACTCTGCAATACGGTTCTCCAGGTGCACCAGACGCCGGTCTTTCTCGGCATTCTGGATCCGGAGAGCCTTCACTTCTTCCACCAGCTCCATAATGGATTTCTGCTGCATTTTAACAACAGAGATTTCCTCAGACAAAAAGTCCAGGGACTTCTTGATATCGTCTCCCTCCTCCGCCGTCAGTGCCTTCTTCGGACCCATGGTCAGATAAATCCGCGCTGGCACCTCGGTAAAGCCGCGCTGGCCTCGAGCTTCCGGTGGATGTGCACATCCACCGGCATTGAAGCCAAGAGTAACGAGGCTGTTTGTTTTAAAAATGTAAGGAATAGAAAGTACAGATACTTGTGTGAAAATGTAATAAGTAGAAGTCGGAAGTAGGCAGAAAAATAAGTAATGGAGTAAAGTATAGATACCTAAAAAGTGTACTTAAGTACAGTAACGAAGTATTTGTACTTCGTTACTTGACACCTCTGCTCTTTCATGGTATCAGTTTACACACATTCTTGCCAACCATGTCAATGCACATGCTTGTGATGTCAATGCTTGTAAACAAGAAGTATCACTATAAATACCTCTCCCCATGCTCCCACATTTTGGTGTCCCCAAGACTACAATCGATAGACCTCTATGCAGCTGGAGGTTTGCTTCCTTCCTTAACTTCTCCACTGGACATCCATGAATCCTCCTTCCAGCACTCAGTGGCTCAGGGACATGACGGTGTTTTAGCTTGAGAAAATTAAATATTCAGTGAGAGGTACTTCTGAAATGTTTTACAAAAAGTGTGAATCATTTTTAATGTTCTTCAACTCTCTTCAGTCTTTGTCTCATGATTGATGCCCCCCATTTTCTTTTTTATTTTCTGTTTTTTATTTTCTGTTACTATGCAAGCACACGTGATTCAAATCCATCAGGTTTTTGAAAAAAAAAAATAAAAAGGTCGGATACTTTCCTAACAGACCTCGTACAACTATCGGGCTGTTAATTCTGTTTCAGTGGTGGTTCTTATCATCAAAATGACATAGATTTCCTGTCCCTTTGTCTCTTTTCTGAGAATTTTCCCTTTGTGTGCAAATATTCTTTCCTAGTAAAAACAAGAAGAAGAAGAAGAAGAAGAAGAAGAAGAAGAAAAAAAACAACACCATGACCTCAAAACCTGTCGACCAGTTAACAAGCCATTCATCAAAAATGAGCTGACTTTGGAAGTTTTGAGCCAAGATGTATGTAAACATATTTCAGCAATTGTAACTCTATAGTACAGTAGTATCTAGTAACATTTGTATAAAGTTTGAAAAATTTAAATTTAAATGACTTTTGCAAAATTACCGCTATAGCAGATCAGTTTTTAAAAGAACTGTTAAAAGAAAGCATAAAAACATTTGTCTCTAACATGGATTTGCACAAGAGGAAATAAATATAAAATGTTCTAATATTTTTGTAAAATTATTAGTTATTATTTCACACCAGTTTCAATTAAATTAAGACTTCTTATAGGGTCATGCATTCATTTCAGTAATTTTGATAAAATAAAATTACAAGAATGATTGTTTATAATTACTTATTAGAATTATTGAGTCAACTATAAATTTGTATTAATCATATTTAATAGCTTAAATTTTAGGTTAAATATTGTATTATTATTACAATTCTATTGGTTGGCACTGTCGCTACCATTGATACACCTCTGTGCACCTCTATATTTGTATTGATTAAATAATTAAATTTTGTGTTAAAATACATACAAATATTTTGCTAACTTATTATTATTATTGTTGTTGTTGTTATGGCTATTATCCTATAACGATTTATTGAAGTAATTCACATACTAAAATCAAATCAGTATACACCTGCCCCGGTCTCCCCTATAAATGTCTGTAGATATAATGGGCGGATCTGTTAGTCAACTGATCAGTGAAATGCTCCACACAATCTCTGTCCTCAATGCTTGGATTTCGTTGCATGAATATTGCTATAGCCGGTTGTGCATTTTTTTAAATTTCACACAACCGTATCATCTGGTAACTTGGATTTGTGTCGGGAGCGCGTGCCGTGGGCACACATGGTGGAACCATGACGGCAGAGATTTGCGCTTGTTTGGGCTGTGTTTTGTGATACTGAGCTGGTGCACCTGAGATCGTTCCTGTGATGGGGAGAAGCACATGGAGCTGCAGGCTGACGGTCCTCCTGGACATCCTGAGCTGGTGCGGCGCCGCCACACTGGAGTCCATCAGCTGGAGCAGCTCCAACACAAAGTAAGTCAACAAGAGTCTGCATGCAAACAGCTTTGCATCTTTTCGTGTTTTATGCCTGAATCTCCAAGTTATATGTGCAAATGCTTTAGGTCAGTTCAGGCTGGTGCAGTATTCATATTTAATGCAGCTCAGGTTTGCAACTTTTTCAACAACTTATGCAAACTATGCTTTTTCAAATACTTCCAGACGCTGGTCTACATTGTTGGTGGAGTTATTTATTTATTTGCATGAAGTAAACAATAAATTTAATTCAACTATCAGTTTAAACTGAACGGTTTAACAGATAGAGATACTCTCCATCACAGATTTACATAATCATTAGAGAGAGCGAGAGAGAGAAAATGACTCAGATCCTACTTTTTATCTAAAGCAGCCTCTGTCCATGAATATATTGGTAAACTATCACATTTTAAATTAATATCTTATTCTAACAGTTTCTCAGTCTGTTTAAAAATGACTGCAAAGTCTAGTATATACACCATATTTTCCAGCGTATAAGTCGCACCTGTTTAAAAAATATGTATAAAATCCATATGGAAGTTACACCTTTTATCTCTATTATCATTTTTATCTTTAATTTGGGGTTATCATGCATTGTTGAAGCGTATTTAAAATAGTCAGACTTGTGCATGCTTGTGGAAAAACTCTGATATCAGGCAAATATAAAACACACACACACACACACACGGGAAAAAATGAACAGTCCAAAACCAAATAAATAATAATAAAAACCCTGTCTCAGTTGTGACCAAAATACTGAAATGACAAACTGTGAACATGACAATGAAACTACTAAAAAGACACATTTTGAGCAGAGTGGCTCTCTAAATTTAATATAAAATACTCCCCCCCCCTTGTCTCACAGATTCACTCCAGGTGAAGGCTTGGTTCTGTATCCTCAAATAGGAGACAAAATGGACATCGTGTGTCCACGGGTGGGCATGTCCTCGGGGGAAAAGGAGGAGTTCTACCGCTTGTACCTGGTAACCCAAAAGCAGATGCAGAGCTGCACTGTGGACAAGACAGACACACCCCTGCTGAACTGTGATAAACCTCATCAGGATGTCAAGTTCACCTTCAAGTTCCAAGAGTTCAGCCCCAACCTGTGGGGTTTGGAGTTCCTGAAGGGAAAGGACTATTACATCACCTGTGAGTCAGTGTGACATCACATCACTTCACAAAGCCGACCTGTGTGTGTGTGTGTGTGTGTGTGTGTGTGTGTGTGTGTGTGTGTGTGTGTGTGTGTGTGTGTGTCTCCAACATTCAAAATTCTGAGGGGTGGAGCAGCGTTTGAATGCATCACAAGCAAGGACTCATCATCTTTTGCTCCATTTTATTTTGTCACTTTGCGTGAGAATCAAAGTGTGGCCTCTTTGTTGTTTTTTTGGTTTTCGCCCGCTGTCTGTTAAAGCAACATCTTAGGGACAAGCGATGCATGAGATGCAGTGGTAGTCTGACAGCACACTTGGCCCTGGCAGGGCAGTGAGATTCCAAAGCCTTACATGCTCCAAATCACACAAGGCTTTTACAGCATCAGGCAGATTTGAAGGCGGCTTTCGAGCTTGTAGCCCGTGATACGCGGTTATCTGACCTAAATGCTTCTCACACGTCGGAGAGCCTGTGCATGTTTGTTTTGGAACGTGTTTGGTTCAGTTTAGGCTGCAGACTATTTCTGATGGATCATTTAATGGAACCAAATTAAGTGAAAATAAAGAAAATGACAATAAACAATTCCTAGAAACCAAAGAAAGGTGATATAAAGCAAAGAAAGACAGAGAATTTAATTCCTGAGAATGTTAATTTTTATTTTTGTAAATCATGAATTAAAGGATAAAAAGCAGATTTTCCACAGTGTGGAAAATCTGCTTTTTATCTCCGTCTCAAGTTCAGACCTGAAATGTCTTGCTTAGACTTCCATGGCACATGTCACAGAGGTCCATCTATGAGTTCTGACTTTCTCTGAGACACAGCCACTGATGTGGTGTGTGGTCTGTCTGACACGTCCACACAGCACGCAGGGGGACACAGACAGAGAGACACGCACCCGGGGGCGGCGTAGCAAGCAGCAACTCCTTTACCACGACATTGTTGCATTGACGTGACCTATTTGAGTACTGATAGGTCAAAGAAAACGAGAACTGCAGCTGTATTAGCATATACAGCCATGTGCTAGCATTAGCACATGCGGGCATGCTCGCTGCATTCAACACGACCATGGTTAGCATCAATCACTGATTTTTAATGCTAGCCTCAGTGACAGAATATTGCTAACATTAAGCACTAACACACGGCCGCATATGCTGATGTTAGTGTTTTCGTTAGTATGACCAGTCAATAATCAAACGCACCATGCCAAAGTAACAGTGTCTGGGATAAGGAGTGGTGCACTCTACATCTGGAAAACCTAAAAGGAGCTGTTTGTAAAGACCCCTCTGCTTTGGGAGGTTTGTCTCTATTTCTTTTGCTGTGTCACAAAGACCGAAGACCAGCTGAGTGGACACATCTCAGCGAGGAAGCAGGAGCTCAGAGATGAAATTCTGTGACATATGTTAGGGCTCCTTCACACATGGTGTAAATTTGGTCAATTTGGTGCGATAAAGTGCACATGAAGCAGGAATTGTATGCAAACATGTAGAATCTTAGCTGCATCCAATGCCTTGTACACCTGTTGCTACAACTATTTGTGCACACCAATGGCTGAAAGGCAGAATTCATTTCATTTATTTATTTATACAGGAAAAGGTTAAAAAGCACAATTGCACATTACCCCAGGCCTGACTCAATAACACTGTTTTACAGCAGGTTCCTGTTTTACGCACAAACCGACACACAAACGTTTCATTCAATCATTTGGACACCTAACATGTACAGCACACAATCATAAAGTGATCAGTCAAGTAAGAGAGGTAGATCAGTAGTTACACGAGTAACTATTCAATAAATCGTCTCTGTAAGTTTTTTTTAAATAGTATCTCTGAGCTGATAGTTCTAGTGCCCAGAGGGATATCATTCCACACCTTAGTGTACAACCCCTGGCAAAAATTATGGAATCACCGGCCTCGGAGGATGTTGATTCAGTTGTTTAATTTTGTAGAAAAAAAGCAGATCACAGACATGACACAAAACTAAAGTCATTTCAAATGGCAACTTTCTGGCTTTAAGAAACACTATAAGAAATCAGGAAAAAAAGATTGTGGCAGTCAGTAATGGTTACTTTTTTAGACCAAGCAGAGGAAAAAAATATGGACTCACTCAATTCTGAGGAAAAAATTATGGAATCACCCTGTAAATTTTCATCCCCAAAACTAACACCTGCATCATATCAGATCTGCTCGTTAGTCTGCATCTAAAAAGGAGTGAACACACCTTGGAGAGCTGTTGCACCAAGTGGACTGACATGAATCATGGCTCCAACACGAGAGATGTCAATTGAAACAAAGGAGAGGATTATCAAACTCTTTAATGAGAGTAAATCATCATGCAATGTTGCAAAAGATGTTGGTTGTTCACAGTCAGCTGTGTCTAAACTCTGGACCAAATACAAACAACATGGGAAGGTTGTTAAAGGCAAACGTTTGGACCGAAAACCATACTGAAAGTCACTAAGCAGGTGGTTTTTCTCCAGGAAGCTGATAAGTTGATTATACAAAGTTTTTTTCTAGTAATTTTGATATCGTTGAAAGTATAGCTATTGGTCTGTAATTTGAAATGCATGTAGGATTGTCTGATTTAAATATGGGAATGATCAGGGCAGTTTTCCAGGAAGATGGGAACACAGACAGTCTAATACATAAATTGATCAGGTGGTGAAACAAAGGTACAAAGCTTTCAGAGTGTGTCTTCAAGAAGTTCATTGTTAAGCCTGGAACATCCCGTATGTGAGAGTTGTTTAAGGATTGAAAAGTGGCAGATATCTCTTGTTGGGAGACCTCCGCAAACGAGAACAAAGATTGAGAACATGTCTGCACTGGTGTAATATCAGGAGATGTGAAGACAGAAGATAACTCCTTTTACAGAAGATATAAAGTAATCATTAAAAGCACTTGCAATCTTTTTGTGTTCTGTTACAAGATTACCATCGATATTAATTTGAATTTTATTTAAGTTGTTCTTTTTGTTATTTCCTATTATGTTATTATGTTGTTGAGCTTGAACAATTAAGTTTTGAAAATATGTCATTTTGGATTTATGTAATTTGGCCGTGCATTTATTTCTAATTTGCTTAAATTGATATTCACTGTCTGGTGTTTTGGTTTTTCTATAATGTTTTAAGGATGTAGCTTTTTGTTTAAGAAGTCTAATTATTTGGGAGTTAATCCAAGGTAGCTTATTTTGCTGTTGTTTTGTTGTTCGGACAGTTGTATATTTTGTAGTTAGTTTCGATTTTCTCATGAAAATTAACTAAAATTTGATCAGGGTTTGTAAGTTGCATTTCATTTGACCAATCAATATTATCTATTTCTTCATTTAATTGTGGTAAGTTAGAGTTCGGTACTTTGGTTACAGTCAGATGACTAGCATGACCTTTTGTAATCTTGGCTTTTGTCCTGGTTACATATGTAAGGAAATGATCAGAAATAGCAGTTTCTATTATACCAGAGAGAGTGAATTTGGAAGGTTGGGAAGTAAAAATGAGATCAAGCACAGAGCTGTGTGTTTTTCCAATTCTAGTTGGGTTTTTGATTAACTGAGTAAGTCCAAATTTGATTGCAAGAGCCTTTAATGGTTTAGATGAGCTGTCATTCCAGTCCTGATTTAGGTCTCTGAGTTCGATCAAATCCTTTGTATTCACTAATTTTAATATATCAGAGAGTTGAGACACATATAGGTTTGGATTTACATTCAGAGGTTTATACGTTACTATAACTGTAATTGCATGTTGATTTGTAAAATTTATAACTAGCTGCAGTGACTCCAAGGCAGTTTCAATTTTTTATATGGAGTGCGCATAATTTTGACTTGCATAAAGCGCTACTCCACCTCCACATTTACCAATACGGTCTTTCCGATATAAACTATAATTTTCAATGGAGAGAAAAGAATCAGGAATTCCTGGTGTTAGCCAGGATTCACTGATTGCCATTACATAGGCTTTGGTTTGTGCTAGTATGATTTTATCGCTTTGGTTTATGCTAGTATGATTTTATCTGCTAGCAGATAACCCGTAAGTTGGAGAGGAAATGGCATCTCACTAACTTAGAAGATCTTCACTTAGCCTGGAAAAAGAGTCTGTTGCTCTATAAAAAAGCCCTCCGTAAAGCTAGGACATCTTTCTACTCATCACTAAATTGAAGAAAATAAGAACAACCCCAGGTTTCTTTTCAGCACTGTAGCCAGGCTGACAGAGTCCAGAGCTCTATTGAGCTGAGTATTCCATTACTTTAACTAGTAATGACTTCATGACTTTCTTTGCTAAACAAAATTTTAACTATTAGAGAAAAAATTACTCATAACCATCCCAAAGACGTATCGTTATCTTTGGCTGCTTTCAGTGATGCCGGTATTTGGTTAGACTCTTCTCTCCGATTGTTCTGTCTGAGTTATTTTCATTAGTTACTTCATCCAAACCATCAACATGTTTATTAGACCCCATTCCTACCAGGCTGCTCAAGGAAGCCCTACCATTATTTAATGCTTCGATCTTAAATATGATCAATCTATCTTTGTTAGTTGGCTATGTACCACAGGCTTTTAAGGTGGCAGTAATTAAACCATTACTTAAAAAGCCGTCACTTGACCCAGCTATCTTAGCTAATTATAGGCCAATCTCCAACCTTCCTTTTTCTCTCAAAAATTCTTGAAAGGGTAGTTGTAAAACAGCTAACTGATCATCTGCAGAGGAATGGTCTATTTGAAGAGTTTCAGTCAGGTTTTAGAATTCATCATAGTACAGAAACAGCATTAGTGAAGGTTACAAATGATCTTCTTATGGCCTCGGACAGTGGACTCATCTCTGTGCTTGTTCTGTTAGACCTCAGTGCTGCTTTTGATACTGTTGACCATAAAATTTATTACAGAGATTAGAGCATGCCATAGGTATTAAAAGCACTGCGCTGCGGTGGTTTGAATCATATTTGTCTAATAGATTACAATTTGTTCATGTAAATGGGGAATCTTCTTCACAGACTAAAGTTAATTAAGGAGTTCCACAAGGTTCTGTGCTAGGACCAATTTTATTCACTTTATACATGCTTCCCTTAGGCAGTATTATTAGACGGTATTGCTTAAATTTTCATTGTTACGCAGATGATACCCAGCTTTATCTATCCATGAAGCCAGAGGACACACACCAATTAGCTAAACTGCAGGATTGTCTTACAGACATAAAGACATGGATGACCTCTAATTTCCTGCTTTTAAACTCGGATAAAACTGAAGTTATTGTACTTGGCCCCACAAATCTTAGAAACATGGTGTCTAACCAGATCCTTACTGTGGATGGCATTACCCTGACCTCTAGTAATACTGTGAGAAATCTTGGAGTCATTTTTGATCAGGATATGTCATTCAAAGCGCATATTAAACAAATATGTAGGACTGCTTTTTTGCATTTACGCAATATCTCTAAAATCAGAAAGGTCTTGTCTCAGAGTGATGCTGAAAAACTAATTCATGCATTTATTTCCTCTAGGCTGGACTATTGTAATTCATTATTATCAGGTTGTCCTAAAAGTTCCCTAAAAAGCCTTCAGTTAATTCAAAATGCTGCAGCTAGAGTACTGACGGGGACTAGAAGGAGAGAGCATATCTCACCCATATTGGCCTCTCTTCATTGGCTTCCTGTTAATTCTAGAATAGAATTTAAAATTCTTCTTCTTACTTATAAGGTTTTGAATAATCAGGTCCCATCTTATGTTAGGGACCTCGTAGTACCATATCACCCCAATAGAGTGCTTCGCTCTCAGACTGCAGGCTTACTTGTAGTTCCTAGGGTTTGTAAGAGTAGAATGGGAGGCAGAGCGTTCAGCTTTCAGGCTCCTCTCCTGTGGAACCAGCTCCCAATTCAGATCAGGGAGACAGACACCCTCTCTACTTTTAAGATTAGGCTTAAAACTTTCCTTTTTGCTAAAGCTTATAGTTAGGGCTGGATCAGGTGACCCTGAACCATCCCTTAGTTATGCTGCTATAGACGTAGACTGCTGGGGGTTCCCATGATGCACTGTTTCTTTCTCTTTTGCTCTGTATGCACCACTCTGCATTTAATCATTAGTGATCGATCTCTGCTCCCCTCCACAGCATGTCTTTTTCCTGGTTCTCTCCCTCAGCCCCAACCAGTCCCAGCAGAAGACTGCCCCTCCCTGAGCCTGGTTCTGCTGGAGGTTTCTTTCCTGTTAAAAGGGAGTTTTTCCTTCCCACTGTAGCCAAGTGCTTGCTCACAGGGGGTCGTTTTGACCGTTGGGGTTTTACATAATTATTGTATGGCCTTGCCTTACAATATAAAGCGCCTTGGGGCAACTGTTTGTTGTGATTTGGCGCTATATAAAAAAATTGATTGATTGATTGATTTTCAGTTCATCTATTTTTGGTGCAAGGCTGCGTATATTTAGATGACAGATTTTGAGACCTTTTGCTTCTGCTAAGCTGATAAAGTTTTTGGATTTTTCTTGGAATGACAAGCTCGTTTACCCTTTTTTGGTTTGGGACCTGGTTCTGTACTATGAGAAAGGGGGAGTACAGGAGCAGAGTCCACTGTGCGAGCCTATCGAAGCCTCTCGCAGCAGGTGTCGGCCAAATTCCAGGTGACACACACAAACATCTAACACCGCACGCATGGCACTTGGCTTTAGTCTGTGCGCTGAACTGACAGGAGGTGTGGCCACGGACAGAAGCAGCTGTGGAGATCTAGCCTTCTGGACATCCCGGCCGGACAACACGTACTGTGTTTGGATGGACATGGACTAACAACTGCGCACTGTGACACGCATGTGTCTGCTTGCTGGCATCATGTGGACATAAATAAAAACATATATCGCTGTGGTGACGGGCTGCCCCCATGTTGAAAACAGACTGTCAGATCAGAACTCGCAGCGGGCGATCTGACTGTCACGTAACCCACGTGAGCTCTGTTCCACATGACGTGGTGTCAGTCCTGTGGTACGCCATCCATAAGACAGGCGTGTTGGGCAGGACACATGCGTAGGCCAGCTGGATATGCGCCAGCAAATGTGGACGTTGTGAGGTGAGCAAACTGCTTCTTATTCATGTCATTTCATGACTGTACGTCTGACCATGGGTCATCTACAGAGGAATAGACGGATCATACTTGTATTGTTCGCGCGGTAAGAGGGATTCAATATAATGTAATGTTTTTATATGGTGTGTAGTTTTATTTTTTTTATATGTCCATGTCCTTCCTTGTATTAAACATTTTCCTGCATCTTTCATGAGCCAGTGATGGTAGCTCACTGGTAAAGTTTCTGACTGGTAATCGCTTTTGGAAAGCGTGGGTTCGAATTCCATGGGTGACGTATTTATTTTTTTATTTTCACAGCAGGCACTGTGTTCACGTGTGCACGAACCATCGTACTGGCATTGTGCACACCTGTCCGTCAGTGTGATGTTTCGTGGTGCACTCATATGAGCTGTTCCGCCGAAAGTTGCCCTGAGTTGTACATATTCACGCTATGTGTGAAGGGGCCCTTACGGAAACAAACCATTTAAATTCTAAATTGTACTGATGGTGGGACAGTATCTACAGCCACGGTCATTAAATTATGGTACTTCAAGGGTGTTTATTGTGACACAACATGTAGCTGCTAAAGGAAAAATAATGATGTTCTTGCAAAATATGAGACCTTTTAAATGTTTAATCAACTGGTTGACGATAACCTTCTGCCAGTCCATTTCTCAGTTCATTATCTCTCAATTAAATACTGGTTACATCTTAGTAAGGCCTGGTGGCTGCAAAACCCAAGTGTTCACTTTGTCAACCATCCATGTTGCATCTTTCATGATGTTTACACTGTAAATAAGATCACAGTGTATATTCAGCTTTTGTTTCCTGTCTCTATCAGCCACTTCCACCAGCTCCATACAGGGCCTGGATAACACAGATGGAGGTGTATGTCGAACCAAATCCATGAAGCTGGTGCTGAGGGTTGGCCAGAGTAAGTGTGCACCTGTGCATGTGTGCTCATGAAACAATGCTCTTCTTCTGAAGAGGTGATGTTTTCTTCTGTCTGTTTGTCTCCACGATTACTCAAAAACATACCGAATGATTGTCATCAAACTTGGTTGAGGGGTGAGCCCTAGACCAAAGAAGAATACCTTAAAATGTGATCAGATCCAGTGGATCCAGGATTTTTGAGTGTGTGTTTGTCATCATCAAAATTTATGAATCAATTTTCATCAAACATTGCAGAGTTGGGTGTGGAAGAAGTGATTTTAATTTGGTGGCAAATTAGGTAATTTTTTTTTTTCATTCATTCATTCATTTATTATCTGCTGATTATCTGGCTCCAGGTTGCAGTGGCAGCAGATAAAGCTGCTCATCCCACACTCCCCTATACTTGGCAAGGCCATGTAATTGTTCCTGGGAGATTTCAAGGTGTTCCCAAACCAACTGGGAGATGTAATCCCTCCTGGGTCTTCCCCAGGGCCTCTTCCTAGTTGGACGTGCCTGGAATACCTCTCTATGGAGATGACCAGAGGGTATCCTCACCAGATCTCCAAACCACCTCAGCTTAGTCCTTTCGATGTGAAGGAGGCAGAGTAGTGACGGCACTACTGTGAATCCCTCCTGGATAGACAATAGACACCCTGTCCCAAAGTTTAAGCTCAGATACGTCACAGAAAGGAACCTCATTTCTGCCGTTTGTATCCGCGACCTTGTTCTTTTAGTCATTACCCAAAGTTCATGACCATAGGTGAGGATAGGAGTGTAAACGGTATTGTATCACTTCCTGTTCCAGAGCACAGCGGTGTTTTGCTGTATCTGTTAGCTGTTTAATCTGCGTAGTTAGATTGATCTAGTTAACTAGATAACGATTTGTTTCACAGTGTAATCTTCACGTGCCTTAACTAAAGCACTCCCTCTGCTGAATCACCTCTAAATTATTTACACATTATTCACTTTGTGTGTTTTTAGGAATCCGCTAGCTGAGCGCAGCTACTAGCTCTTAGCCGGTTTAGCATGGTGGCTTCTCCTGTCTCTCCCGCACTTTTCTGCTCTGGGTGTGAAATGTTTAGTTATTCCTCGGCCTCCTTTAGCAGTAATGGTACTTGTAATAAGTGTAGCTTATTCGTAGCTTTGGAGGCCAGGATGAGTGAATTGGAGACTCGGCTCCGCACCTTGTAAAATCCTACAGCTAGCCAGGCCCCTGTAGTCGTTGTGGACCAAGGTAGCTTAGCCGCCGTTAGTTCCCCTCCAGCAGATCCCGAGCAGCCGGGAAAGCAGGCTGACTGGGTGACTGTGAGGAGGAAGCGTAGTCCTAAACAGAAGCCCCGTGTACACCGCCAACCCGTTCACATCTCTAACCGTTTTTCCCTACTCGGCGACACACCCGCTGAGGAACAAACTCTGGTTATTGGCGACTCTGTTTTGAGAAATGTGAAGTTAGCGACACCAGCAACCATAGTCAGTTGTCTTCTGGGGGCCAGAGCAGGCGACATTGAAGGAAATTTGAAACTGCTGGCTAAGGCTAAGCGTAAATTTGGTAAGATTGTAATTCACGTCGGCAGTAATGACACCCGGTTACGCCAATCGGAGGTCACTAAAATTAATATTGAATCGGTGTGTAACTTTGCAAAAACAATGTTGGACTCTGTAGTTTTCTCTGGGCCCCTCCCCAATCGGACTGGGAGTGACATGTTTAGCCGCATGTTCTCCCTGAATTGCTGTCTGTCTGAGTGGTGTCCAAAAAATGAGGTGGGCTTCATAGATAATTGGCAAAGCTTCTGGGGAAAACCTGGTCTTGTTAGGAGAGACGGCATCCATCCCACTTTGGATGGAGCAGCTCTCATTTCTAGAAATCTGGCCAATTTTCTTAAATCCTCCAAACCGTGACTATCCAGGGTTGGGACCAGGAACAGAGTTGTAGTCTTATACACACCTTTCTGCAGCTTCTCTCCCCCTGCCATCCCCTCATTACCCCATCCCCGTAGAGACAGTGCCTGCTCCCAGACCACCAATAACCAGTAAAAATCTATTTAAGCATAAAAATTCAAAAAGAAAAAATAATATAGCACCTTCAACTGCACCACAGACTAAAACAGTTAAATGTGGTCTATTAAACATTAGATCTCTCTCTTCTAAGTCCCTGTTAGTAAATGATATCATAATTGATCAACATATTGATTTATTCTGCCTTACAGAAACCTGGTTACAGCAGGATGAATATGTTAGTTTAAATGAGTCAACACCCCCGAGTCACACTAACTGGTTACAAATGATCTTCTTATGGCCTCAGACAGTGGACTCATCTCTGTGCTTGTTCTGTTAGACCTCAGTGCTGCTTTTGATACTGTTGACCATAAAATTTATTACAGAGATTAGAGCATGCCATAGGTATTAAAGGCACTGCGCTGCAGTGGTTTGAATCATATTTATCTAATAGATTACAATTTGTTCATGTAAATGGGGAATCTTCTTCACAGACTAAGGTTAATTATGGAGTTCCACAAGGTTCTGAGCTAGGATAAATTTTATTCACTTTATACATGCTTCCATTAGGCAGTATTATTAGTCAGCATTGCTTAAATTTTCATTGTTACACAGATGATACCCAGCTTTATCTATCCATGAAGCCAGAGGACACACACTAATTAGCTAAACTGCAGGATTGTCTTACAGACATAAAGACATGGATGACCTCTAATTTCCTGCTTTTAACTCAGATAAACTGAAGTTATTGTACTTGGTCCCACAAATCTTAGAAACATGGTGTCTAACCAGATCCTTACTCTGGATGGCATTACCCTGACCTCTAGTAATACTGTGAGAAATCTTGGAGTCATTTTGATCAGGATATGTCATTCATTGCGCATATTAAACAAATATGTAGGACTGCTTTTTTGCGTTTGCGCAATATCTCTAAAATTAGAAAGGTCTTGTCTCAGAGTGATGCTGAAAAACTAATTCATGCATTTATTTCCTCTAGGCTGGACTATTGTAATTCATTATTATCAGGTTGTCCTAAAAGTTCCCTGAAAAGCCTTCAGTTAATTCAAAATGCTGCAGCTAGAGTACTGACGGGGACTAGGAGAGAGCATATTTCACCCATATTGGTCCCTCTTCATTGGCTTCCTGTTAATTCTAGACTAGAATTTAAAATTCTTCTTCTTACTTATAAGGTTTTGAATAATCAGGTCCCATCTTATCTTAGGGACCTCATATTACCATATCACCCCAATAGAGCGCTTCGCTCTCAGACTGCAGGCTTACTTGTAGTTCCTAGGGTTTGTAAGAGTAGAATGGGAGACAGAGTCTTCAGCTTTCAGGCTCCTCTCCTCTGGAACCAGCTCCCAATTTGGATCAGGGAGACAGACACCCTCTCTACTTTTAAGATTAGGCTTAAAACTTTCCTTTTTGCTAAAGCTTGTAGTTAGGGCTGGATCAGGTGACCCTGAATCATCCCTTAGTTATGCTGCTATAGACGTAGACTGCTGGGGGGTTCCCATGATGCACTGAGTGTTTCTTTCTCTTTTTGCTCTGTATGCACCACTCTGCATTTAATCATAGTGATTGATCTCTGCTCCCCTCCACAGCATGTCTTTTTCCTGGTTCTCTCCCTCAGCCCCAACCAGTCCCAGCAGAAGACTGCCCCTCCCTGAGCCTGGTTCTGCTGGAGGTTTCTTCCTGTTAAAAGGGAGTTTTTCCTTCCCACTGTCGCCAAGTGCTTGCTCACAGGGGGTCGTTTGACCGTTGGGGTTTTTCCATAATATTGTATGGCTTTGCCTTACAATATAAGGCGCCTTGGGGCAACTGTTTGTTGTGATTTGGCGCTATATAATTAAAATTGATTTGATTTGATTTAAACGGGCTAGTAAACTGAGAGTCTCACCTTCTGGCTCAGTTCTTTCTCACTAAGACAATCCAGTACGCATCACAGGATCTCAAACACTGCCCGAGTCTGTCTATTGATTTCACAACCCCATCCATCTTATCCATCTTCTTATCCATCTTATCTTAAATAATCCCCCCCACTTGTGAAAAGACCCAGAGATACATGAGCCCCTCCACTAGGGGCAACAACTCTCTGCTGACTCAGAGGGGACAATACACCCTTTTTCGGACAAAGGACCATGTTCTCACATTCCGAGGTGCTGATCCTCATCCCAGTCAATTCACACTCTGGCTCAAACCTGCCCAGTGCACATCGGCTGTCACTGCCTGATGAAACCAACTGAACTACATCATCTGCAAAAAGCAGAGATGTAATTCTCAGGTCACCAAACTGGACACATTCCAATCCCTGAGTGTGGCTGTAATCCTGTCCAAGACCATCATTAACAGGACTGGTGACAAGGGGCAGCAACACCCACCGGGTCTGATGAAATGTCAGGAATGCAGACACACCTCCTAGTTTGTTCATATAGATACCAGATCCAGCCCTTGCAGTGGTCCTGACACCCAGGAGTCCTGTAGGACATCTTGAGGAGCCAGTTGTTTGCCTTGTAATCCAAAAAACACATGGTGAGTGTTTGGGCTTTAAAATATAATTTAGGCACAGCCGTCAATTAAAAAAAAAAAAATCCAACATACAGTTTCAATGAGTTGCTTCATCTGGTTGAAGAACCTATTGTGAGTTGGAAGAAGCATGCACTTGACTGCATTACCCATCTAGTTGCATTCAAGAAACAGGGTTTTCATCTGTGTGTGTGTCTGTCTGATTGTCAACAGGGTATCTCAAAAAGACATGGATGAACTTTAATGAAATTTGGTAAAGGGGCAGGATCAAGGAAGCGTGGATTAGATTTTGAACCAGATGTGGACCCCCAATCATTTTTAAATCTTTTTTTAAAAGACAAGCTTTCCCATTGTTATTCGCACAAACAGTGCCCCCACCTCCCCTTCAGCACAGTTGAAGACAGATAAACGTAGGGCTGTTCAGCCTTGGTTGAGGAACTCGCTCTACTGAGTGCCCCTCTAGGAGGGAATGTTTTCGGTGTTCTTTGTTTAACTTTTAGCAGGATTACCCAAAAATTACTGAACCAATCTTTGTGAAACCTGGTGGAAATGTGGGGTATGGGTCAAGGATGAAACCATTGAACCATATGCAGTAGATCCAGTTAAGGGAATGGAACAGGGATTTTTTTTTTAAATTGTCTTTACATTGTGAGAAAAAATTTCTTTTTTAAAAAGTTCTTTTTAAATTCCTCAAAAGATAATGTATAGAGCCTTCTGGGAGAAAAGAGGCATATTAGTATTCCATGTATGCCTCCCCCCCACCCCCAAACTGGTCTATTCTTTTTATCGTATGAGAAATTCACAAAAAATGTTAAAATGCTCTAACTTGCAATGTTTAAGATTTTGGAACTTGCATGTCTCTAAATGTGGCAGGAAACCGGAGCACCCAGAGGAAACCCACACAAACACGGGGAGAACATGCAAACTCCACACAGAAAGGCCACAGGTGGGAATTGAACCCATGACCTTCTTGCTGTGAGGCAACAGTGCTAACCACTAATCCACCGTGCTGCCATATAATACAATTATGGCAAGCAGTGTGGAATTATTAAATGTTCAGGTAATCTGGACTGTATCTGTTCATTCTGTGGCAGAAAGGTTGCTGCAGTAAATGATTTAAATCCTTAATTCAGACTATTGGCAGCTTAGGACATCAGTATTATCGAGCACATGCATGCAATCATTTGGCTGATCGATGTCAGTCTCTTTTTTTTTTTTTTTTTTCTTTTCTTAGTGATAGCCCCCCCCCCGTGTATAAACCAGAATATTTAAGTATGTTTGGTAAAGCCTGCAGATCAGTCAGTCCTGAAAGTTCAGAAAGGTTTTTTTTTGTATGTTTGTTTCTTAAACATCAAATCAAACCTCATAATGCAAGTGTGGTTATAAAATCTGTCTGTCTTTAGGGGTGGCTGCTATCATTTTATATGAATATATACACTTTTACTTTATACTTATTGAAATACATGTGATAACTGCATAGAGTCACAGCTATGCTGTGTTTTCATGTTTGTGAAATATGTTAAAAACAGGAATCTGCCACGATCTGTACTTTTTTCACCAGTAATTCAAAATATATTCACATTAATAATTGAAGACTTTGACTTGTAGAAGGGAAATCTGCACTTTCAGTGTTTCTTAGCTAATCAATAATTGAAAAATGGGCTGACACATCTGCTGGGTTTACACATGGTACTGGTGTAAACACTTTTTAATCACTTCACAAACTGGTGTCGTCGGTTCCAGTGTTTACCCAATTTGTCATCGCTTTCAAGCGTAATCATCTACTTCTCATTTCAGTATTGGTAGTGTGGTGATACTTTAGTTTGCACTTTTAGTCACAGTTAAAAACTGTAATGTTGGAGAAGTCTGTTCATGGTTGAGTTAATACTGACGCAATGCAGCAAAATACACTGTTGTAATCATCAGCCTTTATTTTATTCAAAGACTACAGCACGTTTCTTTTTGGTGTTACAGGTTTGGTATCATTGGCACACAGTAGATGTAATGTCACTTCGTGAGATAACGGTTTATATATATATATATATATATATATATATATATATATATATATATATATATATATATATATATATATATATATATATATATATATATATATATATATATATATATATATATGAATTGCTATAGGAGTGTGTGCTATGTCCCTGTAGGATGACACCCAAGTAGTGTAATATTTGAAAAAGGTTTTGCAACAATGTATACATAAATTACAAAATATGTGCAGTGCAGCAGTTCTAACCACTAGAAACTATCAGTACACACATACACATGCACACACACTGACACATTCAAAATCTTTTTTTTTTGTAACATAAAATCACTCACCAGTTCCATCTAGATGTGTTATGTCTTCACTATATCCAGAAACCATATTTACCATATTTACAGTACTGTGCAGAGGTATGGGGTAATACTTATAAAGGTACAACACAATCACTATCAGTAATGCAGAAAAGAGCTATAAGAATTATTCATAATACTGGCTATAGAGATCATACAAATCCACTATTTTTACAATCCAAATTCTTAAAATTCACAGACTTGGTTCATTTTCAAACAGTACAAATTGTGTATAAAGCAATAAACAATTTACTTCCAGCAAATATTAAAAATATGTTTTTTTAACAGATCAGGGGATTACAGTCTGAGGGGGAAATTTAATTTAAAGCATCAGTGGGCACGAACAACATTAAAAGGTTTCTGTATTTCTATCTGTGGGGTGAGGATGTGGAACAGATTGGGAGTGGGGCTCAAGCAATGTCCAAGCATGAACCAGTTCAAACAGCGGTACAAAAATATGTTTTTTTCTGGGTATAGGGAGGAGGAAGGGTAATGAGGGTTAGGGTGTTTTTGTTTTTTGCTTCGGCTTGTAAATATATAGTATTTTGTATGTAAGTAGGTATGTGTAGGTGTATATTTATGTGTATATATGTGTATGTATGTTGATGTGTGTATGTGTGTGTGTATATATATATATATATATATATATATATATTGATATCGGTTTAGGTGTGTAGGAATCTGTGTATATGTGGCAAAGGGTATTACTGGTTGTGGGGAAGAAGGGGTAGGGATAAATAAGCTGATGCTTCACCCTACCCCTTTTCGGACATGTTGGGTACACAGTAGGAACTTTTTTGTTGTTGTCTTTACTGATCTATCTTGTAATTGTTGTTGTATCAAATGTTCGAAATAAACAGTTTTCATTCATTCATTCATTCATTCAAACACTAGACCCACCAAGTGCTTCAGTGGGCAAATGTTTTTAGAGAGTGCTCCTGAAGCCTCACAGGACATGTTGTGGCATGTCCAGGTCATCCACAATTTCTCGGATAGTCACACGACTGAAAAGCCACCGAAAGCCGTCTGAATCTTCCG
The DNA here is from genome assembly GCF_902500255.1 of Thalassophryne amazonica. NCBI lineage: Eukaryota > Metazoa > Chordata > Actinopteri > Batrachoidiformes > Batrachoididae > Thalassophryne > Thalassophryne amazonica. The sequence goes on along the minus strand of NC_047104.1, from coordinate 118,679,761 downwards.
AATGGTGCAAGAGCTGGGTATGTTAGGACATGTCCTGTGAGACCAACACGGAAGTGCTTTTGTCCCGTGCCATGAGCGGCTCCGTCCCGATGCGCAAATTCCTCAGCACGTCTTTTCATGACAAAAACTCCTGTAACAGTGGAATGTGCCAAAAAAGTGGTATGTGCAGCTGTCTTGCCATTTCTCTGGTAGTCAGACCATGTCCCAGATCAACAAAGCGTTCACTTTGGAACTGATATGGTCGTTTCAGCCTGTTGATCGCCGCTTGGTGCGCGGCGTGCCCTCTGCCGCTGTGGGCCGTTTTTAATCCGGTTGTAATGGTCCTTAATCCGTGTGATGTCGATATAATCTTCACCGAAAGCCACCTGAATCTTGCGAATGGTTTCCACCTGGCTGTCTCAAACAATTTCTGAAAAAATTTTCATGGAGCAAAGCGTCAGTCGCTCAGCCATTTCTAAACAGTGAAAATCCGCCGAGGGGGCTGGACCACTCCTCCCACAAGGCGTGCTCACAGGCGAATGACGCAACTGACAGGCGTGAAAAAACTCACGCATGCACACGAAGGTTCAAGCTTGGCTGATGTAAGCGCACATGATTCAAATCCATATAGTTTTTGAAAAAAATAAAAAGGTCCATTACTTTTCGGACAGACTTCGTATGTTCACTGAAGCAAACTGGTTAATTCCACCATGAGGGATGTTACATTTGGAAGGAGTCTGAGCCATTTCAACCAGTCTTACACTAAAAATTGAAGCCATAATTCCCTAATCTTTTGTGTGGGTATCGTTACTTCTTGAGGTATTTAGAGAGGGAAGAAAAGATATCCAGTGATGCTTGTTTTTTTTTTGTTTTTGTTTTTTTTAAGAAAACAAAAAATGAGTGACTGATGTTACAAGAAAAAGATGAAATTTTCCTCAAATTTTATTTCAAAATTATCTGAAAATGAACAATTCCTAATTGTGAACTCTAGGTATATAGGGGGAGTAGGCTCACTAATATACTAACTGTAGTAGAGAACAAACAGTGAGGCACCTGGCAGCCCTGGCTTCAGGGTTGGAAAAAATTCCATGAGACAGACGTTACATGATGGACGTTGCATCTGATTCATTAACATGACTTGCAGAAAATGTCAGAAAAGTATGTTTTCTGAGATATTTTACTGATTTCCTTAGGAAAATATTACATAAACCAAATACTGATTATTTTACATCAAGTTACACCCTTTCATGCATTTCTGGATTTAAATGGTTTTAGGAATTCTGAGAAAAATTATTCCACTCCTCTTGCATGTCCAATCTTTCTAGAGATACAAGAACATATATCAAAACAAAAAATCAAATCTGGCAAAAACTGACAACCAACCAATTTAATTAATCATTTGACAGCCAAAATTCATGTGGGAAAGGGATCGTTACTAATAAATTCAACTTGCATTGTAAAGTTGTGGGTTTTATAAATAAGTTGCAACCTTTTTCAAAATCTATAACTGGAAATAATTAAATCATTTTTGCCTGGTCATGTCCCATTTTTCATGGAATTGCCCAACTGTTCTCTCCTACTTTTGGGTGAAGACACTGTCTATCCATCCATACATCCACACATTTTCTATACCCGCTTGCTCCAATTAAGGGTCTCAGATAGGGGGTTGGAGGGTTGGCTTGAAACTGTCCCAGAAGTCATAGGGCGTGAGGCGGGGCACATTCTGGGCAGGATGCCAGCCTATATGTTGTCCATCATTCTTGTGATAAATGTGAGGAATCAAGTGGAAATTTAAACAAATGTCAGTCTTCAGTGAATCCACCTATTTAAAAAAAAAAAAAAAAAAAAAAAAAAAAAAATCATCTAGTAACAGTTTTACTGATGCTGGTGAAGTAATAATGAACAATCTGCTCTTCGTGTGCCCACAATGTCCCCAGTGTTGTACGTTTGGTGTTTGATGTGTTATAAAAACTAGTTACACTCTGAAACATCATATACTAAAAATACTAAATGTGATTTCACATTTTGTCTTTGATATACAAATTATTATACTATTTCTGTAGTCCTCTTGGTTTCTAAAATTATTCTCAGATTATTATACTGGGTATGGGTGTTTGCAAACAACAACAACAACAAAAAATCACTTCTACAAAAACAAACTTTTTTAAATCTAACGTTCGTCAGTGAATCATGATGTTATTCACAAACTAAGTAGGTTTGTTTCGCTGAATTTAAAAAGTAGGATCCATTTTACAGAGTTTTGTGGTTTGCTAATTTGTCCCGGTTTATACAATAATTATCATCTGGGGCTCAGTAAGTTTCAGTATTTCTTAATGCTGCCTGGTGGACTCCCTCTTTACTTCATTTCTTTTCATCTTGCCTGATAGCTTGAAACATAAAATATTATTTTGTTTCAAATTACTGTCTTCTCTACTTAAGTTTTGTTTTCCTACATATATCATTATATATTTTGAAATTCCCCCAAACAACAAGTGAGAACGTCTTGTATTCAGTTTTGAATTATGTGTGTGGGTGGAGAAACTAATAACACAAGTTATTTTTCCATGTAAGAAAAAAATGCCCATACCAACCGCACACATACAAATATTTCTTTATATGACTTTTACAAAAAAGATGCTATAAAGTTCTTAACAAGTTGAACATAAAATATAGAACATAAGGACAGCATAAAAATACTAATGTATTTAGAAAAGAATGTACATCATATAGATTTAATATAAGAAGACTTTCTTAAAATTACCACCTCACTGGATCAACACTTCTCACTGTATCATAAAGCTGTTCTGGGGTTCTAACTTTTAATACATAACATCCCTGTGGACAAAAAAAAAAAACTGATTCAGACTTAATCTTGACGACCCAAACAGACTTCAAGGGTAACGTCATCATAAAACTGCATATAAAGACTCACTTGATGTGTATTTTTATTTTTTAGTTCCACAGAGTCACACATATAAATGAAATATTTTAAGAGGTAAGATACCTACAGATCTTTGTCATACAATAAGACAGCTTCTTGAAGCAGAAAGAAACAAAACAAAATTACGATGATCGAGATTCCCATTAAAATACAATCATGTTTTCCTGTGTGTATTATCTGTCAGAATGCAAAAGTTGACCCAAAACATGTTTTGAGTCATGCTGCTACCTAAAAGATGCCAATTTCTCCTCTTGTTGGAAGTAAGTGAGGTGTCACCAACAAAAGGACAAAAAGTACAGACCACAAAACAGAAAACCACAAATATACTGATTTCGATTCTATGAGACTTTCAGGCAGGTTTCTGCAAACGTCAGGTGCAACAACAGCAAATTCTCCATCACCTTTAGTTTTCAGCCCTGACTTTCAAATAACCAGGGCCTGTATCCACGAAGCATCCTACGGCTAAAAGTAGGTCTTAGTGATGTCATTCTAAGAATAATCTTAGAATTCCTTGAATTCTTAGAATTTTTCTTTGGTAAGATAAAAGTTATTCACAAAGCATCTTAGGTCTTGAGAGAGTTCCTAAGGTGAAAAATTGTTAAGAGTAGGGAGCAGGACTTTTAATAAGACTAAAAGCGTCTTTAATAGATGAGAGAGTGGAAGGAGAGATTCTGTATGGTGAATGGCAGTGATTCAGTAACACGTTATCAGCTTGATGGTGCAGGGATGATGTTTGTGGTTGTCCTCATCAGGCGTGAGCTTACTTTCCCACCCAGCGTAGTAACACAATAGCACCTGAGATGAAAGGTCATCACAACATTGTGATACCTGGCTATGAGAAAAATGTAAATTGCATGTAAATTCTATAACATTCATACAATTATTAATATCAAAGTGATATCAGCAGCCTACATCACTCACCTGTTTGAGAAGAACTTTGCTTGTGTGCTGCAATCTCTGCTCTTGCTTTGGATTGCAGCATATACCAGTCAACATAACAATAAGGTAAATAATATAATAATTGTGAACGTGAATGAGGTATGTTCAAACATTTTGAAGCTGTGTAGCAATTCATTTAATTTTGCTGAGTTTCATCATCCTGACAAAGCTAAGTTGGGAGCTCTGAGAGGACTCTGAGATTCTTTGTGATAGATATGCCTGATAATTAGGACCTCAGGCTCCTCCCAGTGGGCAAATGTTACAATGATGCTTTTAAATACAGACATACAGACCATCAGAAAGCTCCTGTCATAATCTGTCTGATGCATTTCTACACTTCTGATGAATTTAGAAACTCTGTAGTTTTTTTTTTTTTTGAGTCTTTGCTGTGAACCTTTCGCAGGTTGATGGTGGTGTGATGAATTCTAGCGGATGAATGATGCAGCTTAGTCACCATCCTGTGTTGTTTCAGGCTCTTCAGATCCACTGTCAACACTCTTGGAATCACCCACCAGATTCCCTCCAAAACAACCAAAGTCCAAAGCCAATAAGGACCCGACCAGCACGGAGCAGGATTTGAAAAGCTCAAGTGGTATGTACACAATTTTCAAAATATTAGCCACAACCAGAATAAGGACTACTGGAATACTGATATTCTGCTCAGTTTGGGAAGGTAAAATCTTCTGGTATTGGGCCCAAACCACATCAAAATTGTGCTAATGTGCAAGAATTTGCAAGTGCGCAAAGCTGTTGCATGATTTCAAAAGTAATGTTCAAATTTCCAGGCTTTTTAACATGTATTTTAGAGAAATTAAATCCTTACCTTTATTCTAACTGTGATCATTTAAGAAAATGTGATCTGCCAAATTACTAGGCAGCTGAGACATCATCTTAGACCTCAATTCAGATTTTAGAAGGATGCTGCAGCCAGTGTTTTGGATAACAAAAAAGCTACACAATGTTCATTCCGCATCACTGACGTTTATGTGTCTGGGTTCTTGGCATTTGAAATTGAGAGATGCCTGTGAAGAAATTATGGATTTATGAGGTCCCTGGACAGAGGCAGTTGGTGATGCCAAATGCATCTATCTATCTACCTACCTACCTACTGTCCCAGGAGAACAAATGTCCAAGATGTCAGTGTCTGGTGCTTACTCTGTCTTACTGTGTGGTTGTGAGACTTGGACATTAGTGACCTAATGACCTAGTGCCCTAATGTGATGACTCCATTTCTTTGGTACTAGGTCTTCTCAGGCAGCCCTTGGGTAAAAGAAAATCTTTAGTGAAAAGCTATGGCTTATTTTTGTTAATCATGTTTTTGCAAAACTTGTTTAAAATTGTGATAATTACAGGCAATTTAATTTTCCAGTTAATAATACACATTGTTTATTGCTAACTTTGGAGTAAGAACTACTTTGCAAAATAGGCTAATTGGGGGGGGGGGGGGGTGCACATATCTGAATCTTGATGTACTCATTTTAAGTGAGGATTTCTCACAATAAATAATGTATAATAAAATTGATTTAATGGTTGAGATGTTTAACATTTTTAAATGATAACCATTTTGATATACAGGTTAGTGCTGATGCAAACATGGAGTACTGTGCAAAATCTGGCTTTATCTGGCTTTCGGTGAAAATTTTACGGGCTTCACAGAGAATAAGGACTGTTACTACAGCTTTAAGGACGGCTTTAAGGACGCTCGGCGCGCCGCGCTCCGTGCCGCCATCGAGAGCCACAAACCACCGGATCATTTCTAAACGGATGGCTCTGTGGATCCGAGACCGTCGTGTGCGCTTTCTCTGGTTATCACAAGAGCTGGACATCAACCATTTTCCGGCAGATTTCACTTTTAACAAGAGATTTTGTCATGGAAAGCCGAGCGGAGGCTTCGCGCATCACGACCAATTTGCTGATGGAGCGAGACAAAGGAACACCTCCGTTTTGGTCTCACAGGACGGCTTTGAGATGGCGTTCAGACAGCTGTCGGTGGTTTTTCCATCGAGTGATTATCCGAGAAATTGTGGATGTGCCTGGATATGCCAGAACATGTCCCATGAGGCTTCATCACGGCGTTGCTGTGCGCCATGCGGCACCGTCGCAACGCACGAAGCCGCCACTCCTGTTTCCATGACAAAAACTCCTGTAACAGATATCTAGTAAATCTAAATTATTTTTGCTCAGATACTTAGTAAATATGAATCAGCTTTCCTTGTGAAATTGACTCGGAATTACTAAATATTTTTTGGCAATGTAACTCATCATTTGGTGTGCTATTACTAAATCCAACACATTTCAGCTGCTGCTTCAGTTAATATGTACTTAATTTTTTTGTTTAGGTTTAGTTATTCAATACTTCTTAATCAAAATTGTAGAACTTTGTCACTTTGTTGCCACAATTTTTTTTTTTTTTTGAGTAAACACTGGTCAAATTTTTTACAGTGTAAATTATTTTGGGTGAACAAGCCCATGGTTTTATGAGAATATCATGTTGATTGACTAATTATTCATTCATTTTTATCACATGTTTACGGTAATTGTTTAATTTTGCATTGGGCTGGAAAATCACATGGAATTCAAATTTTTCATTTACCTGAAAAATGCCTGTTGCTTTCTGTATTTGCATTAACTATACTAATAAATTTAGCAAAATTTTCTACATTTGATTTTTTTTTAAATTAACATTTCAAATTTGGTATTTTGCTGAATACTCTTTATAAAAATAATTTATACAGAAACACAAAGGTGCTTCAAACTATTGCACAGTACTGAATGTTACAGTTTTGGCTGTAATTGGCTAAAATTATGTCATATGTAATAATTAATGTAAATAATGTGTCATATGTAATAATTACTCATATGTAATCATTTTAAAATCTGATAAATCTGCCTTTATTTTGTATAATTTTGACCCCTTCCATAAAATGTAAATTTAGGCTATGTCGTGTGAGTGACAAAGGCATAAGAATGTGTTCTCCTCTGTGCAGCTCGGAGCAGGATGATGCTCTATAAATGTTCAACAGGGTCATAAACTGAGTGACATTGTTCCTCTGAGTCACACGTCCTGATCATCTCTCCCTCTCTGCTTCTCCTTTGTATGCAGATGCAGAAATGGGACACTTGAAGCCTCGTGGCAACAGCGGCTCTGAACCCAGGCTGTTGGTGTGGGTGGTCTGCAGCTGCACGGTCCTCCTTCTGGCCATCATCATTCTGCTGGTCCTGCTGTGGAGGCACAACCAGCATCGCTGTGTTCCAGATAGCCAGCAGTCCACCTCCATGTCCCTCAACACTTTAGCTGTGACAAAGCGGGACAGCATCAGCAGTGACAACAACGACTCAGAGCGCAGTGATGTGGTTTTTCCTCTGCGGCCTGCTGACAGCATGATCTGTCGTCATTATGAGCACGTGAGCAGTGACTATGGGGCCCCTGTGTACATAGTTCAGGAAGTAACACCTCAGAGTCCTGCAAACATCTACTACAAAGTCTAATGTGTTCTTTCGCCGCACAATTCTTTCAGTAGTACGATGTCAGTCCTGAATCTGCACAGCTGACGACCTGCAGGCTGCAGCCGCCGACTAATGCTGCATCTGTATAGTTTGCAAAGAGTGTGAAGAAATGTCACATGAGACCATGTTAAATTATGTTGCACTGCAGCAAGTGCACAAAATGCTTTGCAGTCTGGATTTTGTGTGGAAGGGAATTAGAGAAGAATCTCTTCTGCTAGAATGGGCTACTTCATCATTCAGGAGTTCTTTGCCAGTTTTATTTGTGTCTGATTTTCTTCTCACAAAAAAAAAAAGTTTTCTTCAGCAAATGTCCTGAATAAATATTGACAAATGTTTGATCTTATACTGAAAATATGAAAAGTTACAGAATGTTTTGTAAGTCAGTTGTAGTTACTGCAAGGAGGTTTTGGTTTTGTATGAGTCTCTGTCCTGGCTTGTAAAGTGGATTTTTTTTTTTTTTTAAATTAGTCATATTTACTTCTTGCCTTTGAAAAGCCCAGGCACGTACCCTGTACAATGCAGTGAGTAACTAGAGAACTAGATACAGTTAGATTAGTCCACTACAAAACAATAAATGTCATCATGCTGTGACTTACCAAATTAAGAGGATAAAATGATTAAAATTCTCTTAGCTTTAATGTGTGAGATTTTTTTTTTTTTTGAAAAGCAAATCTGCTTTTCTTACACACTATTAGGCAGAGCTACTGGACATGAGCACGCAATAGAAATCAGGAGCGGGTGTGGTGGAATTTTCGTCATTTCCTGCAGCAAGCCCAGACATGTCCAGCAGGTGGCAGTGTTCAGCAATCACTGAGTTACTGTAAATAAACTAGAGGGAATGAACTCTTCTATTCAGTCACTGCATTTTACAGGAAACATGAAGGAGCAGCAGCTAAAAATATCAATTTTATGAAACAAATCAACGGAGGTGGGACGAAGTCACCATCAAGTCACTCTCAAGTCATAAATCAGCAAGTCCTAAGTCAAGTCTCAAGTTATAATGACCACCAATTTTTTTTTAAGCTGACTTGGGTGTAGACTGATGACTTCACCGTAACTTTGTCCCACCTCTGCAAATAAACAATACCCTAAAATACCAATATCCAGGTTTATCCAGTTTAGACTTTACTTGAAATACCAACATTGGATTTATATATCACTTTACTATATTTTGTAGTCAGCGTCTTCCAAACATCATCTGACTGTACCATCAAATCCTTTATTTCAAATTGAACTCCTAACTGCAAACACTGCTTAAAAAAGGTATACATCAAGTAAATATTTGCAACGATCTCCATCTCTGTTTCTAACAAGGAAACATTAATAGAAAAGTAATGAAATATAATAATAAAATAGAAGTTTTGAAACGGTATAAAGGAATTATAAGTGGTGTAGCAGAGTATAATGAACGGTTCAAACAGTACTGAGAAACATAATTTATATATTTCTACACCAATGTGGATTTGACTCCTCTGCAATTTATAAAATAGCATTTTTAACAAATAAATGCAAATCCCAAATAATGATGGTGTGTGTTTTGTTATCTTACATCTGATGTGAATATGAAGCAAAATTAAAAAGTTCACAGTGTTTTCTGAAGGATTTTGGGGGTTTGGATACGCATACAGTACAATGGACTTCTGATGTTCTAGGGATAATTAGTCGACCTGCAGTGAGACAACATACTAAATAAATCTCTAAAAACAACATTAGACTCATAGCCTCTCCAAAGCGAAATATTTACTGCCATAAATGTACCAGACATAACACACACACACACACGCAAATATGCATAATTCAAATCAATAATTGTTGATTGTTATTGTGACCCTTTCCCTGAACCTCTGACTCTTAGAACAGCTCCACTGTCACATGTGGAGGTCAATAACGTTTCTGGAATCTGCCTGAGACAAACTTCATGTAAAGGTTTAAAATATATATATTTTTGGTCCAAACATACTGTTGTTTGGTTGTCTCTCCAGTGGCGCTCAGATTGGCTTCCATGGATGAACATGTTTCATGCTTCTTCAGCCACATCATGCCTCATATTTTCAACTTGTCAGATTCCGTGAGCTTCCTGTCCACTGGGGACAGTGTGGATTCAAAAAGCAGGGACTGTATGACATGTATGGCACATGTTTTGTGCAGTGATCTGCTCTATGCAATGTGAACAAGAGTAAGCTGATTTTTTTTTAACTGTATTCTCTGAGGAGAAAAAAAACTCAAAATGATAAAAACACTAAAATATATTCAGGGCCAGAAACCATCTCCATTCTTTAATATTTGTAATTCTACAGTTAAATCACACCACATCTTCAGCAGAGTACTTGAGTAAATGTAATCATTTACTCAAGTACTTCACTACAAATTTAAGTTACGACCACTTCTGCTTCATTACATCTCAGTAATGTACTCCATTATTTTATTGGTCCACGGAATCTATCCAAACGTATACCAGGTAATATATAATACACTCAACAAAAATATAAACACAACACTTTTGGTTTTGCTCCCATTTTGTACGAGATGAACTCAAAGATCTAAAACTTTTTCCACATACACAATATCACCATTTCCCTCAAATATTGTTCACAAACCAGTCTAAATCTGTGATAGTGAGCACTTCTCCTTTGCTGAGATAATCCATCCCACCTCACAGGTGTGCCATATCAAGATGCTGATTAGACACCATGATTAGTGCACAGGTGTGCCTTAGACTGCCCCACAATAAAAGGCCACTCTGAAAGCTGCAGTTTTATCACACAGCACAATGCCACAGATGTCGCAAGATTTGAGGGAGCGTGCAATTGGCATGCTGACAGCAGGAATGTCAACCAGAGCTGTTGCTCGTGTATTGAATGTTCATTTCTCTACCATAAGCCGTCTCCAAAGGCGTTTCAGAGAATTTGGCAGTACATCCAACCAGCCTCACAACCGCAGACCACGTGTAACCACACCAGCCCAGGACCTCCACATCCAGCATGTTAACCTCCAAGATCGTCTGAGACCAGCCACTCGGACAGCTGCTGGAACAATCGGTTTGCATAACCAAAGAATTTCTGCACAAACTGTCAGAAACCGTCTCAGGGAAGCTCATCTGCATGCTCGTCGTCCTCATCGGGGTCTCGACCTGACTCCAGTTCGTTGTCGTAACCGACTTGAGTGGGCAAATGCTCACATTCACTGGCGTTTGGCACGTTGGAGAGGTGTTCTCTTCACGGATGAATCCTGGTTCACACTGTCCAGGGCAGATGGCAGACAGCGTGTGTGGTGTCGTGTGGGTGAGCGGTTTTCTGATGTCAGTGTTGTGGATCGAGTGGCCCATGGTGGCGGTGGGGTTATGGTATGGGCAGGCATCTGTTATGGACAAAGAACACAGGTGCATTTTATTGATGGCATTTTGAATGCACAGAGATACCGTGACGAGATCCTGTGTTGTGTGTTGGGGGGTGTGGCTGGATATTTTGGTGTTCTTTTCTTTTCTTTGCTCTTCAGGTGGCATGGAAACTGATTTGTCTGTGGAGAAGGTGCTGGCTGAAGAGTCCTCACCCTCATCAACATCATGTGTTGCACCTGTGACTGGTGCTCACATGCAACCTTAAAGACTTTCAGCTGAAGCAGATAATTGGATGGCGTTCTGCATTTAAGTCATGTGTGATTCAAGCAGAACTGCCGGGAACTCGACCTTGTGATGTTCGTTTGTGAGACGCTGAGGACCGCGCCTGGGTTTGACATATCGAGCCCGTGAAGCAGGGAAGGGTGAGGACACATGCTGTCAACACACGTTAAAGGTAATTAAGTGTTTAATTGTTGATAGTAACTTGGTGTTTTGTTACACAGTATACTTGAATTGTGATGAGAATCGTGCAGCTTGTTTCTCACTGCTGTGGCGTGCGGATAAGTGATCCTCCACCTGTTGTGAGAAGCTGCTCATTTGCATAAAGTTAAAAAGATACAGACCTGAATGTGTTGCTGATAGCGTGTGTCTTTTGAAAGATATTGTTGTAACTGCTGACTTACCTCACCTCTTCTTTGCTTCACAGAGAGTCAGTTTGTCGTGTCCACCTGGGGGGTGTTTGTCTGGTGGTAGTGGGTCCAGGAACGCCGGGCTTCTATCCTTTTGGGCGCTTAAGAGCGCGCCAACAGTCACTCCACCAGAAGGACGTTCTTTTAGTTTTGTACACATTATTATGCACAGGTGAAAAATAAATTGTTTCTGTTGTTGGAACCGCATTCTGGTTATTTTTAGCGCTGGGTTCTGCCTGACGCAGGTCCGCTCCTCAATCCGCGTCGACACATAACATCCTGAGGCCCATTGTTGTGCCATACATCCAAGAACATCACCTCATGTTGCAGCAGGATAATGCACGGCCCCATGTTGCAAGGATCTGTACACAATTCTTGGAAGCTGAAAATGTCCCAGTTCTTGCATGGCCGGCATACTCACTGGACATGTCACCCATTGAGCATGTTTGGGATGCTCTGGACCGGCGTATACAACAGCGTGTACCAGTTCCTACCAATATCCAGCAACTTCGCACAGCCATTGAAGAGGAGTGGACCAACATTCCACAGGCCACAATTGACAACCTGATCAACTCTATGCGAAGGAGATGTGTTGCACTGCATGAGGCAAATGGTGGTCACACCAGATACTGACTGGTATCCCCCCCAATAAAACAAAACTGCACCTTTCAGAGTGGCCTTTTATTGTGGGCAGTCTAAGACACACCTGTGCACTAATCAGCATCTTGATATGGCACACCTGTGAGGTGGGATGGATTATCTCAGCAAAGGAGAAGTGCTCACTATCACAGATTTAGACTGGTTTGTGAACAATATTTGAGGGAAATGGTGATATTGTGTATGTGGAAAAAGTTTTAGATCTTTGAGTTCATCTCATACAAAATGGGAGCAAAACCAAAAGTGTTGCATTTATATTTTTGTTGAGTGTATATACAAAAATTGAAATAATAAAAAAAACAATCCAACAATTAAAATCCAGTAATATAATACTGGTATTTTCACACCTGTAAGGACATTACATGACAGAAAGTTACACCCTGATTTAACTTTACATGGAATGTAATAATGAAAGAAAAAGCACACACTATTAGGTTTGAGGCCACACCTGGTTTTATACGGTGCATCCGGAAAGTATTCACGGCGTTTCACTTTTTCCACATTTTATGTTACAGCCTTATTCCAAAATGGAGTAAATTCATTTTTCCCCTCAAAATTCTAGTCGCAACATGCCATAATAACATGAAAAAAGGTTTTTGAAATTTTTGCAAATTTATTAAAAATAAAAATGAAGAAATGACGTGTACATAAGTATTCACACCCTTTGCTCAGTACTTTATTGATGCACCTTTGGCAGCAATTACAGCCTAAAGTCTTCTTGAATATGATGCCACAAGCTTGGTGCACGTATCTTTGGGCACTTTTGCCCATTCCTCTTTGCAGCACCTCTCAAGCTCCATCAGGTTGGATGGGGAGCGTCGGTGCACAGACATTTTCAAATCTCTCCAGAGATGTTCAGTCAGATTCAGGTCTGGCTCTGGCTGGACCACCAAGGACATTCACAGAGTTTGTCCTGAAGCCACTCCTTGATATCTTGGCTGTGTGCTTAGGGTCATTGTCCTGCTGAAAGATCAACTGTTGCCCCAGTCTGAGGTCAAGAGCGCTCTGGAGCAGGTTTTCATCCAGGATGTCTCTGTACATTGCCACATTCATCTTTCCCTCAATCCTGACTACTCTCCCAGTTCCTGCTGCTGAAAAACATCCACACCGCATGATGCTGCCAAAACCATGCATCACTGTAGGGATGGTGGCTGGTTTCCTCCAAACATGGTGCCTGGCATTCAGGCCAACGAATTCAATCTTCATCTCATCAGACCAAAGAACTGTGTTTCCGTTGGTCTGTGAGTCCTTCAGGTGCCTTTTGGCAAACTCCAGGTGGGCTGCCATATGACTCTTACTAAGGAGTGGCTTCCTTCTGCCCACTCTACCATACAGGCCTGATTGGTGAATTGCTGCAGAGATGGTTGTCCTTCTGGAAGCTCCTCCCCTCTCCACAGATGAATGCATTAGCTCTGACAGAGATCAGTTTAGATGGGCGTCCAGCTCTAGGAGGAGTCCTGGTGGATCTGAACTTCTTCCATTTACGGATGATTTAGGCCACTGTGCTCATTTGGACTTTCAAAGCTACAGAAATGTTTCTGTGTCCTTCTCCAGATTTGTGCCTTGGGACAATCCCGTCTCTGAGGTCTACAGACAATTCTTTTGACTTAATGCTTGGATTGCCCTCTGACATGCACTGTCAATTGTGGGACCTTATATGTAGACAGATGTGTGCCTTTACAAATCATGTCCAGTCAACTAAATTTACCCCAGGTGGACTCCAATTAAGCAGTAGAAACATCTCAAGGATGTTCAGTGGAAACAGGATGCCCCTGAGCTCAATTTTGAGCTTCATGGCAAAGGATGTGAATACTTCCGTACATGTGATTTCTTAATTTTTTTTTTTAATTTGCAAAAAATCTCAAAAAATGTTTTTTTTTCACATTGTCAGTATGGGGTACTGTGTGTAGAATTTTGATGAAAATAATGAATGTCATCAATTTTGGAATAAGGCTGTAACAAAATGGGAAAAAAGTGAAGCGCTGTCAATGACACTGTATTCACACAATGTTTTGCCTCAGCTGTTCACCATATAGGGTTTAGCAAATGTTAAGTGATTCCCCAAGTGGCATCATGGGGAAATCACAACAGAAACTACTGTGCTGCTTTCAAAATTAAAAACGTATCTATTTTATGGTACAAAACACTATGTGGCATTGTAATATCGAAACAGAATGTAAAGTAGGTATTTTTCTTGACATTTGCCACTTTTATTCTAAGAAAAATAGGGAATTCTTGTAGACAGTGATTAAATTTTGTACTCATGTGTCCTCAAGCTGGAAAATTTGAAAAATTGTGTAAGCAGAACCACCAAAAAAACTGTATGGATATGAACAAATGATATTCGGGCTCTCCTTTGCACTTTATGAATGTTGGACTGTTTTCACTTTTTTTCATTTTCACCATGTTTTCCCTGTCTCTGGGCGAGGTTGTTTGACAAGGAAACAACCACAGCAACAACAACAATGATAACAATAATAATTTTATTTATAAAGGACTGAACAGAAAGTGAGGCTGAAAAAAATGAGATTTCAAAATTGCAAATATCAAATTTTCTGGTGGGGTTATAGTGGGACTACTGAAGTATTTGGGGAGGCTGTAGCTCCACAAAGGCCACACCTTGGAGTTCATTCATTTTCTGTCACTTATCCAGGTCCGGGTCACAGTGGCAGCAGACCAAGCAGTTCATCGTGCAATTCCCTATCCTCGGCTAAGTCCTGTAACTCTTCCACGGGATCCTGAGGTATTTCAGAGCCAGCTAGCAAATATAATCCTCCAGCATGTCCTGGGTCTTCCCTGGGGCTTCCTCCAAGTTGAATGTGCCTCGAGGCCTTACAGTTGGTTCTAGTAACAATTATAAGCTGCCAAAAATAATGGTATTTCTGTTTTCTACTATGCATATGACAGCCTGTCTCGGATGTTGATGTTTCCTGTCTTGGCCCCTACGTAGGCAATGGACAATGTTTATTCTTGCTATGCATATGACAAGCTGTCTCTGCCCCCTGTGGTGATTTTTCTGTCAGGACTCCTGTGAGGTTAATGGGCGGGGCCGAGCTGTTATTTGAGCGAAGCACCGCTCAGTAGCATGAAGCTCACTCATGGTACAGGGAGTCCCAAACAGGAAGTGCCAAATTTTGAGTCCACAGTGAAACAGGAAATGTCAAACACTTCCTGGATCAACACTTCCTGGATTGACAGACAAGATCCCATGGAATCTCATGGAAACTCAGTGGCAAGTTCACACTGAAACAGGAAGTGCCAAATTTTGAGTCCACAGTGAAACAGGAAATGTCAAATGTTGAACACTTCCTGGCATGGGTGGAGCTAGAGTGGAGGCCAGGGTTGCACTGGACTCCCCTGACATCTGATTGGACACAGATGATTGACATGTTAGAGCACCGCACATCTGGTTGAAAAGAGCTGCATTTTAAACTCAGTGAGTCACACTGACTGCTAGGTTTCTCCTGTTCAGTAGTTGGTGGCTGTGTACCACAAAAACTTCTAATCCACCTTAGTGGAAGAAGAAAAATGTTTGCCTCAGATTTGAACTGAACCATGGACTAATAATGACACCAAAGTTATATTGGTGAGTAAACGACCATATTTATGCCAGAAATGAGGTCCAGGTTGTTAAAAGTGGCATTTCTCCTTTAATTCGGGTTGTCTATATATCCGCGTGTCTCCAGTGATTTTAACGAACAGGCAGCTGTTGATTAAATAACCTCTAATTTTGCTGTATGAAGGACTTAAATAACCTCTTAATTTTGCTCTCTGAGTGACACCAGAATGATGGATGCATTTCACTTAAAAATACATATACCACGGAGTGTTTCCTCAACTGTATTCAAAAGTATTGGTACACTTGGTATTTCACACATTTTAATTTGTTTATTGCCATTTTAAATACAAATAAATAAATAAATAATATAAAGTTATTTTCCTTAAAATCAAACTGAAAGCAAATGTCTACAACTTGATATAAATTTATTAAAAATATAAAATACATCTTCCTGATGAAGTGGTGTAGAGCAGGATTTGCTTAAAAAGAAGACCTGAACGTTCAGCTGCAATTTGACAGAAAGTACATTTGAGATGAAAGCCTAGATTTGATGTTTTGGTGAAAGAAACTTTTGTATTTCTTCATAAGTGATATAAATAAAGTCCAAGACATAGTCAGTGACTTGGAAATGTTCATGTTTCCATCCCCTGACTTGTCTGAAGAAAACTGCCAATAAAACGGATTATTATTTAGAGGTATTATCAAGTTTTAGAGTTTTGGTTTCAGTTTGAGTTTGAGGAACATAATTTTAGAAAATTTTATTCTTTATATTTTTTGTATTTCTTGTATTTGAAATGACATAAACAAATTAAAATGTGTGAAATTCCAAGTGTTCCAATACTTTTGGAAGGCACAGTATCCTAAACTTATGATGAGTGCAAAATGAGTGTGGTATTATTACTGTTTTATTTAGGAATGTTTTCACTGTTGTTGCAATTTGTGTGAAATCATAGTCATATCGTAAATCATATTGCAACCTGGTCTCACGGCAAGTCCTGATTCTGCAGCACGAAATATACATTAATCTATTGGTTCGTAATATTGTGACGAAAAGTGCCTGATTTTCATCACGGCAGCACAAATTCATTGTAATTCATTCCGTGATGGCTGCACGAAATTAAGAGTTGGGGGGGGGGGGGGGGGGTCGGGGTGGTTATGGTTAGGGTGGGGGGAAGGAGTAGGATTAGGTTATGGTTAAGGTTAGGGTCAGGGGGTAGGAGTAGGGTTAGTAATCGTGAGTTAAAAAAAAGCCCTGTCACAAAAATTTGACTCATTTCGTCACAGGAGCACAAAAAAAACAAAACAAAAAAAAAACGTGAGACTGGGCTGCATATTGATATGACAATATTGTGATATGACAATTTGGCCATATTGTACAGCCCTACTGTCAACTTTGAATATTAATTTACACCTACATTAAAAAAAATGCTTAAAGTGGCAGGGGGTTAAGAGGGCTGTAATTGGGGAGTCGTCTCCCCCCCAAAAGCTGAAAGGCAAAAAAAAAAAGAAAAATGCTTAAAAAGTCGGGGGTCTGGGGGGGGTGGAGCCCCCACAGAAGCTGAAAGGCAAATAAAGAAAAATGCTTAAAAATGCGGGGAGTCTGGGGGTGGGGGGGCACAGAGATCCTCCTAGAAGCTCAAGGGTTTTTGCCATGGTAATGCTCCCCTGAAGCATTTACTCAAAAAAAGTCTGAAGGACCTAAATGACATGGTGAGATGCTGACAAGCTTCACTCGTTCATGTCCGTGACATATTAAAAAGTCTGTGAACTGTGTGACAGGAGAGAAATAAAGTGACACACCGTTGTGTTGTCAAAATGGGAAATTGTTGCTCTTTTTTTCATCTGTCACAATTTCCACATATTCATGTTTTCACATTGGCAAACAACTACTACCCCTGGCAAAAATTATGGAATCACCGGCCTCGGAGGATGTTCATTCAGTTGTTTAATTTTGTAGAAAAAAAGCAGATCACAGACATGACACAAAACTAAAGTCATTTCAAATGGCAACTTTCTGGCTTTAAGAAACACTATAAGAAATCAAGAAAAAAGATTGTGGCAGTCAGTAATGGTTACTTTTTTAGACCAAGCAGAGGAAAAAAATATGGAATCACTCAATTCTGAGGAAAAAATTATGGAATCACCCTGTAAATTTTCATCCCCAAAACTAACACCTGCATCATATCAGATCTGCTCGTTAGTCTGCATCTAAAAAGGAGTGAACACACCTCGGAGAGCTGTTGCACCAAGTGGACTGACATGAATCATGGCTCCAACACGAGATATGTCAACTGAAACAAAGGAGAGGATTATCAAACTCTTAAAAGAGAGTAAATCATCACGCAATGCTGCAAAAGATGTTGGTTGTTCACAGTCAGCTGTGTCTAAACTCTGGACCAAATACAAACAACATGAGAAGGTTGTTAAAGGCAAACATACTGGTAGACCAAGGAAGACATCAAAGCGTCAAGACAGAAAACTTAAAGCAATATGTCTCAAAAATCGAAAAATGCACAACAAAACAAATGAGGAACGAATGGGAGGAAACTGGAGTCAACGTCTGTGACCGAACTGTAAGAAACCGCCTAATGGAAATGGGATTTACATACAGAAAAGCTAAACGAAAGCCATCATTAACACCTAAACAGAAAAAAACAAGGTTACAATGGGCTAAGGAAAAGCAATCGTGGACTGTGGATGACTGGATGAAAGTCATATTCAGTGATGAATCTCGAATCTGCATTGGGCAAGGTGATGATGCTGGAACTTTGTTTGGTGCCGTTCCAATGAGATTTATAAAGATGACTGCCTGAAGAGAACATGTAAATTTCCACAGTCATTGATGATATGGGGCTGCATGTCAGGTAAGGCACTGGGGAGATGGCTGTCATTACATCATCAATAAATGCACAAGTTTACATTGATATTTTGGACAATTGAAAGGATGTTTGGGGATGATGAAATCATTTTTCAAGATGATAATGCATCATGCCATAGAGCAAAAACTGCGAAAACATTCCTTGCAAGAAGACACGTAGGGTCAATGTCATGGCATAGGGTCAATGTCAACGAGCAGATGTGATTTGATGCAGGTGTTAGTTTGAGGATGAAAATTTACAGGGTGATTCCATAATTTTTTCCTCAGAATTGAGTGATTCCATATTTTTTCCTCTGCTTGGTCTAAAAAAGTAACCATTACTGACTGCCACAATCTTTTTTTCTTGATTTCTTATAGTGTTTCTTAAAGCCAGAAAGTTGCCATTTGAAATGACTTTAGTTTTGTGTCATGTCTGTGATCTGCTTTTTTTCTACAAAATTAAACAACTGAATGAACATCCTCCAAGGCCGGTGATTCCATAATTTTTGCCAGGGGTTGTACTTATATGGGTCCATTACAGCCTAAAATTGATCTACAATTGTTTCAGCTTCATGTATTCAAAGCTGAGTTTTGGATCAAGGCTCAAAGTGGCCACACTGTTGACATAGCATTACACAAATGAAACCTTGAAGAGCTCTTGAAGAGTGCTTCCTTCTCAAATTCGCTTGAAGTGATCCTCACTCTGGTGAGATGTTTTTGTCCTGTGTGAAACCTCGCAGCTGAATGCTTCGTGGTTGGGTGAGGTGAGTTCAGTTGACCTCGGTGTCACACTGAGACAATGGCAGACCGGCTTCTATAGGAAGAACAAAACACAGACTCCCGGGCTCACAGCCCCCGCTTTGGGAGGAGCCTGGCTTTAGCGGGACATTTTAGAAAAAAAAAAGAGGGGGGGGGGGGGGCAGAGACATTACATCAGAGTGGATACTTTAGATTTCAAGTGTCACAGTTATTACCAGCAGTCAATTTAAATAAATTTTCTTTGCTTTGAATTTTTAAAAAAAATGACAGTCACTGTTTTTATGGCTCCACAAGCATCTCTGTGTTTTCTTTATGTCAAATAATAGAAACTATCATGAAGAATCGTAAAAAAAAAAAAAAAAAGCTCTTCTGACTCTGATACCTGATCCCACTGGACACGCATCTATAATTTACATCTCTACATCATGATTTGTGCTGTACATGCAGACCTGGGAGGGGAAGAGGGGAGGGAGCAGCAAGCTTTTATCTGACCCCATGGGACCAAGCCCTCAACCTCCTTGGTCAGCCCACCCCCCACTTTACTTCCATATGCAGAGAAACTATCCCCACCGCTGGCTTTGTGTTGGGGGTCGGGGGTCATGGGGCTCTCACAGTGTTGACCTGTGCCTGTGCAAACGGAGAAGAACAAATATTCTGCCGTTGTGCAGCAGTTCTCTAACTGTTGCTCATTTGGAAGGATGTGGATTACAGTTCCAATCACACCTTTAACCTTTCTAGCAAAACCCTCGGCAAAATGTTATCGGTGCTCTGCGGACAATTTAAAATCCACCTGAGAGAGTGACACGCACGAGGATGATTTGTTTTCAGCAGCATAAATTCCAGGTTGTGTTGGAGTTTGTGCTTTCTCCTGAAAACATCTTAGTTTGGTAGTTCCCTCTGCTGGCCAGCTATCATACTGTATCACACACTGAGCTGCAGATGTTCAAACACATCAAATGGAGCAACACACTAGCAAATTTACACTACATGTCCGATCGCAGTGAGTCACCATACTTCCAGCACGAACAGCTCTATTACTGAGTTGGTCAATGGGATAAGGTCGGTATGAAGTTGGAAGCTAACAAGTATGAGGGATTATCCCTTGTGTCTTTGTTGTTAAAGTACAATACCAATGTTCTAGGCATTGTTGCAAAAACAGTTCTTTTGTCATTTATGAATTTATACCTTTGTCTTGTGAACAAAGGCATTATTGGAAAGCTCTTTCACTGATGTTTGCAAAAAGCACAGGCGAAAGTACTTCTTGTATGGAAAGTAGTCTAAAATTAAAGGTTCATGGGATGTCATATTAAATTGTTTAACTCATACTTACTAATCGAATAGCTTTAAAGAATGCATAACAATTTTGGAACAAAATGCAGATTAATCATCCCAATCCTACACATAATTAACTGTCATTTTAATTCATTTAATACTGAAATGCTAATTTTCATAATGAGGCCTGCAGAACACTCCTATTAAAATGATCCTTACTGTATGATTATTCAGAGAGTAATCATCTTCATTTGAGGCATGAGAAACACAACTTGCCTACACTCTCAAAAGTAAAATGTTAAAAATGTTAATGTTAAGATAGCAAGTGCAAATTGGAATAGAAAACTGAAACAAACTGTTACAGTTGCATATTATGTTTCCCCATTTAAGCCACTTGTAGGACTGGCTGACATAACTACATTAAGTACAGCATTTTAGTTCAGATCAGAGGGCCCAAAACTTATTTTAATACAGCTGCTTTTTGGGGGCAGATATGTGAAACTTATTTAGCATTTTATGGTAAAATGACCAAATTTTGCACAGACGTTGTTTGATATAATAATAATAATAATAATAATAATAATAATAATAATAATAATAATAATAATAATAATAATAATAATAATAATTAGTGATGATGATGAAGATGATGATAATAATAATGAACTAGATATCATACCAGGTTCTTTCCCCCCCATTTCTTTAAATCTATGTAATTGTGGTGGTAATGGACTCAGAATGTAAGAGAACATAAAAAAATGACATTTTGTTTGTGTCTGTATGACATACAGTAGTAATAAAGACAGATCATTTGAAGATATTCTGGAATGGCATGGCAGCTGTCCTCGATTTTGCAATTTACTATCCTCAGGGAATGTGGCCTTCGTGTTAATTTTGACAGCATAGATTTGTTTAGTTTTAGTCACAATCGACTAAAATATCATTTATTTTGAGTCATAATTTGACTGAATTTAGTTTTAACCTATTTTAAGTCAACTAAATATAAGATTTTCATCAACAAAATCTACGGGATATTTAGGTGACTCGATGAACTCTCTGAACATGAAAGTTACCAATATCCAGAGCATAAATGGAATCAGAATAGAACTTCACAGAATGAAGTTACCATCCTCGCTAATTCAATCCACAAGGAATATTCACAGTGCATAATCTAAACATCTGCAGCTTTATTTAATTAGGTTATGAAAAAAAAAAAAAATTGTTTATAAACAGTTTAAATCTTACTGTTAAAATATAAATTACTAAATTGGAATAGCTGTTTCAACTGTCTCATTTTTCACATTAAGGCATATCTAGATTATTACAAAGTCAAAAAATTTATTTCATTTTGTTGTTAGAGTTAAAGAATTCACAACGCAACTTAAAATTACTGGACAATTTTGATTTCAAACAAAGTCTCAGTTTCATAGTCAGAACAAGAACTTTAATGATATCAATTAAAAGTTTAGTTTTCAGCAATAAAACAAAGGAGCAAAACAACAATGCATTCAACTTGCAGTTTCAAATGGACAGAGCTGTATCTGATTATAAGACTATATATAGTCTATATATAGTCTATAGACTAGATATACAAAGCCATTGCCACAGTGTATATATATATATATATATATATATATATATATATATATATATATATATATATATATATATATATATATATATATATATATATATATATATATATATATATATATAAAGCCATTTAAAGAAGTAACAGTTGATATTTTTCTTGACCAGCAAGTCAACAGAATACCAAATTTGAAATGATCAAACATTCCAATTCCAGGAAAACTCAAATATGACCCTCCCACCCCCCCCCCAAAAAAAAAATCATGAAAGAAAGAGCTTGAAAACTTGATGCGTTTATGTCCCCTGACATTGCACAAAGACAACTAAAATATAAAATGACAAAAAATATTGAAATAGTTCTTTGTGTTGCAGCATGCACTGGCCTTTATTGGAGTGACTGAAGAGAGGTGCAAAATAACAAGACCTATATACAGTAGGCCTGCAAGACCTTGTACATCACAGTATTACAGAAAAAGAGAGTAATTTCCTCATTAAGGCCAGGATATATCCAGGCTGGCCTTAAGTCAGAAAATCCAAAAAGTATTTCATTGCGAGAAGTGTTTCAGACACACATAAAAACAAAAACATTTACACTCCAGCACATAAACCATGTTTTTTTTTTGCGGTTGATAAAAGAATTAATATAGCATACAATCAGTCCAACAGAGTCTTTAAAATTGTTGGATTTTACAATGTGAGGACAAAAATTACAGTTTCCACATGAGTACCTGTTGGTTTTTTGTGCCCGTCTATATAAGAAGGCTGGGAGCTTCAAAGTGGGATCACTTTCAACAATGAACCTACTTTGTTTTCATTATCCTTAATTTGGGCGGCTTCTAGACTATACTGTTACAAAATTACTTTGCTGTGAATTTCAAGGCCTACATGATTGAGGTTTTCTTTTTCCAAAGGTTTAACATTGGTGAGAGACTCACTCACTCACTCACTCACTCACTCACTCACTCACTCACTCACTCACTCACTCACTCACTCACTCACTCACTCACTCACTCACTCACTCACTCACTCACTCACTCACTCATCTTCAACCACTTACGGTAATTAAGGGTCACGGGGGTGCTGGAGCCTATCCCAGCAGTCATAGGGCGTGAGGCGGGGTACACCCTGGACAGGACGCTAGTCTGTCGCAGGGCCACATACAGACAAACACATTCACACCTGCACGCACACCTACAGACAATTTAACATCTCCTAACCTGCATGTCTCTGGATGTGGGAGGAAGCTGAAGCACCTGGAGAGAACCCACGCAAACACCAGGAGAACATGCAAACTCCACGCAGAAAGGCCACAGGTGGGAATCAAACCCATGACTTTCTTGCTGGAAGGCAACACTGCTAAGCACTAAGCCACCGTGGTGCATGGTGAGAAATTAGACTTGTATCTCTTTTTCTGGAATCTCACATGCGTCTCCAAAGACTTCTCCTTAAAGTCCTCATCTATATCACAAATATGATGCAGCCATTGAAATGGCCCAAGAGAAATGTTCTTAAATAAACCAGGAGTATATAAACTGTCCACTCCACGGACTGGGTTACACTCTGTGTTCTTTCTATAGATAAGCAGCGCAAAGTGAACCATTATTATTTTCTAAGATTTTCAAATTCAGGAAATGAATTTCCATTTTACTACAATAATCAACTTCAAGTTCTTACTGAGAAAGCTGATATATTTATGAAATTGAAACAATATCCTTTCAGAACCAGAAAACAACATCAAGATGTCATCAATATACCTCCCATACAATTTAATGTTACCATAGAATGCGGGTTAACAGAACAAAGTACTAAGTTCCTAAAACTTCTGAAATACAAATTGACATAGTCATGGGCAAAGCCTGCACATAGCAGTACTTTTTTTTTTTTTTTTTTTGCTGTAGGTTATTTTTCTGTAAAAGGAAAATGTTGTTTACAACTGTAAATTGTCAGTTGTCTCTTCTGGTCAGAATTGAAGTCAGTGTCCTAAAGCTTCCAAGATTCAGCACCTTGTCTGGGTCTGAAAGTTTTTTATATCTAATTTTTACTATGCATTTTCCAAAATAATAACATTTTAATTTTTTTTCATTTTTTTCCTCGAGTGACTTGATTTTTTTTTTACAAGAATAAAATCTTTCCTTCTTTCTTTCCTTCTTTCTATACACAAAAAATTCAGTTAGATTAAGCCTTTAATTTTGTCCTTTCTTTTTGTGTATTTTGTCTTTGTATCTTTCTTTAAACACATTTAAATGTCACTAACAATAAAAGCTTTTCTTTCTTTGATTCTTTCTTTTTTTTTACACACAAATAAATGTCAATACACTTAAAGCATTTATTTTAATTCATTCTTTCATTCATTCAATCAATTTGATTTTTTTCAACACAAGAAAAATTTTTCTTTCGCGTATTCTTTCCTTTCTTTCATCTATTCTTTCTCTTTGTATCTTTACCCAAACACATTTAATTGTTAATAAGAATAAAAAATACTGTACTTCCTTAAACACATTTAAATGTTAATAAGAATAAAGAACTTTTCTTTCTTTCTTTCTTCATATACAGAAACTAAATAAAACTAAAATCTTACATTCCGAATCTTGCCAAGCACCATGAAAAAATAAACAAACAAACAAACAAGCAAACAAAAAAACCCCCAACTTCATCATTCTCTTTTTCTTACGTCCTTGTTTTACGAGGCAAAAGTTATATTTAGATAAAGTTATTTAAATAACAACATTATAGCGAAAATACATAAAATCATTCAAATTTGTCAAACTTATTTTTGGTCGTGTGAAAGAAATGTAAAAGTCGACAGCGCAACAACAGGTTTATAAGTCACCTAATTATGTTATTTTTCTCACTGAACGCACGCACGCACGCACGCACACGCGCTGATCTAAATAATCAACAACGTTAAACTCACAGAACACACGTGTACTCCTGTGTGTGTGCGCGCGCGCGCGCGCGTGTGTATTGGGGGTTGGAGCTTGATATTTACGTTCAGAGGGAGCCGCCCTTCATTCACCCACATGGTTTCCAACTGGTCGCCTTCGCGCCACTTTCCCCGCAGTCACTTTGACCAAAGACCAGCTGCGGTATAAACGCACGTATCGTCCACTCGGATTTCACTTTGTTATTTTGCTTGGCGGTGGGGAAACTTTTCGGACCACTTGCGTATTTGTGTTTTTCTTGTGCGTGTGTGCGCACACGGCAGCAGCCCGAGCAAGTGAAGATGGTGGATCTGAGCACTGGTGAGTGTCTGCCTGCTGCCGAGCGCATGTTTATGGCAAAGGAAGTCCGCTCTCGATCTCCGAGTGGGACTCCGCTTGGCCGTCTGAATCCATCGTTGTTATATTTCACGCGTGGATTTTTTTTTTTTCTTTTGCATGCTTTAACGCGATGTTAACGGGCTGATCCCGCTTGGGTCGTGTAAATGAGGCTAAAAACAGTGTGAGGTGAGGCGCATGGCAGCAGCGCCTCCATTGACGGGAATATGAGGGAGATTTGAAAAGCTGCCCGCAGCTTTACCATGCTGCCCTTTAGCAACTAGTTGGAGGAAAAACCTAAGCCTTTTTAAACTAACGCCACCAGACCTTTTTCTCCTGCTTCACTTCAGTGTGATATTTAAGGGATAAATTAGTAATTTGCTGCGGAGTGATGAGTGTGATGAGTTAAAGTGTTCGCAGAACAAAGCGGCAGCACATGGAGCACTTAACAGGCCTCGCGCTTTAGCCTGTTAGCTTAGCAGAGTCGCCTGTCTTTTTTTTTTTTTTACATTAAACGTAAACACCGCGTTTTTTTTGTAACGCAGATAACAAAACGTAGTTCGTTTTAAATTCAACAATTCCAGCTGAGTGGATGTGGCTTTGGTTGCGTTTTCGCACCCGCACGTTGTTGTTAACAAACACTAAGCTAACGTAGCAGGCTAGCTAGTCGCGTCGTCAAACTCCGCTTACGTTATTTATTCGTTAGTTTAGTAATGAAATGAGCAGACCGTTAAAGTTCGTTCTGTTGTATGTATTTAGTGTGTGTCTGAGGATATTAGCGGTGGGTTTTTTTTTTTTTTTTTTGGTGGGGGGGAGGGGGGGGCAGTTGTAGCCACACGCTTGCAACTGTTCTCAAGCTAACGCCAAGTAGCCTCGTTAGCTCGTCGCTGTATGCACGCGGGCGGCAGTTCTATTTTGCTCACACAAACCGCTGCGTTTCTTGACGGAGCAAGAAGGCGACGTAGTTATTAGTTACGAGTGCGAGCGGCTGCTGCAGGTAACTTCTTGCTAAGGTTGGCGCACTTCGAGGCGCCATGTTAAAGACGGTGGGGGAGGGGCAATCAACACTCGGGAGTAGCTCGCGCCTATATACGCATGCGCGCCAGTGCTGCGCAGCAGCCGCTCATTCATGCTTTCTGCACCTCGTGTCGCCGCCGAACGCAACTTTTCTTTTAACCGCGCACGCACAACTGTAGAGTCCTTTTCATTGTTTTGCAAATAATGCGCACCTCAAAGTGCTTAAAGAAGGAAAAGCCTCACCTTGCAAGTTAAAGGCATGAGTAAACACGTGGGCAGCAACCGTCCACGATCTCGTTTCAACTGTGATACTACACGTGCTCACGGTGGTCAATCGCCTTGGTTAAAAGGGTCTTGCAGAGAACTTGTTGCAATACTGAATTTTTTTTTTTATATAATATTTTTTATTTTTTTTTTCCCTGTCCATTTCAGGTCCACCATGAAGTGAGAGGACTGTTACCAGCAGGCAGTGTGACTGTGGATCTCGCTCTGGCTGTGTTGAGTCTTTGTATTGTCAAAGTGCTTACAGTGCAGGTAGTACTACATGATACCTACTGCAGTGGAGGCACTTACAGCAATACCTCAGCAGTGGCGTGCCACTTCTCTGTTCCGTTCTCTTAGAAGAACTGTCTTTGTGCTAAGGTGCATCTAGTGCAGATAGTGAAATAGACTAGCACCTACTGCCCTAAGTGCTCCTTCTGGCATAAGGGGCTGTGATATGCACTGCCAGACAGTTTATAATCTCTAATTTGGCTCAAATCTTGCAGTTCTCTGCTAGTTTTGCATAGTTGCACTACAAGAATAGATGAGTTGTGCAAATCTATGCAAAACTGATGGTGGCCTGCTTGCTCTCCACCTGTTAGTTTTTTTTTTGTTTTTTTTTTTCTGGTTTTGAGGTGTTTGCTATTGAATGCACAGCATATCTCAAGTGTGTGACACATACACCAGGAATTTTGTTCATTCTCTTCCAGGCGTTGTCAAAAGGTTCAGCAGTACTAAAGTGCTTATAGTGCAGGTAGTGTTTTTGGAAATCTACTGCAATGTAAGCACTTGAAGTACTTCTAACTAGTTGCATCTCTACAGAAGTGGGAATCTCTCTGGATGATCTGTTGATCATGACTTGGTCAGTTTTGCTGGTTTGCATTCAGCTTTAACAAGTGTTTGCTGTGCAAATCCATGCAAAACTGACTAGGTTGATGAGATGTGTGCTTTTTCTTTTTTCTTCTCCTCTCCATTATAAATAATTGTTACAGGCAATGGTTGGTGTCCTTTCTTGTGCAGGTGGGGATGAGTAGCAATGCTGTGTTTTTTGGGGTATTGCACTTGTCCCGGCCTGTGCAGGAATAAGGAGATGGAGCTGACCTGGACTTCAGTTCTGAGCCAGAATCTCCTTGAATGTTTTTGATCTGACATCATGAACAGCATGTGTTTACAGTCTAATCTGTAATGTGGAATTCAAAATTAAATTGTGCTCATCAAGTTTCTTGTCTTTACATTAAAATGCAAGTTTTAGGTAGTTCTAGGTTGAAATACAGATTCGCCAATTTTAAATCGATTCTCATTTTAATTCCCACACTTCCCAGTAATAAAAGATTATCGGATTTGCATGTTTTTACTCACGTAATGAATTTATTTTTGGTAGCATATGTCAGAATTCATTCATTTCCACGCCCAAATAATTGGTGGCAGTAATGCACCGTGTTGCTTTAAAAGCTGCCAATAGTCTCCAAAGAAGGGTTATTTGTTTGGGGAGTTTAAATCATAATTTTTGGGACTGAGAGGTGGTTCTCTTGTTAACTTTGTTGTGGACATGAAATGTTATGAGTTGCATATTTCTTCCTGTAATGACACATTTAATCAAGCTAATGGTGAAGCTTCCAGCTGCTAAAAATGGTAACATCGTAACTATATAGACAAGAGTATAACTCTGTATGCGAGGTACTACCACAAGATTGATTTTGAGCAATGGACAAAAATTTGTCTGAGGTGAGTGAGCACTGAAAATGATACGACATTAATGCTCTGCTGAAGTTTATCAGCTAATGCTAGCCTTTTAGCTGCAGGAAGTTCGATTAATCACAGAGCTGTGTGTTTTTTCTATTTGTAAATTGTTCCACCCATTTATTTTTTTTCCAGATAAAGCTACAGTTTTTTAATTGTTACTGTGAACTACAAGAAAAGTCTCAACTTTAAATAACTGATTTTCATTTGTTGAAAAACAAATGCCCATGATTCCTTATAAGAAATTCTCAACATACGGCTTTAATTTACAGATGAACATCAGACTTCTAAAGAATCTTTTTATTATTAAAACTTATTTAGTTCTAATGTAGTTTTTTTTTAAACTAAAAGTTCAGCAATCACAAAATGAATTTTGAAGTTAACACAAAGATTTTAAGGTAGCCAATCATTTGAAAATAGATTATCAATAGTTCCAAAGCTCCTGCCAAAACTAAGAAAACTGAGAAGTGAGTGAAGGCTGAACAAGTTGATGCATTAATGTGCCGTAAATACTCCTCTTTGAATTGTCATTTCATTTACAGTGAAGTTTTATGAACCACGGGTTTTTGGGGGGGGGGCTGGGTGCTAAAAGGCTGGTAGCACAACATAAGTTAAGACTGGGATGGAAAACTGCCTGGCGCAACAAAAATAAATTATTTGGAGGTGTGTGTGTTTTGAGTAAATTGGGGGAGAACCCCAGACCCCCCACCAGGGCCTTTGGGCCTTTGGCCCTAGCCAAAAATTGTAAGTTGTTTTGGTTTTTTTTTTCCCCCCTCTCCTCCTTCCCATGGCCCACTGTCATGACTGGATTCATAGATCCAAAGATCGATTTTAAAAATGAAATGTATATGTGCACTTCTTGCCAGCGTTATAATGGTGTGCCTGAAAGTTACACTAGTTGGGAGGTTACGCAGTTTCAGGGGATGTGTAACTGGAAAAATGACATTGATTGTGGACAAGCTGGTTCTGTTTAGAAGCAGCGCATTCACAATTTATTCATCGACCTTTTTTTTTGTAACAAGCCATTTACGTGGGACAGCGCACAAAGGTTCTCTGGTGTTGACTGTGTACGAACGTTTCCGATAACTACATTGTCCTGTTACAGGAGAACTTGGGAGAACTTCCCCCCCAGCTGCATTCTCCTGCTGTGTGCCACGCAGCAAGCACTGCAGGTGCAAGGTTTATTTTTGGTTTGGGTTTTTTTTAATGGGGGGGGGGAACAGGGCCGTTATCCCCTGGAGAGTTTTTAAATTTATAACTCAAACACTTATTACCTACATTTTGAAGGCCAAATTTTGTGAACTAGTATTATGCTGCATACATAGACAATTGGGTAATGGCTCCAAAACCGTTTTAATAACACGAACCCAAATCTATGTGAATTCTGAATCTTAAATCAGAAATTGATTCTTGAAATTTAAATTGATACCCAGCCCTAGTTTTAGGTGGAGAAATGTGCACACAGTGTAACTGAAGGGGTGTCTTAAAAAAAAAAAAGTATGTGTGTGTGTACCTTTTTTAAAATGGCCAGTTGTGTGGTTATAGATCAGCATGATTGTTGAAGGTAACAGCTGTGGCCCAAGGCTATCAACTGTCAGACACCTTCAGTAGTTGACAAGTTTAGTGTGATCTCGAGCTGTTAGTGCAGCAGGTAATAATATTTACAGAGGAATCCTAGAAATGGTGACACAAGCGCTAAGTTCAGCTCAAATACTCCTTGAGGCACCTTGACACTTGGATCCATGTGTTGGCGCGTAATCTTGCATGCCAATGAATAAACTGAACTGTGTGGCTGTGCCAGTGCGCAAAGAAAACTTTAAAATGTTCAAAATTTATGTGATGATTTTTGTGCCAATTGAGTGAACTAGTCCTGAACATTGCAACCTGTTTGAAAACACTGCCTGTCATTGTGTGGACGGCATCTGAACCTAAAAGATTGACAAGATGTTACATCAAAACAAAAAAATGCTCCAATCATATTAAACTGCCACATTATTTATCTGACCGTAAAGATTCCTAAAAGGTATAGTTTGGACTGTGACTGAATGTTATGGGGTAAAAACGGTGTTTGTACAGGGGTCAAAAGAAGTTCCAGTTTTTGGTAAAAGTGCAAATTATTGGTTGAGCTAATGGGATCAATAAATTGAATAGATTTGACTTGAATGCTTGTTCTGCAAAGTAAACCTCAATGTTGACGACTGTATTGTGTGACATGTTACCCCTGAATGAGATAACTAAGCATGACACTATAAACTATTCCTTTTTTAAAAAACCTCTTCAGTTGACTCCTGCTTGGCTGCCTGCTGAATATTCAAGTAGCCTGCCAGTTTTTTTTTTTTTTTTTTTTTTTTTTTAAAGATGTTTTCAGGTGTAATTGTGCTGAAGTTGGTGCTTGTATTACTATTTGAAGAATTGTATGCAGTGGCTTGCAAAAGTAGTCAGCTCCTTGGTTCTTCACACATTTTAAAGTGTTTATGGCATTTCAAATACAAAAGGTAAATCGGGCTTCTCAATATAAACATTTATAAAAATTATCTTCCTTAGAGACTCAAACTGAAAGTAAATCTCTACAACTTGATATAAATTAATTAAAAATGTAAAAGCCAAGATTGTTGCATAAGTAATCAGCTCCTTTGGTGCAATACCTGTAAATAATTCAGTTTAATTGCCAGTTTTCTTCAGACAAGTTGGGGGATGGATACATGAACATTTCCAAGTCACTGAATATGTCTTGAACTTCAGTTATGAAGAAGTGCAAACAGTATGACACTAATGGAAATCTGTGGAGTAGATAGTCCTCAAAAACTGGGTGACTGCAAGAATAAGTGAGGAAAGCCACCAAGACAACCCAGAAGTTAACAGCTTCTGTGACTGTAATTGGAGAAATTGTGCATAGTGCATGTTTTGTATCCCCAGTTACAGTTTCATGAAGTGGTACAATGGAGGATTTTAAAAAGACCTGAAAGTTCAGCTCCAATTTTCCAGAAGGTACATCTGAGATACAAACATGGATTTGTTTTGGTGAAAGAAAACCCTCTGTACCACTTCATCATGAAGCTGTATAACAGGATACAAAATGCAAAACATGAACTAATGCAAGCCAAAGCAGTCAAAGATAACGATACGTCTTTGGGATGGTTATGAGTAATTTTTTCTCTAATAGTTTTTATTTTATTAGCAAAGAAAGTCATTACTAGTTAAAGGAATACTCGGCTCAATAGAGCTTGGCGACAGTGGGAAGGAAAAACGCCCTTTTAACAGGAAGAAACCTCCAGCAGAACCAGGCTCAGGGAGGGGCAGTCTTCTGCTGGGACTGGTTGGGGCTGAGGGGAGAGAATCAGGAAAAATACATTTTTCTTGACTTTTTCCTGACTTTTTGGGTTTTAAGCAGGAGGTGTCAGAAAAGTTACCACAGGGATAACTGGCTTGTGGCGGCCAAGCGTTCATAGTGACGTTGCTTTTTGATCCTTCGATGTCGGCTCTTCCTATCATTGTGAAGCAGAATTCACCAAGCGTTGGATTGTTCACCCACTAATAGGGAAAGTGAGCTGGGATTAGACCATCGTGGGACAGGTTAGTTTTACCCTACTGATGTGTTCTTTGAATAGTAATCCTCAGTAAGAGGAACCGCAGATTCAGACATTTGGTGTGCTTGGCTGAGGAGCAAATGGTGCAAAGCTACCATCTGGGATTATGACTGAACGTCTCTAAGTCAGAATTCTGCCTAGACGAAGCGATACCGAAGTGCTGTGGATTTTCGGTTGGCCCCTGATAGCTGGGCCAACCCCCACCGGGGGGCCCGGTGAGCAGAGCTGCTCGTGACTGGACGGGTGCGGCCGGCCGCCCCTCTACTCCCACGTAACTCATGTTTGTGGAGAACCTGGTGCTAAATCACCTAACCTGCATGTCTGGATGTGGGAAAAACATGCAAACTCTACACAAAAAGGCCACAGGTGGGACTCAAATCCACACCCTTCTTGCTGTAAGGCAACAGTGCTAACCACTAAGCCACTGTGCTGCTGACTTGATACTGAAAAAGTAAATGAAACCCTTAAAAAAAAAAAAAAAAGCTGTAAATTAAGGTTGGATTGAAAATCTATTGAGGTTGTTGCCATAAAAGAGATTGAGGTTTTTACATGTGATCGGGGTCTTGGTGGGTTATGAAGTAACTCACAATAACCTTTTAATTTTTCAACTTTATAGTTGTTAGTCACCAAAAACTTTGAAAATGTAATCAAGCTCATCTGACTTGGTTTAAAATATGGAAATGCTTTTAATGATCAAAATTGTGAATAAGGTCCATATAGGGAAAAAAAGTTTAGGTTTCATTCCGGGGTACAGTGTTTCAACTTGGCAATTGCCGAAATATACAGGAAACGTAACATCTAAACTACTGTTTTCCATTAAATTTTCCAATCTTAAAACTTTTAATATTGTATTAAAAAAAATCCACAGTTTGAAGTGCGACAGCATGTCTTTTTTCCTGGTTCTCTCCCTCAGCCCCAACCAGTCCCAGCAGAAGACTGCCCCTCCCTGAGCCTGGTTCTGCTGGAGGTTTCTTCCTGTTAAAAGGGAGTTTTTCCTTCCCACTGTAGCCAAGTGCTTGCTCACAGGGGGTCGTTTTGACCGTTGGGGTTTTACATAATTATTGTATGGCCTTGCCTTGCATTGTGAAGCGCTTTGGGGCAACTGTTTGTTGTGATTTGGCGCTATATAAAAAAATTGATTGATTGAAGTCCACTAGATGGCGCCGTTGCTCCGCGGCAGAGGCGCGGGTCCGGCGGCAGAGTCCAGCTGTGGTACCGCCTCCGCTGGCCGGTCACAAAACTTGGACAACATGCCACTTCCACACGTCCTCTGCGACGACTTTGGATTTAAAGGTTTATCTGGAGCAGAAAATCAACACATTCATCATTAAAAGCCGACACGTGTCCGGAACTCACCTGAGCGGACCAGTCGAACCCGAACACACTGAAGACTGGACAGGAATCTAGTTTACACATGCTTTAAAAAAAATTATATTTAAATTAGAATGGGTGTTTTGTGGATTACTTGTTTTGTCTTCTGTTTTTGTTGCACTGGATTAATTTTTGGAAGCCCAAAAAGTTGCGACGAAGTACGGAAAGTTTTCCAACTCAGACAAATTGGACCCAATCAGTTCCTTCCCGTTCAACCCGTTTCAGGTACGTTACTAGTTATTTATTTATTTATTTTAGTAACTCATCACTATGTCAACCAGTGACTGAATTAATCTCATGAATCATTTAGCATCTTTCTGTGGGGGAAAAAAAGCCTTTATTTACCTTTAAGGCTGTTTGAAACATGAACATTTAGATCCCAGGTTGTGATTATAATTTAAATAAAGATCCTGTTTTCATTTATTTGGAAAATGTTTACATCTTGAAGAGACGTTTTTGAAAAAAAAAAACAAAAAAAAAAAAAACAGGTGCGTAGGCAGATTTTCTGAAGGGGCGTTTTTGTGTGATCAGTTTTAAATGTGTCCCTCTTGCACACATACATGTATTGATTTATTCCCAGTAAAACAATATTACAAATAGAAGGCTATGTGACATCAAAACATGAAATGGGACACTCATAAATGTATTTAGATAGCTCCAAATCACAATATAAGTTACCCCAAGGGTAATGATTCTTACCCTTGCCCCGAGCAAGCACTTTGGCAGCAGTTTGGTAAAGAGAAACTCTCAGGCATTTATTTTCCTTTAATTTTAGTCTATCTGGTGCTTGGAAAATATTTTGCTTTCAAAACACAGACATACACACAACCACAGCTTCAGAGGAAGAAATCCCCCAAATGTGCAAATGTGACTTTGAAGAGTAAGTGAAACAGGTGGCAGTATATCCTAGAGCTGGAAAAAATGGCTGATTATGAATCAGTTAAATTAACTGCCAACCATTCATTGGTTTAATTTTTAATCTTTTGTTAATCTTCAAATTCTGTGGCTTAAGCTTGTTAAATGTGGTCACTTTGTTTCTTTACTCTTCACCAGAGGTGGGGAAACCCTGGCTTTAGTGAGTAAAAGTCTTACTGTGTATTGTTTCCATCTGTGCACCTACAACAAATGATTTCACTGATTAGCTCATCTACCTGCCTGAAGAGTCAAACTCAACAGAATCAGCTGGTTTTGTGGGTTGATGGAGCAAACGTAGTTGGACTTTTGCTCACTGAAACCAGGGTTTTTGACCTCTGCTTCTCTCTGACAGGACACTGAAAATCTTTGGGTTGTGGACAAAAGACGTTTGGGGCTTTGAGAAACACAGACGTCAACATAGGAAATTCTTGGTGAACAGGATAACTTCAATCAATCAATTCAATCAATTTTTTTTATATAGCGCCAAATCACAACAAACAGTTGCCCCAAGGCGCTTTATATTGTAAGGCAAGGCCATACAATAATTATGTAAAACCCCAACAGTCAAAACGACCCCCTGTGAGCAAGCACTTGGCTACAGTGGGAAGGAAAAACTCCCTTTTAACAGGAAGAAACCTCCAGCAGAACCAGGCTCAGGGAGGGGCAGTCTTCTGCTGGGACTGGTTGGGGCTAAGGGAGAGAACCAGGAAAAAGATATGCTGTGGAGGGGAGCAGAGATCGATCACTAATGATTAAATGCAGAGTGGTGCATACAGAGCAAAAAGAGAAAGAAACAGTGCATCATGGGAACCCCCCAGCAGTCTACGTCTATAGCAGCATAACTAAGGGATGGTTCAGGGTCACCTGATCCAGCCCTAACTATAAGCTTTAGCAAAAAGGAAAGTTTTAGGCCTAATCTTAAAAGTAGAGAGGGTGTCTGTCTCCCTGATCTGAATTGGGAGCTGGTTCCACAGGAGAGGAGCCTGAAAGCTGAAGGCTCTGCCTCCCATTCTACTCTTACAAACCCTAGGAACTACAAGTAAGCCTGCAGTCTGAGAGCGAAGCGCTCTATTGGGGTGATATGGTACTACGAGGTCCCTAAGATAAGATGGGACCTGATTATTCAAAACCTTATAAGTAAGAAGAAGAATTTTAAATTCTATTCTAGAATTAACAGGAAGCCAATGAAGAGAGGCCAATATGGGTGAGATATGCTCTCTCCTTCTAGTCCCCGTCAGTACTCTAGCTGCAGCATTTTGAATTAACTGAAGGCTTTTTAGGGAACTTTTAGGACAACCTGATAATAATGAATTACAATAGTCCAGCCTAGAGGAAATAAATGCATGAATTAGTTTTTCAGCATCACTCTGAGACAAGACCTTTCTGATTTTAGAGATATTGCGTAAATGCAAAAAAGCAGTCCTACATATTTGTTTAATATGCACTTTGAATGACATATCCTGATCAAAAATGGCTCCAAGATTTCTCACAGTATTACTAGAGGTCAGGGTAATGCCATCCAGAGTAAGGATCTGGTTAGACACCATGTTTCTAAGATTTGTGGGGCCAAGTACAATAACTTCAGTTTTATCTGAGTTTAAAAGCAGGAAATTAGAGGTCATCCATGTCTTTATGTCTGTAAGACAATCCTGTAGTTTAGCTAATTGGTGTGTGTCCTCTGGCTTCATGGATAGATAAAGCTGGGTATCATCTGCGTAACAATGAAAATTTAAGCAATACCGTCTAATAATACTGCCTAAGGGAAGCATGTATAAAGTGAATAAAATTGGTCCTAGCACAGAACCTTGTGGAACTCCATAATTAACTTTAGTCTGTGAAGAAGATTCCCCATTTACATGAACAAATTGTAATCTATTAGACAAATATGATTCAAACCACCGCAGCGCAGTGCCTTTAATACCTATGGCATGCTCTAATCTCTGTAATAAAATTTTATGGTCAACAGTATCAAAAGCAGCACTGAGGTCTAACAGAACAAGCACAGAGATGAGTCCACTGTCCGAGGCCATAAGAAGATCATTTGTAACCTTCACTAATGCTGTTTCTGTACTATGATGAATTCTAAAACCTGACTGAAACTCTTCAAATAGACCATTCCTCTGCAGATGATCAGTTAGCTGTTTTACAACTACCCTTTCAAGAATTTTTGAGAGAAAAGGAAGGTTGGAGATTGGCCTATAATTAGCTAAGATAGCTGGGTCAAGTGATGGCTTTTTAAGTAATGGTTTAATTACTGCCACCTTAAAAGCCTGTGGTACATAGCCAACTAACAAAGATAGATTGATCATATTTAAGATCGAAGCATTAAATAATGGTAGGGCTTCCTTGAGCAGCCTGGTAGGAATGGGGTCTAATAAACATGTTGATGGTTTGGATGAAGTAACTAATGAAAATAACTCAGACAGAACAATCGGAGAGAAAGAGTCTAACCAAATACCGGCATCACTGAAAGCAGCCAAAGATAACGATACGTCTTTGGGATGGTTATGAGTAATTTTTTCTCTAATAGTTAAAATTTTGTTAGCAAAGAAAGTCATGAAGTCATTACTAGTTAAAGTTAATGGAATACTCAGCTCAATAGAGCTCTGACTCTTTGTCAGCCTGGCTACAGTTCTGAAAAGAACCCTGGGGTTGTTCTTATTTTCTTCAATTAGTGATGAGTAGAAAGATGTCCTAGCTTTACGGAGGGCTTTTTTATAGACTCTTTTTCCAGGCTAAGTGAAGATCTTCTAAATTAGTGAGACGCCATTTCCTCTCCAACTTACGGGTTATCTGCTTTAAGCTACGAGTTTGTGAGTTATACCACGGAGTCAGACACTTCTGATTTAAAGCTCTCTTTTTCAGAGGAGCTACAGCATCCAAAGTTGTCTTCAATGAGGATGTAAAACTATTGACGAGATACTCTATCTCCCTTACAGAGTTTAGGTAGCTACTCTGCACTGTGTTGTTATATGGCATTAGAGAACATAAAGAAGGAATCATATCCTTAAACCTAGTTACAGTGCTTTCTGAAAGACTTCTAGTGTAATGAAACTTATTCCCCACTGCTGGGTAGTCCATCAGAGTAAATGTAAATGTTATTAAGAAATGATCAGACAGAAGGGAGTTTTTAGGGAATACTGTTAAGTCTTCTATTTGACTTAACAAATAACTTGAGAACAAATAACAGCAGTTTCACCAAATTTGGTACATAGATGGTTCATGTGATGATCTCACATGAGTTTGCATATAGCTGACCTTCACCATTGTTTTTCAAGGTCAGAGGTCCGCTAAGCAGTTTCTTGATAAACCTTGCTGACTTAAGCCGTTATTTAATTTGCGGCTACAGCACTGGATAAACTAACTTTAGCCTGATTTAAAGCCTAACGATCAGTCACATAATGTTAAACAGTCAATGAAATGCTTATATTGTCATATTTCCCAAGGAGGAGGGCGTACCTCAGGCACTCTCCGAGCACCACTTAAACATTTTTCCCCTTTACATTGGCCTTATGGGTGCAGACTTTGGCCAAAGCAGATTATTTCAGAATCAGTTGGACACTACTGTTGTATGTCTGCAGGACCAGATTTGGAGAGGAATTAATCCAAAGTTTTCACAGTGACACAGTAAATAAAAGCTACAACTTGTCTTTTATTTACTAAGATCTCTCATGATCTGCTCTGCAGCCTGACTGATGGGTTTTTGTGGGGAGCCAATGCAATACCGATATTCAGGAGTAAAAGGTTTCTGATACCAACATATCTGCTGCATACATTAAAAAAGGTTGTGATTCCTAATATTTTGTTACCCTGCCCTTATAGAAGTTTAATTAAAGATTGATGTTTTACAGATTAAATATGAACTTTATTATTAAGAAACTATAAATATAACCAACAACCAACCATCGTACAGTAGCAGTCAAATGTTTGGATGCACTTTGACTGGTAGTGTACATTGTGCTGCCGTCCCTCTGCCTTCACTCAGATTGTCAGTCACTGTGTCACATCACTCAACATTTGCATAAAATAGACTTGCTGTTTATTTTGGCCCCGCGTAGCCAGCAGCACAGCTATCGCGTTTCTCTTGTGGCTGAAAAACACCCACTGTGATTGACAATGAATGACAGCTGGTCGCTTTGCCTCTGTCTCTTGTGGCTAATGTGACCAAGGGGTGATGAGGGTGTCAGCGTTGTAACCAGTGCTGCTGGACAAACTATGTATTTTTCTGCATTGTTTATTCTGTCAAATAAAAGTTTTCATATCTGCAAAAATAACGGCGATACTTGCGAAAGGCTCATATTGGCTGACGTATCAGTCAGGCTCTAATAGCGTCCACCAGTGGACTCAGAGAGGATGTGTTTCTTTAATGCTGCTAATGTAGAAAACTTATTTGTTGGTTGTGAGAGAAAAGAAACCTTAAAACTGTGACTCTGTCTCTGTAAAGTACATAAGTGGCTTGTTGGAATAAACAGAAGTAGCTTTGTGTAAATTTAGGTAAACTAGGCTTCACTTAATGTTCCAACCACCACCCATCATATAATACCAAACTGCTGGACTAGATTTTAGGGAATTATGGGTGTGGACTGTTGCTTGCTGTGGGCTGACATTGACTGGACATCTCAGTGCTGCTACTGTTTATCTTGTAAAAAAAAAAAAAAAGGTCAGAGTGGTGTTGACCACCGTGGTGCTGCATTCATTTTGACGTCTCGTTCCCTGGGTGCTGTGAGGGAATACATTCACTTGACAGAAAACCTTCACATGCCTCTTAAACCTTTAATTAACCTCAATAAGGCCATCTGATCCCTCAAATGAGCACTTGCTTTAAGTCTCTGTGCTGCTGTCATTGCAAAATTGCAGTCAGAAAGGTACTTTGTTGACTTCTCTGAGTTGCATTCTGTGCAGAGTATTTCCCCATAGTTTGCCAGGTGATAATCTCCTCCCAGTAGTTGAATCAGAAAAGTGTTTTTTTTTTTTATTATTATTTTATTTTTGCATTTTTTTAAATAAGAAAGGGCTGTAAATAAGTCATTTATCTTCAAAGAAAACCAAAAGAGAAACATACAGATTTTCTAGGCTTTTTTTTTTTTTTTTTTTTTTTGCTGCTGTGGTGCTACATTTGGCCTTCATACTGTAGGGAGAGAAAAAGTCAGAATGATGCAAAGCTGGCAAAAGTGCACAATGACTTTGGTTTCCTTGTTTTTTCCTTCTGGCAGTTCAAAAAGAGTTTAGTGTTATAAGTCTGAGAGAAACTGCAAATCTGCACATTTGAGATGATACAACTGTACCATAGAGATAGAAAAACACTATGGCGAACTTTAAGTTCATTTCATCTGCCATCGTGGGAAACGAATTTTGACAGAATACAACAACAGAATTGATAACTCGTTCGTATCTGTCGGATAAATTTATTGCATAAAACCCTCTATCTGGTGGCTGTGACAAATACGACAAAAATACAAACCACAGGTTCCATTAACGTATTTCAGTAATTCAGCAACAAACATAATACCAGCATAATGCATCTGGAGAGAAGTTTTTTAAGCTATTTGTTATTTAAGCTAGAAGAGAGAAGATGAGATCAGAGTAGACAGAAGATTTAAAGTTTTTTTTTTTGGGGGGGGGGGGGGGGGGGGGGGGGGGTCTGCTGTTCTTATTTAAGTAACAAAAACTGAGATTTTTATAAACTCTTGTCATCCTCATTCTGTAAAGAAAGTATAATATGTAACAGTATTTAGAAATTAAGAGTATTACAATTTATTGCATTTTATTTTGGGAATCACTCTATGTACAGGGTTGGGCTGATGGTATTTTTCTCTTGGGGTCACCACAGCAGATGTGATATGGATCTGCATGTTGATGTGGCACAAGTTTTACAGTGGATGCCCCTCCAATGGTGGCCTTGAACCATGAACCTTCTGGTCAGTCAGTAAGCACACTAACCACTTGGCCACATGTTTCCCATAGACAGGAACTCCCCTTCAAGCATTTTTGCTGCTTTTGTCGCACTTTTGTTTGTTAACATTGTGGAATGTCATTCATTTCCTGGCCCAAGATGGCAGTCTGACCTGCTCATTAGTGGTTGCTTCAGCCAGTAATGTCCACTCGTGGGCTTCATATTATCTCTATGATCCCGGCAAACATAGGATTCATGGAGTCAGTGCGTTAGTGGGGCTTCAAAATTTCTACAAGCAATTCTGTAAAAACTACTGCATATTCCGCTCTAAAATAGTGGGTCATGGTAGACACAGATGAAGACCAGTGAACTTCATGTTTTGGGCCATTTTAGCATTTTTTTTTAACATGCACAGTGACAGTACTGCTCAGTTAAAGAAACAGGTATGTTTTTGTGCTGTTGACAGGATTACTGCAGTATACCAAATCAGTATACCAAATCAATGCCAGCACTGTGTAAATGCTTGGGGGAGGCATATATCTTATTGATTAATGTTTAATTTTGGATTAATGAATGTTTTGTTGGCATACCAAGCTGTTTTGTTCTCGGATCATTTTCAGACTTGATTGATTTGGGTTATTTTTTGGACTTTAATCGTGAGAAAAAACTTCCAAATCACTCAAGAGTACTCATAAGTATCAGAACAAACACATTTATACACAGTTATATCAGTTCATTTGCAATTATATTACATAACCTAAAATTAAAATGTACTGGTGGCCTCTAAGGCCAGTGTTACCGACCAACCTGGTAGAAACTGAAGCTGCACTGATGTTGCTGGTAATCTAAGTGAAAAGTCTTCAAAGCCCAAATGCTGACTGGTCGCACTTAGAAGCGCTAGCGGAAAGATGTAAATCGTTTTTTTGACGGATTGCAGTTATTTTGTGGAAATGCATCAGATGAAATAATGGGCAGTAAGAAGCAGCGGCTCAGGTAGAGCAGATCTGTGAGAGTGATTTAACAAGATATCTGTAATTGTATGTGGGCTTGAGCACAAATATCTTCCAGAGTTAATTTTACATTTCACGCAGGCTGTCTGATAAGAAGTGGCAAACAGCCTATCAGTTCAGGTCAAAACAGAAGTCTATCAGCCTCGGCTAAAACGTTGTCGGCAGCGTTGGAAGATGGAAACAGTTCTGGGAAATATTTTGCTTTGAAAAGCCAGACCCAGGGCATTTTCATGTTGTCTTATCTGTTAGAGTTTGAATTCCTCCACGTGTGCCACTGCCTGCTCGTGAAGCTCACTGCTGATAGTGTCTTTGTCAGCAGCAGCAGTCGAGACATATCTCAAGCTTCTGCAGAGTTTTAGGTGAAGTTTAAGATGATTTGTGTGTCTCATGTACACATTTTCATATTTGTAAGCTGTTGAGAATCTGACATTTCTGATGCTGAAATACCTGTTTTGGATTTCATGCACATTTTTTTGCATTTTATTTATTTTTTTATGTGTACAGTATGAAGAAAAATGTGAGTTTCATACCGTGCGACGTACAGCAGGTAGCAGAGTGAATAAGGAGCTGTTCTGCCAATATGTGGACCTGTGTTCGAATCCCACTCTTGCTGCTTGTCTGTGTCCTTGGACAAGATACTAAATGTGCACTGTCGCAGTCACGGTCTGCGACACCAGCCTTAGCTGGGGAAGTAAACTTGCGTTACCCAGCTGGCTTGGGAACATAGGATACCCCAGGAAGAATTACAGGATTTGGCAGAGGATAGGGAAGTGTGGGAGGAGCTGCTTGGTGTACTGCCACCACCATAGACATTATATACGTAGACGCCTCATGGACTGTCGCTGCCTATTTGAGCCGGTGTGTCAGCCGGCCGCCATCTTGGCTCGGTCCCTGTTGTGCCCCCAGTGCATTTATTTAAATTTTTACTCGATTTTCCCACCGTTTGGTTTGTTAGAAACAGCAGAAATTCAGTTACGATACAGGATGCTGTCACACATTAAAAATACATACTTTCATGCTGAAAGACTTTGTCTTATGCTCTTTAACAAAGACATATAGATAAATGTATACATGAATTAATTTTATAATTTAGTAAAGAAACAAGTTTGGATTGTACATTTGAATGTATTTCTCTCTCTGTCACACACACGCGCACACTCAGGGTACATCACTTTAATTTCCTCTGCTTCCCTCACCAGGTTTTGTTACAAAGATGAACATTTTTGTTTCCAAGTCCAGGAAAAGAAAGTTCCGGGTCATTCCGGGGTCTTAAACTACCTTGTTCGGCTTACAACTGGGTCTGAGGAGCTAAAACCCTTGAAAAAGAACTGTTTTGCACAGCTTCTTGCGCGTGCTGGCACTCTGTAACTCCAGTGTAGTTAATTTTGCGATGTGGTGCAGCCTTACTTTGTGAAATACAGACACCACAAATGACTGAAACATGAAATAATAGTTCTCAATTCCAAAGAATTGTGAAACAAAAGGGCATAACAAGTGGATGGAAATGCGCACAAATACATTCTTCCTTTTGCTGCATTAACGAAAATTTGCTTAAGAGTTGCGATACCAGTATGGAAACACAGCTAATGACAGAGAGTACCACTTCCTGCTGTAATAACATTACACGTAAGTATCATTTGTTACGATGACATAATATTACAAATGGTGAAATAACACCTTTTTTTTTTTTGGTGTTTTTATTTTTTATTTATTTATCTGGATTTTTATTTATCTAGATTCTATCTTTGTTGCCTGTTGTGTTGTTTTATGTAAGGACCACAATGGAAATAAGTCGTATGACTTTCTTGTTATCTTTGAAATTCCATAAAATGTATCAGACATATGTTTTATATGGAATTTCTAAATCAATCAATCAGTATTGTTCAATCATATTTGTGAAAGGTACTCTCACGTGATCTGGCTTCTATACTGCGGCATATTTGCTCCCTCTCCATTGACTCCGATGCGAGCCTATTGTGAAGAGACCAATCCAATATGGCGGCGACGCTGGATTACGTTGCAGCAAGTTATGAGGCGTCTATGTATATAATGTGTATGGCCACCATGACAAGGATAAGTGGGAAAACAAAAACAAAAAATCCGAGCTGTACTTAAATACAAAATGAATGAAATGGGCATAAAATGTAATGAAATGGAGCAAAATGGGGACTGTTAATTACGAAATGGGCATAAAATGTAATGAAATGGACTGAAATGGGGAGTGAAATGCGGTCTAAAATTACGGTACATTTCATAAAGAGCAGGTCTTGGAAAAAAAAGCTGAAAAGACAGTACTCCCCCTCTCTCTCTTTCCAAGAAATAGGGCAGTGCAGTCTCGTTTGAGGGCAGGCACTAAAGAGGTAAAATATGACGCATAGGACGTAATTTCTCTACTTTGGGTTACAAACCACGGCATTTTCAATGGGGTTTTGGGCAAATTACATGCAAACAAAGTGAAAATGCAAAGAAAAAGTGACAATGCGGTGGGAAAGTGGACA
The DNA here is from genome assembly GCF_902500255.1 of Thalassophryne amazonica. Classification (NCBI taxonomy): domain Eukaryota; kingdom Metazoa; phylum Chordata; class Actinopteri; order Batrachoidiformes; family Batrachoididae; genus Thalassophryne; species Thalassophryne amazonica. The sequence goes on along the minus strand of NC_047104.1, from coordinate 118,636,126 downwards.
TGTGTTGTGGTTTGTTTATGATCTGGAGCACAAACGTGTTGAGGTTTTTTTGCAGGCGAGAGAATGGAGCTTACTCTGTTAGCTGTGTAGGCTAACACTTACTGACATGACGTCTCCTACCTCCCCGTCTTTTCTTCTCCACCGGGAACGGGAAAAAAAAATCCCGTTTTGCGACTGCTTCAGTGATTGCAGCCGAAAACAAAACTGTACACCATTTACCCGTGTGAAGTTATGTTGTGTAATGGAGGTCCCCATAAGTGGTCAAATCCCACGATAGCACGGAGGGTTCAAACGAGACTACGATCTCCTATTAGCTCTTTAGAATGGTGAAACGCGCAAATAGAACAAAATAAATCAGATTAATGGTGTACATATAGACAGGGCCATTGTTGGTTCAGTGGCTGAAGTTTCATCTCTTGAACACTAGGTGTCACACCCGCCCTGAGTACATGTACGGAGGGCAATTCTGCATTTCCAAAATGCTACAAAAAACCCACCAACAAATGAATAAAAGCACTTAATTTACTCATATTTGAAGTCAGTTTGAGTCAGTCTGCTCCATTTCCTTACCTTTTACCCCCATTTCGTAATCATCCGTCCCCATTTTGCTCTATTTCGTATTTTGGTATAGCCACAAAAATCCCAAAACCAACCAACCAAACAGTCCTCCCCTGAGATATTTATCAAGAATTAATAGTTCGCGGTGAATCTAGGGAATTTTTCAGTGTTTTTTTAATACTGCCTGACAAGATGTTTTTGGACTTTCCAGGGAAGTGCACGTTAATAAGTACTCTTGTGTTCACGCATTACTCATTTTGCTGTGCTGATGTATGCTTCTAAATGGACAGCAGACACCATCACAAATATATAAAGGGTGTTGTCCATTCAGTATGGACATATTCCAGAAGTTGTTCAGACAAGAAACTCACAGTGCTCAGAACATCTGACTTGTTTTTGGAATGTGATATGGAAATTTGACTGCTGTAACACAGGGATGTAACTTGCACACAGAAGTTCCTGAAGACAACAGTGGGCTCTTTCTAACTGTGAAGATCCACCTCACTGCCTGTAGTTGCATTTTTGTCTCTGACATCTATCATGACAGATTTAAAAGAATAAATTTAGTCTTAATGATTTATAGGGTCAGAACTACAGGTATGCATGTCCAGGAACTTGACCTGCTGCACCAAAAAGACAGAGGCAAGGTACCAGTTGGCGGCCCGGAGAGACATCCAGAACCTTCTGCAGACATCCAGCTCCAACCTGAAGTTGCTCATCTCACGAAATGTGGCTGCTTTTCAAGGTATGCTTTGAAAGTGCACGTATATGTCTGTCCGTACATCCGTGTTTACCTCCTCGTTCCAAGTCGCAGCCAAACTGGGAGGAATAGCAGAGTCAGTTGTAGTAAGAGTGACTCCTGTGATTTAAGGACACTGACACTAAAAATTACAAAAATCATAGTATTATCAAAATATATGGACCAAATTGTGTATCAACACCATGTGATAACAATTTTCCAGATCTGGGTCTCTGTCCATAATGATCTGTCCTTTAGGGAAATAAAGTTCATTTAAAGGGGCCTTATACTCTTTTGGGCCACCAGGTGTTTTGAAAACAAAAAAGGTTTGTGTCTAGAAAGACCATGAACACTGTGGTATTGCAGCCTGAAAACACCTTTGAAAAAAACAGCCTGTCGCTGTGCCTGTTTTTTTTTTTGTTTTTTTTTAAACTGATAGGAGTTACTCCTAATCAAAACAAAAAGCAATGCACAGAGACCTCTTGGGTTGTTGTGAGCTGTGTGTGTGGGGAAACAATCCAATTAATTCAGATTGACTCCAACAGAATGTCCTGGTGACCGCTGTAGTGCACAATGTGTCACCCAATTTTCTTGACATGCAAAGAAAAAAAAAAAACATTTGAGATATCAAGAAGAATTTGCCTGCCTGGAGTTATGCAGACATGTGACAGGGGATTAATTATTTAATTAATTTGCCTCCCCACACCAACTTTTGTTGAAGGCTGAGGAGGACTCAACTACTCTAAAGTGCTCTAAACACAGCCAGGCAACAGCTGCTTGGGAAATGATCCCCGGTGCATTGTTACTTTTACGGTGATTGTAAATTAGTAGTAACTACATAACTCAACAGGGTGGCTTAGAGGTTAGCACTGTTGCATCGCAGCAAGAAGGTCATGAGTTTGATTCCCACCTGTGGCCTTTCTGTGTGGAGTTTGCATGTTCTCCCCGTGTTTGCGTAGGTTCTCTCCGGGTGCTCCGGCTTCCTCCCACATCCAAAGACATGCAGGTTAGGTGGATTGGTGACTTAAAATTGTCCGTAGGTGTGTGTGAGTGCGGGTGTGAAAGTGTGTTTGTCTGTATGTGGCCCTGCGACAGACTGGCGTCCTGTCCAGGGTTTTCCCTGCCTTACGCCCTATAACTGCTGGGATAGGCTCCAGCCCCCCGCGACCCTTAATTGGAGGAAGCGGTTGAGGATGAGTGCGTGAGTGAACTAAATAAATATTAATTAATTCATGAGTACCAGTCAACATTTAAATGAGCATAAAATATATTATGTGCAAAGTGCAACCGCCTGCTTTCATCATCCATCACAATTTTTTCCTGCAGACATGATTTTGTAATTAATCAGACATTGCCCAACCCTTATCGAAACAGAACTGTATCAAACTTATCATATGCACATTTATTTCACAGTGAAAAAACAAAATAAAACTGGACTTAAGCTATTTTATTATTCAAACGGTTGTGATCAGATCACAAGCCAAAATATATCATTTATAAGTTAAAATCATAATGAAATCTCAATTTTTAGTAGTAATTCTAGAGTTGGCACAGGGAAAGTTTACCAAATAATTAAATTCTGGATTTATATGTTTGAAATATTTTCGTAAACTTGTTGAGAGTTAAGTGTGGATCAGTGATAGTTAATCTTTTTTTTTTTTTTTTGCCTTGTAACAAACACATGGCTTTAGATCACTGTCTGTGCTATTTTTTTTTGTCTAATTCACTGAGCTTGATGCTTTCCTGCAGCGTGGAGGTGTTAACAGACAGAGTCACATGACATCCGGAGCTGTACGGTGGGCATAGTAAAACATAAAATTCATGTGCATGCACTGAAATAAGAGATGAGATTCTAAGGTGGATAATGAGATACTGCGTAGGAGTTTGGGTGTATTTCCCAGTGTGCATTTAGGACTTAGGTTTTGTGTGGGTGCTGTAAAAACACTGGGTCGGGTCAGCGGCTGAGTGAAGAGAAAAGCAAACAGAGCTGCGTCTGTCCTCCTTCCAGATCCACCGCTGCTCTCTGATCCTCAGATTAGATAGGAAGGCTGTGAATCAAGAGGCCGGCTGTAAGGGTGCGTGTCTGTCAGGGTTCTGCCTAATCACCTGCACTTCTTTGTGAGGCTACGCTGTCTATCCTAAATAACGAAATCAGACCGACTCTATTAGTAGGAGCCTTCTGTTGTATTCACAGTAGGTTTTAGTCACAGAACTCATTTTATTTGTGCTCTCACCAGATACTGTTTTGCTCAAAATGATTCTTGTGTTTTAGATGTGCCTGCTGTGTATTGTGTGTTTCGCGCACATGGTGATCAGACTGAAATGTTATCTGCCGTGTTGTAGCCAAAGAACTTCAAGTGAGGAGATCTACAACTGTCTCTTCCCTCATTAGGTCTAAATCCATCACATCCACGACCACCAATTACTGTGAATGACTGTGGCTGACTGTGACTGTAAGGATAAAAATTAATTCAAATACCGCGGGAAATAAATTAAACCACTGTTATTGAAAACATCAGTGTTCTTGTACTAATCAGGGAAAGACAAGAGGTCCGTTTCCACTGTCGGAACTCGGCGTTCTTCCCAGCACTTGTAAATGTTCACAGCAGTGGCCCTCTAATTGGCCTTCTCAGCCAATGTGTCTCCATTGTGGTGAAGATCCACTGGGCTCATGTGGCTACGGGGGGAGATGTGCGCAAATGTGTTAGACCCCCTAAAATGCTCAGCGAGTTCCTGTGGGAGGAACGGGCTTAAACACACGTCATTGCCTTTGTCTCTAACTATGCTTGTTTGAATGGTAGGAAGACATCTTCAGACTACCTAATCAGATTTTGGTTCCACTGGTTGACAGCCAGAAAGCTTCTGAAATAGATGTCAAACTTTACTAATTCTGGGACAATGAGAATGAAAATTATGCTTAAGTCTGTTGATTGGCTTTAGACTTCAAGTTACGCTTCCAGGTCAGGATATGGCAGAGGATAAGAGAATAAGATAAGAGAGTTAAAGAGAAGTAATCCAGGTAACGTGTAACAATTGTGCAGAATATGATACCAACATGGACCAGTGATAGACTGGCAACCTGGCCAGGGTGTACCCCGCCTCTTACCCAATGACCGCCGGGATAGGTACCACCCCCTGTGACTGTTAACTGGAATAACTGGGTTCAAGAAGTGGATGATGCCAGCATGCCATGTGGCTTAATATATGTAGACATCAATTCTAAACAGACCCAAGATGACCCAGTGTGAGTTCAGCTGTATGACATTATAATCCAAGATGGCCACCAGCAGCCATTTACCCAATCAGACCTTAGTTCCATAAGACACATTTTTTGCTATAAAATTAAATACTTAACCACAATGCCTAGTCGTTAGTCAGTATACACGGTGTAAACTGTAAAGCTTAAAAATCTTGGAAACACTAGTCAGTCAGCAGTTGTCATTGTCATATTTGAATTTAGCACACCAAAACCAGAATAAACCTCTAAAAAAAAATTGTAGACTAGTATATCTTGAATGTATGGATGGGAAGAAGTGTGTTTTTATGATGGTTTTATGATTCCTCTTCCCAAAGTTGGCTGGTGGGTTGCAGCAAGACGGGGCTGGTCACAGTGACCAAGTGCAGTGGGACTGGTGGGGGACATCCGCACCTAGTGAGAAATGGAGGAGATCGGGTTGGATCTAGTTGGAGCAGAATGAGGTGGATGAAGCGTTGTGGAACAAGGCATTCAAATGCTTCATCTCAGGGAGAGTATTTAGGAGACTAAATACAACCCCCTTTGCACCATAAGCCTAACTTTGCTTTGAGATTGTGCGCCATATAAAGAACAAAGTGGAATTGGACACACCACAAACAAAATTTTCAAAACAGTGAAAGTTCTGTGAAGTGTGCAGTGGTATTTTCTGGAGTTCTCAATCATTTTACTGTGATATCACTACTATTTGGATGCAGAAGTGGAATTAAGAAAATTTGACTTCAGAGAACTTTATCAGGTGAAAATACAACGTTACATCTGTTACAAAAAATGTTACATGCGTTACATGTCTGAATGAGCAAAGTTTCCTTTATTTTCTAGCAATTATTTCACACTTTTAAACATTGTTTTTGGGATTTGAAATGTGCATCAACAATTAACATGCCCTTTTGGTGACTTTTGCACAATTTATTTTTAAATGGCTTTGCACCTGGTTTCCAGTCAACCTGTATTTTGCCTCACATAGATTCATTTGGAAACCATTCTAAATTTTAGTGGAAGACTTGCTCTTGTAAGGAATCCTGAACGTGATGGGAAAGAAAAAACGTAAAATTCGCATATAATGGATTCAGGTGGACCAGCGAATTTTGTCCTTTATAATCAAAATCTGTTAAATGTATAAACGGACAGAATCTGTTATATGTATAAAACGGACAAAAAACATTATATGTATAAAACGGACAAAATCTGTTCTTTGTAGAAAACGGACAAAATCCGTTATGTATGTAACAGATTAGTTACAGTCAGGAGGCGCCGAACGATCTACGGGGAAGTTACATGTAAGTACTTTGCTACTTCTCGTGGGAAAGGTGTCGCTGATGGCATTGGTGGGGCAGCCAAGTCAAATGTCAGGAGAAAGATCGGGCGCCTGAAGCAGATGGAAAAGCGTTATATAAATGCAGTCCATTTACCATTTAAAGGTGATGAGCAAGGGTCCCAATGCCACCATTGTACAGATTTTAGTGATGTAGCCCAGAAATGTATGCCTGAGGTAAAGGTTATGCACATTCCCCATTCTGAAGTATCTGAGTTCATTGAGGGAAAAATCCATGGTCTGGTGTTCTGGATGCCCCTTGTACCAGCAAAGTTCATTAGGTGTACAGATGGTTCAATAAGCAACTTGTTTCATGCAGACATAGACAGTGAACCACTGGTTTCTGTATTATACCCACAGGCCCCAAAAAATAATGGTTGGAAAGTTGGCGACTGGGTTCTTGTAAGGTATGATGGGTGTGCTTTCTCTGGTGAGGTGGTTCACATCATAGATGATGACACGAGGGTATCTGTGATGAATCCTGTAAGGAAGGGCAAATGATCTTGGCCAGTGCAAGTTGATGCCATTGATTACAGGCCTGAAAATATGCTGTGTAATCTGCCATTACCAGTTGGCATGGTTGGTGTTGACAATGATGAGAAGATTTTGTATGAAGTAAATCTAGAAATTAACCACTGAACATTGTTTTTTTCACCCAATGAAAGGGTTTTTCTGCTGTAGACATGAACTTCTTTCCTTACTTCTAAAAGATTTGAGAATATTCTAATGTATAGGAAGAAAAAAAATGTTTTGGTGTGGATTTTATGAGGTCTCTCTAGCAGCAACTGCATCAGTTATGTAATACTCACAAAACAAGGTTTTCATCTGAATGGTCCTGAAATTACATCTGTAAGCATGTTCTTTCTTTAAATCCTAAATTTGGAGAACTTGATATAAATTTGTGGAATTCTCTGGAAAAAAATTGTTTCATGTTACGTGTGTTTAGTGGTGGGCACAGTTACGCTAATCCACTAACCGGTAATTATCAAAGCTAATTTTTTCATGTAGCGGATTAGCTTTTCAGCTAATTTCAGAAACCATCAGTGGACCAATAAGCTCCTGACAAATTTAGTTCCGATAACTTTTAGATCGCTAACATTTTTTTGACACAGTTAGTAACAGTGAAAAACATTTATAAACCCTATTGGCTCCTGTCTGCTCTGTATTTTGCAGCAGTGAGGCAGCTAAGAGGAGCTGAGCTCAACGCTACCACAGCAGAAGGGGCCTGGCCGCCAGGCTGTTCCATAAAAAAGTCATTTCCCATTATAGCATACAGTGGTCCAGCCGTGAGGACCAAGTCCTCAAAAGGAAAGCAGGTTAGACTGATGGTTTTGATTTATAAATCAAATTAATCTGGATAGTTTAACGACATTAATATCAAGTCTGTCATTTGTGCAAAGTGAAAATATAACATGTATCTCTTAATTTTAAAATAATGCACTAATTCTGAAGTTTTGAACAAACACACAGATGCCAAACTGCATTATGGGTAACCTGAGCCTGCGATCAGTGATTGGTTCATTCATTTAACCAACACAAAACATAACGTGTGTGTTGGTTTTTACAAATAAATAAATGTGTATTTGTAAAATATGTCATTTTTTCATTAAAGAAAAGGCATTTGCAAAACTGAAAATTCTGTTTAAGTTGTGATTCAGCCAGGCAGCAACAAAAGTAATATAACCAGGTGTTCACATTGCCATCTACTGGATGGCATTGTTCTTTGCATTTTGACCCATCTACTGGATGGCATACTTGCATATTATGTTACTATGCTTTTTACTCTTTTACTATGCTTTGTAATCTTTTAATTAATTTTATTTTGTTTTCTGAATTGTTTTGTGTGACGCACCTTGAGGTGACTCTGTTGACGCAATATAAAGTGAATAAATCTAATTGAAATTGAGGCTCAGTTTACATATAATGCAGTTTGGCATCTGTGTGTGTTAACATGTTCAAAACTTCAGAATTAGTGCATTATTTTAAAATTAACAAAATTAACTTGACATTAATGTAATTAATGTAGTTAAACTATCTGGATTAATTTGGTTTATAAATCAAAACCACAAGTCAAACCTGCTTTCTTTTTCAAGACGTCTGCCTTACGACTGGACTACTGTATGCTGTTAAGGTAAATGACACTTCCCTACAGCAGTGGGCAGGGTGCACAAAGACAGAAGCGCTGACTCTTTGGCTGTGTTTGGGTTTGTGATTGCCTTTGATTCTATCAGAAGCTTTGGCAGTGTTTAAACTCAAAATCGGCTTGTCAGTAGCTGAGAGTCTACCGGAGACAATACTGAAAGTTATCAGCAGTTAGCTGTAGCTTCCGATAAATTTTTTGGTGGTTTATTGATTAAGTGTTACAAAAGATAACTTTCCAGTTAGCTGATTAGTGGTTATCAAAGCTAACTTTTTGTTGAGCTAGTTTATATGTATTTCTGCCAGAGAAAATGTAAATATGAGAGGATCTTCATGAATGAAATGGTTTTAGATGACATAATGTGCGGATGATTTTTCTGATGAGTACCATGAAATTGTGTAAGTCAATTTCAATAGCAGAAAATTCCACTGAACACTATCCCACATGCTCCAGATGGGTTTTTCTGGGTGACTTGGATATCTGGCATAAAAAAAAAAAAAAAAAAAAGAATTTCATAGACAAAGGAAGCACTTTATATTTTTTAGATCCAGGACCACTTTGCGTGACATGGACCTAATGCACTTGTGCTATGTGCTTGAGACCATCTGCCACACGTCTTCCAGATAGGGCCCTTTCTGTTTCACTCCTCAAGTCTAAGATTTTAACCAGCAAAGATTATTCAAAATGTAAAGCAACCATTTTTAGTGTGTATTTTATAGCAAGTACTCAATTTGCATTGGAGCAACATAGCATTTGTTACAATGTTAAAAATATTAGGTAGGATGATGTTTTCTCTGAGAAACACATGGAGACACTGTGTGTTGTCAAGAAAGTGTCCATGAATTGTGAAACAAGTACAGAATAAAATGAAGCCACTCATGACTTAAACATCATGTGTGCCATCAGTCAGCTAGATTACTGTGTTTCACAAAAGGCAGTAAAAAGCCTGAGCGTGTATTGATCCGTTTTGTTTCACTGCCGTACAATAATGCATGTAAATGGGATTGCATGCATTTTACTGTACGCACAGTACATGTGTCCCAGCTGTGAGCGTGATCATATTTGCATAGTATAGACCAATTTACATAATAGAGTGCTGTTTAAGCGGCATCCGACTCAGGTTCATTCCTTAATTCAGCAGTGGGCTGTCATGTGTCATGTTTGGCAGTCTGCAGGTTTTCGTACCAGCTGGGTTTCCCACCAGATGTGTTTTTTTTTTTCTTTTTTTTTTTTTTGTTAGGCACCAAATTACGTCTGCCTTCTACCAATATTTCTTCTTCTCCCTACATGAGTAGGCGGAGTTTCCTGGAAGTCTAATCCATCCATTCCCCAGGCTATCATCCATTCAGATAGAAGTTACTCAGTGTTTGTCTCCAGGCTCGTTCCTTCTCATTTTGTGGTTCATTTGTGTCTGTGTGACAAGCAGAATGTTTATGTGCCTCTGAGTAACACTAATGTGCAGCATCCGAGTGCAGCCTCACAGAAACTGACGGACACTTAAAAAGACCGTTTTGTGATATGACTTCATACAGAACCCGGGAGAGGTCACTTAAAGTGATATTTTTTTTCTGGCCATGATGATTTGTGAGCACGTTTCCCTTTAATTGCTCCCTCAGTTTAATAAAACGTGAGCTCATTATTGGCATTACAGTTCATATTGGTGAGCATGATAACCGTAGGCAGTTATTTAAAGCCTTGTTAGTTTTCACCAGTAGGTGGTGATGGTTTATAGTGGACTTCTACTCTTTGTAGCGGGGTCACCTGCAATTAGTAGATTGAAATCTCAAATATACTATAATATGCTCATGTTAGACTGGCGTCCTGTACAGAGTGTACCCCACCTCACTCTCCATGACTGCTGGGATAGGTTCCAGCTCCCCGCGACCCTTAATTGGACTAAGCAGTTGAAGATGAGTGTATGTGAGAGATGCTTACATTTACATGTGTCAAAACAATACTGAGTGCACATTTTAGAAATTGTGGCCATGTTTAAGTAGATCAAATCAAATCAAATCAATTTTATTTATATAGCGCCAAATCACAACAAACAGTTGCCCCAAGGCGCTTTATATTGTAAGGCAAAGCTATACAATAATTACGGAAAAACCCCAACGGTCAAAACGACCCCCTGTGAGCAAGCACTTGGCGACAGTGGGAAAAAAGAAAAAAGAAAAAAAAAAAATATATATATATATATATATATAGACACACACACACACACACACACACACACACACACACACACACACACACACACACACACACACACACACACAGTGGACATTTTAAAACGTTTCAGTGCAAAGCAGCCTTAGGAACAATTGGGCCCCATTAAAAAAAATAGTTTATCATCCTTGACAAATTAATTCAATTAAATTTATTCAACCTATGGCGCGCCAAATCAATCAATCAATCAATCAATTTTTTTTATATAGCGCCAAATCACAACAAACAGTTGCCCCAAGGCGCTTTATATTGTAAGGCAAGGCCATACAATAATTATGTAAAACCCCAACGGTCAAAATGACCCCCTGTGAGCAAGCACTTGGCTACAGTGGGAAGGAAAAACTCCCTTTTAACAGGAAGAAACCTCCAGCAGAACCAGGCTCAGACACAATGTGGACACAATGTTCTGTAACAGTGTTCACCAAATTGTGCTGTCATTATACTAAATCGTCACCACCTTTTACTCAATTGTTTGCTCATTTTAGAAATTGTGCCCTCGTTTTACAAAACTGTGTTCATTTTACAGTGCTTAAAACGAGAACACAGATTAGTAAAACGAGCGCACACTATAGTAAAATGAGAAGGCAATATAGTAAAATGTGCACACAATAGTAAAACGAGAGCATCCATCCATCCATTTTCTTCCGCATCATCCAAGGTCGGGTCACGGGGGCAGCAGCTCAAGCAAAGCCACCCAGACCTCCCGATCCACACACACCTCCCCCAGCAACTCTGGGGGAATCCCGAGACGTTCCCAAGCCAGCTGTGAGATGTAGTCCCTCCAGCGTGACCTGGGTCTTCACCGGTGCCTCCTCCCGATAGGACTTGCCCGGAACACCTCTCCAGAGAGGCATCCAGGGGGCATCCGAAAAAGATGCCCAAGCCACCTCAGCTGGCTCCTTTCAACATGGAGGAGCAGCGGCTCGACTCCGAGCTCCTCCCGAGTGACCGAGCTCCTCACCTTATCTCTAAGGGAGTTCCCAGCCACCCTGCAGAGGAAACTCATCTCGGCCGCTTGTACTCGCGATCTTGTTCTTTCGGTCATGAGCCAAATCTCATGACCATAGGTGAGGGTCGGAATGTAGATTGATCAGTAAATCGAGAGCTTTACCCCCCTGCTCAGCTCTCTCTTCACCACGATGGTCCGATACAGCGACCGCATCACTGCAGATACTGCACCGTTCCGTCTGTCGATCTCATGCTCCATGCGTCCCTCTCTTTTGAACAAGACCCTGAGATACGTAAACTCCTCCACTTGAGGCAAGGACACTCCACCGACCTGAAGAGGGCAAAGCACCTTTTTTCCAGTTGAGAAGTATAGCCTCGGATTTGGAGGTGCTGATTTTCATCCCGGATGCTTCACACTCGGCTGCAAACCGCTCCAGTGCACGCTGAAGGTCCTGATTTGACGAAGCCAACAGAACCACATCGTCCGCAAACAGCAGAGACGAGATTCTGTGGTTCCCAAACCGGACCCCCTCTACACCCTGGGTGCGCCGAGAAATTCTGTCCATAAAGGTAATGAACAGAACCGGTGACAAAACTCACCGGTAAAACGAGAGCGCGATTTAGTAAAACAAGACCACGATTTAGTAAAAACGAGAGCACGAATTAGTAAAATGAGAGCACGATTTAGTAGATCGAGAGCATCTGTCTGTCTGTCTGTTCATTTATTCAAGGTCGCGGTGACATCAAGGATCAGCTGTGAACACTTTCTTGTTTACAGTGGTCGTGACAAGTTGACAGATGAGATCATACAAGAGTCTTCATGGACTATGACATTGTGATCTGTAATGAGAGCAAGTTGAGACAAGCTTGGAGAGGTATGGTATGATATGATTTTATTTCTCAGGGACAGTGCACAATAATACATTGACCTAAAAAAACAGGAAAGATGCATTGTGCCAGGTTATAGCAAAAAATACTAATTTCCACCTGTAGTCCCTGGTGGAGATAAGATATGCTCTGGATAGATGGGGAATGAAAGTCTGCAAGACTGAGTGCATGTGTGTGAATGGGAGGGAGGAGCGGACATTTTAATTTATACGTAGGTACAGTGGGGCCAAAAAGTATTTAGTCAGCCCCTGATTGTGCAAGTTCTCCTACTTAGAAAGATGAGAGAGGTCTGTAATTTTCAAACATAGGTACACTTCAACTGTGAGAGACAAAACGAGAAAAAAAAAATCCAGAAAATCACACTGTAGGATTTTTAAAGAATTTATTTGTAAATTATGGTGGAAAATAAGTATTTGGTCACCCACAAACAAGCAAGATTTCTGGCTCTCACAGACCTGTAACTTCTTTAAGAAGCTCTTCTGTCCTCCACCTGTTAGCTGTATTAATGGCATCTGTTTGAACTCCTTATCTCTATAAAAGACACCTATCCACAGCCTCAAACAGTCAGACTCCAAACTCAACCATGGCCAAGACCAAAGAGCTGTTGAAGGACACCAGGAAGACAATTGTAGATGTGCACCAGGCTGGGAAGAGCGAATCTACAATAGTCAAGCAGGTTGGTGTGAATAAATCAACTGTAGGAGCAATTGTAAGAAAATGGAAGACATACAATCAATCAATCAATCAATTTTTTTATATAGCGCCAAATCACAACAAACAGTTGCCCCAAGGCGCTTTATATTGTAAGGCAACAATAATTATGTAAAACCCCAACGGTCAAAACGACCCCCTGTGAGCAAGCACTTGGCTACAGTGGGAAGGAAAAACTCCCTTTTAACAGGAAGAAACCTCCAGCAGAACCAGGCTCAGGGAGGGGCAGCCTTCTGCTGGGACTGGTTGGGGCTGAGGGAGAGAACCAGGAAAAAGACATGCTGTGGAGGGGAGCAGAGATCGATCACTAATGATTAAATGCAGAGTGGTGCATACAGAGCAAAAAGAGAAAGAAACAGTGCATCATGGGAACCCCCCAGCAGTCTACGTCTATAGCAGCATAACTAAGGGATGGTTCAGGGTCACCTGATCCAGCCCTAACTATAAGCTTTAGCAAAAAGGAAAGTTTTAAGCCTAATCTTAAAAGTAGAGAGGGTGTCTGTCTCCCTGATCTTTAGTCTGTGAAGAAGATTCCCCATTTACATGAACAAATTGTAATCTATTAGACAAATATGATTCAAACCACCGCAGCGCAGTGCCTTTAATACCTATGGCATGCTCTAATCTCTGTAATAAAATTTTATGGTCAACAGTATCAAAAGCAGCACTGAGGTCTAACAGAACAAGCACAGAGATGAGTCCACTGTCCGAGGCCATAAGAAGATCATTTGTAACCTTCACTAATGCTGTTTCTGTACTATGATGAATTCTAAACCCTGACTGAAACTCTTCAAATAGACCATTCCTCTGCAGATGATCAGTTAGCTGTTTTACAACTACCCTTTCAAGAATTTTTGAGAGAAAAGGAAGGTTGGAGATTGGCCTATAATTAGCTAAGATAGCTGGGTCAAGTGATGGCTTTTTAAGTAATGGTTAATTACTGCCACCTTAAAAGCCTGTGGTACATAGCTAACTAACAAGATAGATTGATCATATTTAAGATCGAAGCATTAAATAATGGTAGGGCTTCCTTGAGCAGCCTGGTAGGAATGGGGTCTAATAAACATGTTGATGGTTTGGATGAAGTAACTAATGAAAATAACTCAGACAGAACAATCGGAGAGAAAGAGTCTAACCAAATACCGGCATCACTGAAAGCAGCCAAAGATAACGATACGTCTTTGGGATGGTTATGAGTAATTTTTTCTCTAATAGTTAAAATTTTGTTAGCAAAGAAAGTCATGAAGTCATTACTAGTTAAAGTTAATGGAATACTCAGCTCAATAGAGCTCTGACTCTTTGTCAGCCTGGCTACAGTGCTGAAAAGAAACCTGGGGTTGTTCTTATTTTCTTCAATTAGTGATGAGTAGAAAGATGTCCTAGCTTTACGGAGGGCTTTTTTATAGAGCAACAGACTCTTTTTCCAGGCTAAGTGAAGATCTTCTAAATTAGTGAGACGCCATTTCCTCTCCAACTTACGGGTTATCTGCTTTAAGCTACGAGTTTGTGAGTTATACCACGGAGTCAGGCACTTCTGATTTAAAGCTCTCTTTTTCAGAGGAGCTACAGCATCCAAAGTTGTCTTCAGTGAGGATGTAAAACTATTGACGAGATACTCTATCTCAGAGTTTAGGTAGCTACTCTGCACTGTGTTGGTATATGGCATTAGAGAACATAAAGAAGGAATCATATCCTTAAACACAAGACCAAGACCATTGATAATCTCCCTCGATCTGGGGCTCCACGCAATATCTCATCCCATGGGGTCAAAATGATCATGAGAACGGTGAGCAAAAATCCCAGAACTACACGGAGGGACCTGATGAATGACCTGCAGAGAGCTGGGACCAAAGTAACAAAGGCTACACACTACGTAGAGAGGGACTCAAATCCTGCAGTGCCAGGCATGTCGCCCTGCTTAAACCAGTAGGTGTCCAGGCCCGTCTGAAGTTTGCCAGAGAACATATGGATGATCCAGAAGAGGACTGGGAGAATATCATGTGGTCAGATGAAACCAAAATAGGACATTTTGGTAAAAACTCAACTCGTTGTGTTTGGAGGAAGAAGAATGCTGAGTTGCATCCCAAGAACACCATATCTACTGTGAAGCATGGGGGTGGAAACGTTTTTCTGCAAAGGGGACAGGACGACTGATCCATGTTAAGGGACGAATGAACGGGGCCATGTATCGTGAGATTTTAAGCCAAAACCTCCTTCCATCAGTGAGAGCATTGAAGATGCAACATGGCTGGGTCTTCCAGCATGACAATGATCCCAAACACACCGCTCGGGCAACGAAGGAGTGGCTTTGTAAAAAGCATCCAAGGTCCTGGAGTGGCCAAGCCAGTCTCCAGACCTCAACCCCATAGAAAATTAGTTGAGGGAGTTGAAAGTCTGTGTTGCCCAGTGACAGCCACAAAACATCACTGCTCTAGAGGAGATCTGCATGGAGGAATGTACCAAAATACCAGCTACAGTGTGTGCAAACCTGGTGAAGACTTACAGGAAATGTTTGACCTCTGTCATTGCCAACAAAGGATATGTTACAAAGTATTGAGTTGAACTTTTGTTATTGACCAAATACTTATTTTCCACCATCATTTACAAATAAATTCTTTAAAAATCCTACAATGTGATTTCCTGGATTTTTTTTTTCTCATTTTGTCTCTCATAGTTGAAGGGTACCTGTGTTGAAAATTAGAGACCTCTCTCATCTTTCTAAGTAGGAGAACTTGCACAATCAGGGACTGACTAAATATTTTTTTTTTTACCTCACTGTACATTAAGTTCATTGTGGACTCACCACAGTTTTGTCCTTTTTTCATGAATTATTTAATCTCGAGTTTGAATCACAGAATGCCATGTGAAAAGAAGAAGACAAAAGAAGACAAAAAAAAGTTTTATGAACAGGACAACAGTCATGTGACTTTTTTTGCAGTCCCTGCAATGGTATTAAAAATTATTTTTTATTTTTCATGGCTGTCAGTTGTTTTCCAGCCATAGAAAGTCCAGTGAAAGGTGTTATTTGTTCAGTGATGTCACTTTTCTGCAGATTTAGCTGACATTGCTAATGAATGATGGAGAAACGCACATGCACCAAATCCAAATGAAACATTTAATATTTAGCTGGTTTTGTCTGCTCGTGCTCTCTCTCGCTCTCTCCTTGAGTGCGCACAGAATGATGGAGAAACGCACATGCACCAAATCCAAATGAAACATTTAATATTTAGCTGGTTTTGTCTGCTCGTGCTCTCTCTCGCTCTCTCCTTGAGTGCGCACACACAGTGAGAAAATATCATGGAAACCGCACAAAATCCAGCATTATATGCCAAAAAAGCGGCACAGTCTGTGGAAGTGTAATGCCATCTGTAGCGCACAAATTCCACAACAAAACAGTGCAAGAGTCGCTGAAGCAGTTACACAGAAAGGAGCCTCACTGCACATACACACATACCGGACCCGGCGCCACGAGGGGGCGTTTGGGGGCGGCGCCCCCTCACGTCATCAACCTCGCCCCCTCAGATGTGAGAGTTATCAAAAATAAAAAGAAAGAAAGAAAAAGAAATACTGGAAAATATAGCGCCTCGCAGTTTCGCGGATTTTTTTAGTCCAATTTTGCATGCTTTTTTTTTTTTTTACAGCGCATTGTGCTCTGCGTCCTCATCAAAGCAGGCCGTTGTTCTGTCGAGATGACGAGACACCTGTTGCGGCACCGCGAAGGGAGAGTACGCGCATTGTGTTCTCCGTGTCTGTTTATAAGAATCTTCTCACCCAGAAGAAAAAAGACCGCCAACAACTACCCATAACTGTGTTCTTCACTCGGAAAAAGACACCTGCAGCGAGGTGTGAGTGGAAAAAGGCGCGACAGTGGCGCGGCGCCAGGACAAAGAGGCGCGATCAGAGGAACTGTGAAATACTGGTCAGTCACTATTAATAATTTCTTATGTGTCCAACCTCATAGGTTGATCGTTAAAATTAAATTCGTTAGTTCTAAAAGCCATCATAATTATTTATAGGAAACTGTTCTATTTTTATTTCTCAAACAAATGTTTGGGCCTGAAAACAGGTTGGTTTTATTTTTCTACTAAGGTTTGAACTTTGAGAGTGTTTACACACGAGAGAAAAGTGAGAAAATGTTAATGCCTGTTTGAGAAAAGTGTAGAAAGTGTGTAGTGAGGGGTTTTACAGCCTTAAAACGTCTATAATAATTGTAAAAAAAATAACGCTGTCTACTTTGCGGATTTCGCCTATTTTTAGAACATAACTCCTGCGATAAACGAGGGACCACTGTATATCTACATGAAAGGTTTATCTTTTTGACCCGTTGTGACTGTCATGGCCAATTGCGCTGTGTTTGCGCTTGTGATGGAGGGCTGTATGTGGGGTTAATCTACTGTCTCGTGTCATTTCTCAGATCAGTTGTTGGTTTGGTTTTGTGGTATGCAGGAGATCACTTGACCGAGGGTCTATACGTTCAAATAATAATTAAAAAAATACTGTCATCACTCTTTACTCTTAGTCAGTCTCTTACATCTCCATCCATTTTCTTCCGCTTTATCCGGAGTCGGGTTGCGGGGGCAGCAGCTCAAGCAAAGCCGCCCAGACCTCCCGATCCACACACATCTCCTCCGGGGGAACCCCAAGGCATTCCCAAGCCATCCGAGAGATGTATTCCCTCAAGCGTGTCCTGGGTCTTCCCCAGGGCCTCCTCCCAGTGGGACGTGCCCAGAACACCTCTCCAGCGAGGCGTCCAGGGGGCATCCGGAAAAGATGCCCGAGCCACCTCAACTGACTCCTTTCGACGTGGAGGAGCAGCGGCTCGACTCCGAGCTCCTCCCAAGTGGCCGAGCTCCTCACCTTATCTCTAAGGGAGTGCCCGGCCACCCTGCAGAGGAAACTCATCTCGGCCGCTTGTACTCGCGATCTCGTTCTTTCAGTCATGAGCCAAATCTCATGACCATAGGTGAGGATCAGAATGTAGATCGATCGGTAAATCGAGAGCTTTGCAGTGTGTAGCCTAAATACATGAGCTTTCTAGGAGTGCAACCAGTTCATTACGCGCGCTCAGAGGCACGTACCCTCCGGTGCGCACTTTTTTGGGGGTGGGCGACCCTGCCCTCTGTGATAAACTCATCGCCCCCTTAATATTTTTTTCTGGCACCGGGCCTGACACATACCAACCCTATACTGGCTGTAGCTTTAAATTCAGAATTTCATATGGCTATACATCCCTGAAATTTCCAGCAGGTGGCAGCACAGCATGTGCTTCTTTTTCATGCGGACTCTGGAACAAAACCCAAAAAACTCAGTTTTAATTTAGCTTGATGATTTTGTTTTGTTTTTTTGGTTTTTTTGCAGTGTAATGTACAACATTTGCTACCTTCTTTCTTGAATAAGGGCCACCTGTTTGAAAGAAAGGAAAATGCAGACGCTACTTTTTTTTAAACCAGCCTAATATTCCTTTTTCTTCACTTTCTGTAAAGTAATAACAAATTTGATAACTATATATAACTAACTATACAAACCTCTATGATGAAGTGACATGTCTCTTTTGCTTTGAAACAGTCATAGTTTCCTCTCATGTCCCCACTGAACCTGCCAACACTCAGCGACACGCCTCTGTTGTTTCTGACAGTCATGTCGAGAGCTGTCATATGATTGCTGAAAACAAACGCAGAGCTTATGACTTGTATCATCTCAGACATGTCATTAAACCAATTGACGTTAATGATGTGTCTGCACATAGACATACAGTCATCCTCCTCCCAAACCCCAAATAGTTTATGGGAAAGTCTCACATGATAACAGTGTTCTAGTTGTGGTTTGCAGAGACAGTTTACAATGTCCTCGTTTTAAAATTGACCTCTCTTGAAATTGTCATGAGTTTGGCGCCTCTGCAGAGTGCGCAGTTTTGAGCATACAGGGCAGAGGTCGAGTAAGGCTGCGGGATACGGCGGCTTTTTGAAAACGCTCACAAAATGAGTAGCATTCCCATAGTTTCATCTCCGGAATGCATGCCGGCGCACACGCCTGCCAAGCCAAACAAACAGAGTTTCCTGTGAACATCAGCTCTCGTCTGTCAACAAACCACAGCGTCTGCTTCCAACATCCACGCTTCATCGTGCAACTGGCACCAAGGCAAAGCACGCGCTACACAGGCGCTAATGTTGGTAGTTATTTTGCATCCAGGTTCTGTTTCTTATATGATGACTTTTAGTCCATGGGCCAAGCAGGTTTTCAGTTCCACTTAAGGTGACGAAATGACACTTAGAATCCAGCCTCAGTGTACCATGTCCTACACGAAAAAGTATGATAACCATCTCAGGGTGGTAGTTATAGCCAGCTAGGGGTCAATGAAAAATTACACAAGGTCAAAATGTAAAAATGCTCCAATCATATTAAAAGCTATACCACATTATTTGTCTGATCATAACGATTCCAAAAAGGTATAGTTTGGACTATCTGTGACTGAATGTTCTGGGGTAAAAACAACACAAATTGTGACAAAGGTCAGTTTCAGTTTGTACAAGGGTCAAAAGTTAAAGTTGCTCCAATTTCAGTAAGAAATGATGGAAATTATTGTTTGGGTTAATATGGTTCTAAAAAGGAACAGTTTTCACCATCTGTCATGCTTATTTATATCATGTTACAGGGTAACATATGTCACGTCATAGAATCCAATGGATGTCGACCTTGTTTGACCTTTACTTTGGAGACTGAACATTCAACACAATCAAAACTATTTCATTTATTAATCCTTTTATTTCAACCAATAACTTGCATAATTTTTATTGAAATTGGAGCAACTTTAACTTTTGACCCCTGTACAAACTGAAACTGACCTTTCTCACCATTTTTGCTGTTTTTACCCCATAACTCCAGAACATTCAGTCATAGATAGTCCAAACTATACATTTTTGGAATCATTATGATCAGAAAAATAATGTAGTATAGTTTTCAACATGATTGGAGCATTTTTTTTTTTTATTTTGACCTCTGTGTAACCCTTCATTGACCCCTAGCTGGCTACAGCTGCCACCCTGGGATGGTTATCATATATTTTTGTAGGCCATGGTACACTGAGGCTGGATTCTAAGTGTCGTTTCGTCACCTTACGTGGTATCGATTAGGTCCAAATTGATGACTGGCTCATAGACTATTTAATTAAAATCAACATGAAATCATTTAGCCTGGAGTATGAAGCATTCCGTCTCTGTGTATTCACGCAAACTGCAACATAGTTTGCTCGTTCTGACTGTCTGACGCAAAGGCTGTTATATCTGCTTACACCCACACACAGCCGCAGAAAGCCACCAATGTGGCACTGTTCACAGGCTCTTAAGTGTCTCTTAAAAGTCACGGCGGCACCGCATGGGAGCCACAGACAGACAAAGTGTGTGGCACCAGGATGAAGAGTTTGCCGTTTATGTGTGCACATACACTAACATAACACAATAACAGCTAAATCTTTGTCTCTCACCTTTCTGTTTAAAATAGTCATCGAGTTTAAAGCAAAATGAGCAAAGCTAAAGCTCGCCTCCAATTCCAGATGTGATAGATTTAATCAAACACCAGGAACTCTGTCACACATGCACTGTCTTTGTCCCAGATTGAGCCATTTCTGGCAATCAATATTCAGTTTTTTTTTTCCCTTCAGAGATTTTTAAACTCAACCCAGAATGCCATGTCCTCTCTGCAATATTTGTAGTGATATACGTCAGCCGTAATGCTAAGAATGTTATTGCTTTCCCAGCACCAGTTATCAGGTGGCTTATTCTACTCAGATGGAATTCCCCCAACGTTCAACCTCTGGATTAAACATCTTCTGAACTACCTGGTATAGGAGAAAATAAGATTTGTTACAAGAGGCAACACAGTCAGATTCCACACAGTGTGGCAGCCCATCTTATATCAAAGAATTGGAGATGAGCAAATTATCATTGTAACGTCGGTTGTTTTTTCTTTTTTCCCCTTTTTTTCTTTCCACTTCTTTGTTGTTTCGCTTGTTTGTTGGAATGTCAGGTGCAGTAGGGGTGGGGTGGTGGTGGGGGGGGGGGGGGGGGTCTGTTGGTATAAGGGTACTGTTTCAAGAAAATTAGATTCAAAAACTATGGTTAAAAAAACCCACAACAATAAGGTACACACAGAGTGTAACACCTGCACTGTACTTTAGGGTGGTCCTTATTTTGCAAAGTTTTGAAATTTAACCCGTTTATGCCCAGATTTTTTTTTAATAAGTGGAAAAAGTTGCATTAGTACCTTTGAGGTTTTTTTTTATTGTGAGTACAAAATTACAGTGATACACTTTGGCAACAATTGTTGCCAGTGGGGCAAAATAGGTTAATACTCTGATGCCCTAAATGGGTTCTAATTGATGAAAAAAAAAAAACATGCTGTGTAAAATTTTGTTTGTATAAATTCGTTTTTAGAGGTAGCTCAAAAGCATTGAAATTTTGCTATTTTCTGTACTATAATGCGAGACAAACTAAAGCTTAATGGTGCCCCAACCCATCCGAAACAACATATGAAAAGTCTAAATGAATCCTCCTGACGCTCACTTAGAAATTCAAGACGGCCTCCACAGGTGATTTTCAAGCTTTAGTTAGTATCAGTGTTTCAACAGTTACTTTGAAAAAGTAATCCAGTTATTGATTACTCATTGAAAAAGGAACTTAGGTACTTTAATGATTACTCAGTTTTAAAAGTAACTAAGTTAGATTACTAGTTACTTTATTAGTTACTTTCAGCAGTTGCCGGCAACACACCCCGGCCACCTCAACATGATGACTTGTTTTGCCAGAACTCACTTTAGTCACCCTTTTTTGATTTCAGCAAACATAAATACTTGTTTTATAAAAAATAAAATAAAGACATCTCTCTTGACCTCATATTTAACTGTTGACAGCACTGTAACTAGGCATGTGAATCTCATCATTCCGTGGTGCATTCAGTGTGCATCGGAAAAAAATTGATGCAAGCAAGCAGGGACTGATCCATCGTGATTTTAACCGTCAATTGAATCGATGCACACTGAATGAATCGATGCACTCGCATCACGCACGTTTGTATCTAGATACCGATTCATATTGATTAATCTCCACATGCCTAACGGTAACGGTAAAACGTATAATTTCTAACCTACATGGTTTATAAATGTAACTATTAAATTCTTTCTAACATTTAAATTCTTTCTAAGCAACATGACGAGTCAACCCCCCCCCCCCCCCAAAAAAAACAAACAAGAACAACAACAAAAAAAACGGTCATGTGACTTGTGGTGCCATCTTGTGTTCAAAATAGAGTTCGCTGTTAATCTGTCTGCATTGAAATCCAGCTATTTTATTTATTTATTCGCTGAGAATGATGGGTTGTTGTGTGTTTGGATGCACAAATAGACACAACAAGGGCTTCAAGATGTACAGATTCCCTTCAGATTCGAACAGAAGAAAAATTTGGGAAAATGAAGTCATCCGTGTGGGATGGAAGCGACTTCATCGTTAGAGCTTTGCGAGGTAAATTTATTGTTCAGTCCCAATCAAACACAGCAAAAGGCTGGGATTTGACACTTTGCAGCTTTCACTAATTCGTCTGCCATCATATTTTCATAGTTTTTGCAGTGCGCACGCTGATTACAAATGCATCATAAAAGTCTGCACATTTACAGCACGAAGTCAGAAAAAGAGGAAATTGCACAGCTTACCTTTGATTAGGTGATGATTGTAGAAAGAAAAGCTTATTGAGGGTTATATTAGTCCAGAATAAACCATAATCCAGAGATGGAGAATTTTAAAACTGTCTCACATGTCATTGCATGACACAGAGTTATAGAGCTCCAGAAGCGTAAATCAGGCTTTAAATTAATTCAATAAATCAGCATAAATTGTAAATTTATGTAAATTTGATAGCTTAACTATTTTTACCTGAGGCCAACATATGGCCATCAGATAGTGCGAAGACCTGCCGTCTGTCCGTCTGTGTACAGCATAAGTCCATTTCTGTTACTGCCACAGTCTTCGAATTCACAGGGAACATTCTTGGGACACAGACCTTGGACAAGTTCAAAGATGGCTAACCTTGACCTATTTTAAGAGGTATTTTAAGATGTTAAAATGTCACATTCTGTACCTAATTTTATGGCATGATCTCTCGGACATCAGTGCGTGAGCGTGGTGCCATCGCTTCCTCCTATTGCTAGGTGCTTCACTTTATTTTATGGCTAGAAATAACACCTTTCTCAGATATTATGTAAAAGCTAGTGAGAAATAAACACATTTAAAACTGAAAACACTGTGTTTCTAATCGGATAGCACCTCTGGAAGGATTTGCAAAACATTTAGCAGACGTTAGTGTGGTGACGTCCAAGGTTGGGTAGGATTACTTTGAAAGAATACATGTGGATTACATGTATGTATGTACATACATTTGGATTACTTGTAATCTGATTACCTTTGGATTACATTTCAAAGTAATCCTCCCAAACCATGATGACATCACAGGTTGTTAGCAAAACTGTTTCGTTTGTGTGTCAGTATACCCTCTTTGTCATATATTATGTAAAAGCGAGCGAGAAATAAAGACTTCAAAAACTGAAAATGCTGTTTTTAGAACCTACTAATAAGCTGAAGTGATTTAAAAGACATTTAGCAGATGTTACTTTTTGAGTGGCGGAGGTGACAGCCAATCAGAGTAGAGCTGCACCATGACGTCACAGTCTGCTTGCGAGCTGCAAAGTCAGATTTTGGAACCTATTACTTAAACAACTGCAAATTATACAGAACACAATGCTCATACGGCCGAGGGTATTTTAGCATTGCGTTATTTTTATATTTATTTTGATAGCACCTGTACCTGGATGTGTTACTGTATGTGGTGAAATGATTTAAAAAAATGTTGAAAACATAAAAGGTTCATTCAGTAGTTCAGCGCAGTTGGAACCAAAATGGTGCCATGTTCTGAGTTGACACCACTCTCTCAATTAAGGCACTCTGTTCGAACCCTGACCTTCCCCTGCCCACGGGAGTTTTAAGGGTGTGATCAGACCACGATAAAAAAATAATAGTAATGCAGTGATTTGGAGAAGTTATTTTAATCTAATAACTGTACTAATTTGGAAAGATTAACATGTTAGATTACTCATTACTGAAAAAAGTAGTCAGATTAGAGTAATGCGTTACTAAGTAATGCGTTATCGGATCACTGGTTAATATCACGACATGACACTTGACAACAACACACCATGACACAACATGACAACATGACACACCATGACACATGACAACAACACACCATGACACATCAACACACCATGACACATGACAACAACACATGACAACATGCTGTGTTGTTGTCATGTGTCATGGCATGTCATGTTGTCATGGCGTGTCGTGTTGTCATGCTGTGTTGTCATGTGTCATGGCATGTCATGTGTCATGTTGTCATGCTGTGTTGTCATGGCGTGTCGTGTTGTCATGCTGTGTTGTCATGTGTCATGGCATGTCATGTGTCATGTTGTCATGCTGTGTTGTTGTCATGTGTCATGGCGTGTCATGTTGTCATGCTGTGTTGTCATGTGTCATGGCGTGTCATGTTGTCATGCTGTGTTGTCATGTGTCATGTTGTGCTGTCATCATGGGGTGTCATGGTGTGCTGTCATCATGGGGTGTCATGGCGTGTCATGTTGTCATGTGCCATGGTGTGTTGTTGTTATGATTTGTCATGTGTCATGGTGTGTCATGTTGTCATGTGCCATGGTGTGGTGTTATGATTTGTCATGTGTCATGGTGTGGTGTTATGATTTGTCATGTGTCATGGTGTGTCATGTTGTCATGTGTCATGGTGTGTCATGTTGTCATGTGCCATGGTGTGTTGTTGTCATGATTTGTCATGTCATTGTGTGTTGTTGTTATGATTTGTCATGTCATGGTGTGCCATGTTGTCATGATTTGTCATGTGTCATGGTGTGCCATGTTGTCATGTGTCATTGT
Source organism: Thalassophryne amazonica (assembly GCF_902500255.1). Classification (NCBI taxonomy): domain Eukaryota; kingdom Metazoa; phylum Chordata; class Actinopteri; order Batrachoidiformes; family Batrachoididae; genus Thalassophryne; species Thalassophryne amazonica. Next base: position 118,611,364 of record NC_047104.1, on the reverse strand, counting down.
GTGTTGTTATGATTTGTCATGTGTCATGGTGTGCCATGTTGTCATGTGTCATGGTGTGTTGTTGTCATGATTTGTCATGATTTGTCATGTGTCATGTCAACATTGTGATGTAGCCAGACTCAGTACTGCCACTGCTGCCAACACAGTGACGCCCAGATATGGGCTTTTATTGAATCTATAGTGAACCTCTGGGTGACGTCATGCACTCTTTGTCCAGTATATGTCCAGTCCATGGTCTAAATGCTTGAGGCATGTTTCCTGTGTAAGTAGGTAGCGATCAGCAATGTGAGTTTTGTTTTCCTCTTGTGTGACCTGAGGACTTTCAGGCTGCAGTAGTGTGAAGGGCCTTTACTTTCCCACCTCACATTGTAGTCTAAATGTAAACCTGTGTTAAGTAAACTTGTATTATATACATGTTCTGTGTGCGAGCAAAGGCAAAAGACAGGTGGAGGCACTGGGACGCTTGTTCATGTCACTCGCTTATTTTGCTTTGAATTAGTGGGCGCGTGAACCTAAAACATGAAAGAAACTGTATTTTGTGTGGGTGGGTTCTACCGTGACCCTTCCATTTAGTCTGCAAATAGCAGAGTAAATGAGAGACAGCAGAGAAGAAGCAGAATGCATCACAAATTGCAGCCACAGACAGGAAGAGAGACAACTTTAAGAGGGGAAGGATGATGCGGTCATTTGTTTTTGTTGTTATTTTGTTTTTGCGGAACCTTCAATTATGCCTCTTTAAGTGATGCAGTGGAAGAGAAGTCAGGATGAAGAAATTAGAAGAATGTAGTATAGTTTGAAAGGAGACACAGGGAAATAAAAGGAAGCTTTAATTGAAAGTTGCCATTTGAAAATGACTTTAGTTAGAAAAAAAAGCAGATCACAGACATGACACAAAACTAAAGTCATTTCAAATGGCAACTTTCTGGCTTTAAGAAACACTATAAGAAATCAGGAAAAAAAATTGTGGCAGTCAGTAACGGTTACTTTTTTTAGACCAAGCAGAGGGGAAAAAATATGGACTCACTCAATTCTGAGGAATAAATTATGGAATTACCCTGTAAATTTTCATCCCCAAAACTAACACCTGCATCAAATCAGATCTGCTCGTTAGTCTGCATCTAAAAAGGAGTGATCACACCTTGGAGAGCTGTTGCACCAAGTGGACTGACATGAATCATGGCTCCAACACGAGAGATGTCAATTGAAACAAAGGAGAGGATTATCAAACTCTTAAAAGAGGGTAAATCATCATGCAATGTTGCAAAAGATGTTGGTTGTTCACAGTCAGCTGTGTCTAAACTCTGGACCAAATACAAACAACATGGGAAGGTTGTTAAAGGCAAACATACTGGTAGACCAAGGAAGACATCAAAGCGTCATGACAGAAAACTTAAAGCAATATGTCTCAAAAATCGAAAATGCACAACAGAACAAATGAACGAATGGGAGGAAACTAGAGTCAACGTCTGTGACCGAACTGTAAGAAACCGCCTAAAGGAAATGAGATTTACATACAGAAAAGCTAAACGAAAGCCATCATTAACACCTAAACAGAAAAAAACAAGGTTACAATGGGCTAAGGAAAAGCAATCGTGGACTGTGGATGACTGGATGAAAGTCATATTCAGTGATGAATCTCGAATCTGCATAGGGCAAGGTGATGATGCTGGAACTTTTGTTTGGTGCCGTTCCAATGAGATTTATAAAGATGACTGCCTGAAGAGAACATGTAAATTTCCACAGTCATTGATGATATGGGGCTGCATGTTAGGTAAAGGCACTGGGGAGATGGCTGTCATTACATCATCAATAAATGCACAAGTTTACGTTGATATTTTGGACACGTTCCTTATCCCATCAATTGAAAGGATATTTGGGGATGATGAAATCATTTTCAAGATGATAATGCATCTTGCCATAGTAGAGCAAAAACTGTGAAAACATTCCTTGCAAAAAGACACATAGGGTCAATGCCATGGCCTGCAAATAGTCCGTATCTTAATCCAATTGAAAATCTTTGGTGGAAGTTGAAGAAAATGGTCCATGACAATGCTCCAACCTGCAAAGCTGATCTGGCAACAGCAATCAGAGAAAGTTGGAGCCAGATTGATGAAGAGTACTGTTTGTCACTCATTAAGTCCATGCCTCAGAGACTGCAAGCTGTTATAAAAACCAGAGGTGGTGCAACAAAATACTAGTGATGTGTTGGAGCGTTGATTCCATAATTTTTTCCTCAGAATTGAGTGATTACATATTTTTTTTCCCTCTGCTTGGTCTAAAAAAGTAACCGTTACTGACTGCCACAATTTTTTTTCCTGATTTCTTATAGTGTTTCTTAAAGCCAGAAAGTTGGCATTTGAAATTACTTTAGTTTTGTGTCATGTCTGTGATCTGCTTTTTTCCTACAAAATTAAACAACTGAATGAACATCCTCCGAGGCCGGTGATTCCATAATTTTTGCCAGGGGTTGTGTGTGTGTGTGTGTGTGTGTGTGTGTGTGTGTGTGTGTGTGTGTGTGTGTGTGTGTGTGTGTGTGTGTGTGTGTGTATATACGAGGGCTGTCCTTAAAGTATAGGTCCTTTTTATTTTTTTCAAAAACTATATGGATTTCATTCATATGTTTTTACGTCAGACATGCTTGCACCCTCGTGCGCATGCGTGAGTTTTTCCATGCCTGTCGGTGACGTCATTTGCCTGTGAGCACTCCTTGTGGGAGGAGTCGTCCAGCCCCTCGTCGGAATTCCTTTGTCTGAGAAGTTGCTGAGAGACTGGTGCTTTGTTTGATCAAAATTTTTTCTAAACCTGTGAGACACATCGAAGTGGACATGGTTCGAAAAATTAAGCTGGTTTTCAGTGAAAATTTTAACAGCTGATGAGAGATTTTGAGGTGATTCTGTCGCTTTAAGGACTTTTCACGGTGCGAGACGTTGTGCAGCGCTCTCAGGCAGCGTCATCAGCCTGTTTCAAGCTTAAAACCTCCACATTTCAGGCTCTATTGATCCAGGACGTCGTGAGAGAACAGAGAAGTTTCAGAAGAAGTCGGTTTCAGCATTTTATCCAGATATTCCACTGTTAAAGGAGATTTTTTTTAATGAAAGACGTGCGGACGGGTCCGCGCATCGGGACGCAGCCGACGCGGCGCGGCGGCACAGGAAAAAACACCTCCGTGTTGATAACCATTTGTTAAAATCCAGTTGGCTTTTGATGGCTTTCAGTGGAGTGAGTATATGAGAAATTGTTTATCAGCTGGAGATGTTCCAACGTGTCCTCAAGGCTTCCAACAGAGGTGTTTTTCCTGTGGCGGAGCGTCGCGGCGGCTGCGAGCCGACGCTGCAATCCGCCCGCACGTCTTTCATTAAAAAAAATCTCCTTTAACAGTGGAATATCCGGATAAAATGCTGAAACCGACTTCTTCTGAAACTTCTCTGTTCTCTCACGACGTCCTGGATCAATAGAGCCTGAAATGTGGAGGTTTTAAGCTTGAAACAGGCTGATGACGCCGCCTGAGAGCGCTGCGCGACGTCTCGCACCGTGAAAAGTCCTTAAAGCGACAGTATCACCTCAAAATCTCTCATCAGCTGTTAAAATTTTCACTGAAAACCAGCTTAATTTTTCGAACCATGTCCACTTCGATGTGTCTCACAGGTTTAGAAAAAATTTTGATCAAACAAAGCGCCAGTCTCTCAGCAACTTCTCAGACAAAGAAATTCCGACGAGGGGCTGGACGACTCCTCCCACAAGGAGTGCTCACAGGTGAATGACGTCACCGACAGGCGTGGAAAAGCTCACGCATGCGCACGAGGGTTCAAGCATGTCTGACGTAAAAACATATGAATGAAATCCATATAGTTTTTGAAAAAAATAAAAAGGACCTATACTTTACGGACAGACCTTGTGTGTATGTATATATATATATATATATATATATATATATATATATATATAATATACAGTAATTGTATATTACTTATTATTATATTATTATAATTGTATTATTATATACAACTGTATATAATATACAATTGTATGTAAAGGTTTGGGCACCCCTGATGATTACCCTGATTTTCCTTTATAAATCAATGGCTGCCTGGATCAGCAATTTCACTTAAATATCTCATAGCAGACAAACACACTGATATTTCAGAAGTGAAATGAAGTTTATAGGATTTACAGAACATGTGCAATAATTCTTTAAACAAAATTAGGCAGGCACATAAATGTGGGCACCCCAACAGAAAAAATACAATCAATATTTAGAAGAACCTCCTTTTGCAGAAATAACAGCCTCTAAATGCTTCCTATAGCTTATAATGAAAGTCTGGATTGTGGTTGAAGGTATTTTGGATAATTCTTCTTTACAAAAGATTCCACTTCACTCAGGTTGTTGGTTTCCGAGCATGGACAGCCCGCGTAAAATCACACCACAGATTTTCAATAATATTCAGGTCTGGGGAATGAGATGGCCATTCCAGAATGTTGTACTTGTTCCTCTGCATGAATGCCTTAGTAGATTTTGAACAGTGTTTAGGGTTGTTGTCTTGTTGAAAGATCCAGCCCTGATGCAACTTCAACTTTGTCACTGATTATTGAACATTGTTCTCAAGAATCTGCTGATATTGACTGGAATCCATGTGACTTTAACAAGATTCCCAGTACCTGCACTGGCCACATAGCCACACAGCATGATGGAACCACCTCCAAATTTTACTGTAGGTAGCAAGAACTTTTCTTGGAATGCTATGCTCTTTTTCAGCCCTGCATACCGCCCCTTGATATGTCCAAATAACTCAATTTTAGTTTCATCAGTCCACAGGACCTTATTTCAAAATGAAGCTGGCTTGTCCAAATGTGCTTTAGCATACCTCAAGCAACTCTGTATGTGGCGTGTACGCAGAAAAGGCTTCCCCTGCATTACACCATCATACAGCATCTCCTTGTGCAAAGTGCGCTGTATAGTTGAACGATGCACAGACACTATCTGCAGCAAGATCATTTTGTAGGTCTTTGGAGCAGGTCTGTGGGTTGACTATGACTGTTCTCGCCAGCATTCACTTCAGCTTATCTGAGATTTTTCTTGGCCTGCCACTTTGGGCCTTAACTAGTACTGTGCCTGTCCATTTCCTCAATATGTTCCTCACAGTGGAAACTGACAGCTGAAATCTCTGAGATAGCTTTTTGTATCCTTCCCCTAAACCATGATATTGAACAGTCTTTGTTTTCAGGTCATTTGAGAGTTGTTTAGAGGCGCTATGTTGCCACTCATTAGAAGAGATGCAAAGAGGGGAAACATTTGCAAATGGCCACCTTAATACCCTTTCTCATGATTGGATTCACCTGTGTAAGGAGGTCAAGGGTCAGTGAGCTTACCAAACCAATTTTGTGTTCCAATAATTAGTGTTAAATGTATTCAAACCAATAAAATGACAAGGGTGCCCAAATTAATGCACCTGCCTAATTTTGTTTAAATAATTATTGCACACTTTCTGTAAATACTCATTTCACTTCTCAAATATCAGTGTGTTCATCTGCTATATGATACAGTTAACCGAATTTTCTGATCCAGACAAGCAATGATTTATAAAGGAAAATCATGAAAATTATCAGGGGTGCCCACACTTTTTATCGGGTTTGGTCAATAGGACAGGCTGGACGCAAATGCAGGATGCAGGTACACAGCTCAGTGGAATAAAAACGTTTACTGGGTTAACAGGCTGAGGTCGGTACACGGAGAGACAGTCCAAGCAGAGCAACAGTATCAAAAGCATCAGGCTAAAAGCGTGGTCGAGGTACACAAGCAAGTATTCAAAAAACACAATGAGGCAATCAGAGCAAGGTAAAAAATAAGAGAGCAGAGCTGGAAAGAGGCACTAGGCACACTGATCTGGCGAGGGACAAAGGCAAACTGTGAGGCTTATAAAGCACCCAGGTGATTAACTGCAAATCAAGAACAGGTGTGTGGAGAAGCTCCCAGAACTGGGGTGTGGCCAGACAGAGAGAAACACCCACCACCAAGAGCCAAGAGAAAGCAGGACAGAGAACAACCAACTGGAAAGACAGAGCAAGAGGCAGACAGAACACAAAAGCAATCCAAAAGACCAAAAACCTGACACTTTTGCATACAGCTGTATATAGTGGTGGGCACAGTTCCTCTAATCCGCTAATTAGTGAAGCTAACTTTTTTGTTAGCAGATTTGATTTTCAGCTAACTTCGAAAACCATCAATGGACCAATTAGCTTCTGCTAAATTTAGTTTTGCTAACTTAGTCCATTAACGTTTTATTGCTGGCATAGTAAGTAAAGCCAAACGGTCAAAAACATTTGTAAACCCTAAAATCACACATTTGTTCCTGTCTGTTATGTGCTTTGCATCAGTCAGGCAGCTATGAGGAGCTGAGCTCAACCCTACCCCAGCAGAAGGGATCTGGCTGCCCAGCTGCTACAAAGAAAAAAAAAGTAATTTACATTCAGCATAGAGTGCCCCAGGCGTGTGGCAAAAGGCATAAAAAGCAAAGCAGGTTTGACTTATGGTTTGATTTAAAAACCAAACTAATTCTGGCCATTTGATTGATTTTAACGTCAACTCTGTCATTTTTACAAAATTGAAAATATCACAAATATCTTTTAGCTTTAAATTAATGCACTAATTCTGAAGGTTTGAGCATTAAAACTCACAGATGCCAAAAGGCGTTATGGGAAAATGAGCCTCCTCATCACTGGTTGGTTGGTTTATTTGTAAAAAAACAACACACAAGTTACTGTAATGTGTTTATTGTTTTTTACAAATTAATGTGTATTTGTAAAGTAATTTGTTTCTCGTTTGTAAAAAAGAGAAATTTGTGCAATTCAGAGCACCGAATGGTGACCGTGTGACAGTTGGATGCTATTTACACTCCCACCCAGTAGATGGCAGTGTTCTATGGATTTTACCCAAAATGCATGGAACACCGCCATGTAGCCCGTTAAATATGAAATTTATGGTTTCATATGGATGCACATTCATGAATCATCCAGCAGGTGGCAGGACAGCACATGATGTGTTCCTTTTCTTCAGACTCCAGAACAGTGTTTTGAGTTTGCCATGAGTAATCAATCTCTTTCATATATTCTACCCATAGACTGTGTATATATGCTGGACAAAGCCTGTGTGATGTCATCCATGGGTTTTCTGTAGAGACCCAGAACAGCCGAAATGACCCCTTCTCTGGGCGTCACCGTGTTGAGAGCCCTGTCCTGAAAGAAGTGATTAATACATAAAGCAGTGTAGAGTGGGTGGCTCAGTGTGTGACAAAAAAGGCCTAAACATGCCCTTCTCTTTGAGACTGAAACACCAGCTAACAGGCTAACCTTGTTTCGGGTGTTTATTAAATAATATTTTAGGGTACTGTGCAGTGGGTGCCCAGCGTTTTACTTTGGCATGGACAGTAAAAGTCGTGAGCCGTATGTTTCCTTAGTAACTGTACATGAAGTGGACCTACCGACAGCTGCTAAAAGTGCTAACACTGCTAGCATACAACATTAAATAAGACGTTTCACTCAACGTGAATATTGTAAGAGATATCTTAGATGATCTGTTAGGATATTTCACTGCACAACAAGCCATATTATTCCAGGTGTTTGTAATAAAATACTAAAAACAGACACAACAACACAACAGCGAGTGGCTCCGTTATGGTCGGATGCTATGAGAGGAGTCGTCACTGGCTCAGCCCCTGTCACTCAAAACAACCACGCCCACAATTATACAGAATTTTATGGATTACAATGTTTTAAACTAATAAGATAGAAAAAAAATCACAGCCTGTACAGTTGTCATGCAGGAAAAACTGTTTACAGACACATACAGATTTCTGCTATAAAGTTGAACTTAAAATGGGTTTTCTATGGGAATGTGCTCTGTTTTGGAGCCAACCTCAAGCAGTCAATCAAGGAACTGCACTTCTGGGTTGGGGTCAAATGCAAGCTTGAGTAATTGAAGCCAACGCAAAAGTATAGTAAAGTCCTGGTCCCCCCGAATAATGAACAATGAATAATGAGCCAGGTAGCATGTTTTTTTGGTACAAGTCAAGTTATTCATCAAACGTGGGAGAATAGTGGTTCTTAGAGGCAGAATATTCAGCTGAAGAGGCTCATCTCTGAGCGTGGCGCTAAATTCGAGAAGTTCAAAATTTAGAAAAAACAGCGTGGGGCAGTTTGTGTACTACGAGGGCAAATGAGGATGTTCGAGGCATTTTAGTGGTGAGGATGAGGATGTTAGAAGCCCATTATCCGAGTACCTGGCAGCTGCGAGGACAGGACAGGCTATTTTGGACAGGTTATTTTGGTTCCACCCTCTCGCACACTTCGTTGTGACAGTCCCACTCGCTTTGTGCGCTAGACGCTGCATTTAGCAAATAATTATTTCGTAGTGGATCATTTTCTGTCACAAAACACCTGTTGAAAACACCTGTAATCGCTTCTGGAGGGCCGTTTCAGCTGCAGCTTCTCTCTCTCTCTCTCTCTCTCTCTCTCTCTCTCTCTCCTGTGCTTCATGAGGTGGAGAACGTATTTGGAACATTCTAAAAGGTAATTATTTGTAATGCCTTGGTAAAACAGTTGCATGTGCATTCCTTCTTATGAGCAGCTCTAAAAGTATGTTTATGATAGATTCAACATCTCGTTATAATCGATGAGATGAGCTGCACTGACGCATTGACCCACACGCAGCGTTTTTTAAGTGTTTATGCAATGTTTATATACATGGCTCATTATTCATGCCTTTATTATTTAGTGGGACCAGGGCTTACCTTGACTGGCTGCTTGAGGCTGGTGAAATAACTGAGCACTTTCCCATAGAACTCTGTGTTAAAATGTCCAACTTTAGAGCAGAAATATACACGTTTACAGCCTTTGCGTGACAGCTCTGTGTTTCATCTTTAGCTCCAAGTCCACTTGATGCGGCTGGGCATGGAGGCTGTGTTTGCTTGTTTGGAGTATTTTATTCCAAACACCTGCAATAATGTGGCTTATTGTGTGGTGAAACATCCTAATGGATCTCATGCTTGCAGTATTCACACTGAGTGAAACCCTCGTCAGATTTAATGTTGTATGCTAATGGTGTTAGCACTTTTAGCAGCTGTCGGTAGCGTCATCCGTTATATTCACTTAATGTATGATTACTGTGAAAATACGTGTCTCATAACTCTTAATGTCCACAACAAAGTAAACCATTAAGGGAACCACTGCACAGTCACCAACAAGATGATTTAACAAACACCTGAACAGAGGTTAAGTGGCTCGGACTCTGAGAGAGGGGCGTGTTCAGGTATCTTTCGTCGCACATAGAGCCACCTATGCTCCGCCCTTTTATGTATTAATGAGGTCGTCCTTTAGCTTCTGTGAAAATGGCGCCATATAGAACAAAGCCCAGACACTGGCTTCATTTTGGGTCTTCAGGTGTTCACTCAAAGCGATAAAATGGATTAATGGGATTATTAACCACCAGATGACAAGGTAAAACCTCTTCTAAGTCAGTTTTAAGCAGAAACAAGACTGTTTTAAGCAGAAATGGGGCGATACTCGGTGACGCTTTGAAATGACTGATGCACAGTGAACGCATCAGCTAGCAGCTTGTGTAGCTGCCGTGCTCTGATTGCTTCCTCCATCTTTTATGATGAAATAATGCAGAATTTATATGGTAATATTTGTTGTACAAAAAGCTTCAGATATCTGTTGCTGAGATAAATGATGACTGGAGTGCAGTTTTAAGCAGAAACAATGTAATAATCGGTGAACCGCGGCTAATGACGCATGCGCAGTGAAGGCAGGGCAGACCGATTTTTTGGGGGGGGGGGGGGGGGGGGGGGGGGGCGTTCGGTCGGCGACACAGGTCTCTATAGAAATCCAGTGGGTTCATGCACATCACTATGGGCCCTACCCATCATTTTTTTAAATTCTGGTTTTATTTTCCTGATCTATATTGTGTATTTTCTCTTTTATTTGGGGATGTAGTGGGCTTTATGTTTCTTCGAGTGATTGGTAGCTTAAGTTGTAAACTCATGTGAAGGCATGTGTTGCATCCAGCAGGTGGCAGACACGTCTGTGGGATATGACATAAGCTAAACAATGTTGCTTTTTTTTATTCATCTGGTGTGTCAAATGTCATCAAAGTTTACTGGAGACATACAAGATGATAACATTTATTGATTTTTGAGTTATCACTTGTACAAGCTGGTTGAAATGAACAAACCCACTCATCCACTGATCTGCATTTTTGCCCTATATTATACTGTTGTCAGTGCAAGAAATTATTCTTGCTTTCTGTGCAGATGCATTGTCTTACACAATTACCCAAAACATTCAATAATAATTCACTTTTTTATTCCCTACTGTTTGGAAAAAAGAATTTGCAAATTCAGTCATTATTAAAAGTGAGTTGGGCGCTCAGAGGCTTGATTGCTAACAAACTTTTATGACCCAGGTAGTAAAAAATAGTGAATTGTCTTTGTAAAGACCTTGAAATCAGTCTTCGACATAATATCACAGTCTAATATTAATATATGGGCAGCGGAGGTGGAGAAAGAGTCAAAATATCTCATAGATTGCCGTCAAGTTGGTGACCTTTGAATTTTGTAGCGATTTGGATTTGCTTTCTCATTCTCTTGGTCTGCTCATATGTCTGGCTGAACTACATGTTTTTGTTCATGGATTGAGAGTTTTGTGTGCATCCGCAAAAATGCAGCCTGCTGTGAAGTGCTTCAGGGGAGATCTTTTTCTTCTTACACAGGTTTGTCTTACAACCATGGGTAACCAAATGCTGCAATCCCAGCAGCCCGTGGTGCAGGAGGTAAGAAAAACTGAAGAAGAGAACTGTATGGATCGACTGTTGAGTGTGTGTGTGTGTGTGAGTGAGATGGGCTCACACAAATTGTGTCAAAACTGTGTGAGGTATGGATCAGAACAACACCTTCCTTCGAAGAGTTTGATATGAGGAACTGCATGTGAAGCAGTACTCTGGTCTGTGTTATCCACAGAACTCTCGACATAATGTTGTCAGTGTTTGCTGGCCTTTATACAAGTTTTTACATCGTGTATGTAGCTATGCAAAAAATAAATAAATAATAATAATAAATAAATGGTCGCATCAGTGTCTTCATGCCAAACTGGAAATTCTGTGAGCAGACCCACAGATTTCTCCATCTCGTCGGGTGTATTGAGTTAAATCGACAGTAAATCCATCAATCAATCCAGTTAAATCCATTAAATCCACGTATTTCGGGATCACCGTCGCTGTGCTAATTTCTGTCAGTCTCAGGTGACAGCATCATTGTTGAAGGCCCCTTCACACATAGTGTGTAGTTTTGACATCATTTGGACAAATGCGGCGAAACAGCACAAAACACTTTGAATTTGCGCACCACGAAACATTGCGCGGACAGGCAGGCATGCACGACGCTGGCACGATGGTTCGTGCATGCAACGGTGTCTGAGCAGGAAGAGCAGCTCACGCTGCTGCAGCTGCTCGCATTATGTTCCATGGGACGAACTGCACTACATTGCGCTGCTGATTTGGTGGAAAATTAAATAAAACCAGCTGTATAATTAGTGAATATCACTGGGTTGATATAAATAATACATAAAGGGAGACACAATACAGAACCCCGCGGTTAAATAACCCTGGTAAAAAACAAACAAACAAAAAAACAAACAAAACCACTGCTCAAAAGATTTGAACCCACACCGCCTGATTACCATATGGCAACTCTACCACTGCACCACAATCATTGTCTTGTAACAGGAGCATGAAATGGCTCTAATCAACAAGCAGACAAACATATTTTCTAAAAAAAAAAAAAAGAGGCGTTGGAGGCAGGGACAACATTACACGGTTTGCACACGATTCCTGCGTCATGTGTACTTCGTCCAAACTTCGCACTATGTGTGAAGGGGCCCTGTCACCTGTGCAGCAAGTGGACAGAGTGGAGTAACACATCAAATGTAAAAGGGTTTTAATATTTTGCCACATCTGTAGAAGCTGTATAACTGGGGATACAAAATACAAAACATGTACTATGCACAATTTCTCCAATCACAGCCACAGAAGTCTATAACTTCTTCTGGGTTGTCTGGGTGTTTTTCCTCACTCACTCACAGAACTGTCTACTCCACACAGATTTACCATAGAGTGCCATACTGTTTGTATTTCTTCATAACTGATGTAAATAAAATTCAAGACATATTCAGTAACTTAGAAATGTTCATGTATCCATCCCCTGACTTGTCTGAAGAAAACTGGCAATTAAACTGATTATTTACAGGTATTATACCAAAGGGGCTGATTACTTGTGCAACCCATCATCTTGGCTTTCATTCAATGCGGCTGCAAGGTGTCCTTGCTGCTGCATCGGTGCTCAAGAGAGTCTGACAAGTATGCTTGGACATCCAGATAAAAAAAGCACAGCCGCGCTGTCTTTTTCTTCAGTTAAGTCTGATCTTAGCTGCATGTTGCTGCATTGGGTCCTCTTCCTGCTTGCAGAATTCACACCCCACGTTGGAGCTTTAGCCAATCAGAAGCCGTGTCTGAAGCACCAACCACAGGATAGAAATGCACAAGCATCATTAAAGTTAAAAACAAAGAAAAAAAAAACAAAACAAGTAGAAGACAAAATGGTCAACAATTGTGCAGGCACCGGAAAAGCTCTCCACCTGATGCTTGCTCAAAGTTTTTTGAATGTTCAAAACGTTTTCAAGCATGCACAAAACTTTCCAACGGACTTGGCGGACATCGAATGACAAGGAACGCAATTAACGAATGGGTTAAAGGACTTTTGCAGGACAAAAACAGCTATCCAAAATTCATATCAGCTCCTCATACGTTTTCTTCATCCATCATGGTGTGACAGGTACTGTAATACAGACGATATGCTTGTCTTTTGTTATGCTGTGGAGCTTTGCAGTGCGTCTGTATTTGCACGTGTTGTGTGAATTTGCACCTGACGCTTTATCATGTTAAATTATTGCATGTGTTGGAGACTATATTTGTGCTGTCTGTGTTTGCAAGCATTATATCAATAGGTAAAATGTGTGTGTGTGTGTGTGTGTTTTGATTATCTACCCATTGTGCAATTAATGCAGGTATTTTTTTGTATTTATATGTTTTTTCTACATTTGCTGGTGCTATTTTAATGTCATAGTGTTGCGGCCTTTCTCTGGCACTGCATGTTAACACCCTATGAGCTGTTTTCCAAAGGCATTTTATTTGTGTACCCTGAACAAAGAAGACTGGTAAAATTAGGATGCATGAATAGGGCAGATACACTCAGTCAGCCTCGCTTTTTTTTTTTGCTGCACTTTGTTTTATCAGGAGCACCAGCAGTGCTCATGTATGCAAGATCAGTCAAGAGTGAACGCTGCTATCATGAATGCTAGCCTGTTGCGCTCAGGCTTGGTATTTTGACTCAAGAATGCAAATTGTGTTTTTGTTTACCAGCCGTGAAAGGATTTTCTACCCATCTTTTAATCTGTTTGGAGAAAAGAAAATAGTTGAATAGCAAATGGCCCCCAGCATGACTTGAGAGAAGAGCACAGTCAGCTGTCAAATTACTACCACACTCTGTGTGTCGCACAAGGACGCCTCAGTCGGGGAGGATAATAAAGCTGGTTTGTACTCATCGGATCATTGGTGTTTTCAGTGTACTTTGTTGCAGAGCTTTTGTGTCAGTGTGTATATGCTGATTTTGTCAGCCTTTCCAGCGTTGGGGCGAGCTCACATGCCATGCGACCACAGCATCCTGGAGTTGAAGCTTTTTCTCCTCAGCTCGGCTTTCTGTGTGAGAATTCCACAACTCCTTCCTTAAAAATGCTGAAGTCAAAAGCTACTGTTTAGTTCACACAAGTGTTTGTTGATGATGGTGACACGTCTGTATCTTACTCGACATAATAACAAATTGTGCAATTGTTAATTTTGAGGAAATACAAGAATGTATGAGAACGACAGTAACGCTTTCTACCTGTAGTTTCCCTGTTCTACCACTGGATGCTTTGTATAGTACAGTCAGGGTTGTGCCAATATTTACACAAATTTCCAAATCTTGTTGTTTCAACTACCAAATCTGGTAAAAAATCTCCAAAATCTTCCACGGTCTAATGTCTATCTGTGATGCAAATATGGTGAGAATCCGTGAAGTAGTTTTGAAGTAATCCTGCAAAGCCTATATAAAGTGAAATTTGATCCAGAATCCAGATCAGATTACCTCCTAAATTTAATGGATTCTTCCATGGCCTAATATGTATCTGTGATGGAAATGTTTGTCAAAATCCATGCAGTAATTTTGACATAATCCTGCTAAAAGACAGACTAATAAATAAATACGTAAACAGCGATGATTTTATTATGTCCTTGGTGGATGTAATAATTCCATATTTTGCATAGAAATGTTTGTATGCCCGCGACCCGACTCCGGATAAAGCGGAAGAAAATGGATGGATGGATGTTTGTATGCGCGCATTAAGCATAAATCTGTGCATACGAATGGTTGATAAGTGAGGTCAAAACTTGGACCTTCATTCTCCTATAAAGGTAGTGATATCACCAAACACCTCTTCAGTCTGCAATGGTCCAAGATTAGGTAAACTGCAAACTTGCAAACTTTTTGTAAACAGCATGAGAGCTGTATCCTTACACACAAACAGTTTTAAATAGGTGTGTTCACGGAATTACGTTATAACACTAACCACGTATAATGCAGTAAGTGCAGTATGAGACAACATGGACAACTATGCGGCAGCCAATGGATAGTTGAAGAGTAAAGAGTACTGACTCTGAATAATCCTGCTTCCCTCTAAATTCTCATGCTCTGATTTCAAACACTGTACAAAGACTTTCAAAAGAAGCTGGCATCCACCCAACTTTCTCTCCATCAGTTCCTCCATTTTTCTTTTTCACTTTCTGTCCTGCTTTGGCTCAACTGTCCAGCCTTGCACCACAAAGCTAGTCCTGGTTCTGTTGGAATCTGGAGGAGGACCGTGCACTGGCACTGACACACACTGCTCTTGTAAAGAGTGACAACAAAGCTGGCTGTGGACAAAGTGGGTGTTAAATGAATGATCCCACACACAAAGCAGCAGAGAACAGGTGACCTTTGA
The DNA here is from genome assembly GCF_902500255.1 of Thalassophryne amazonica. Lineage (NCBI taxonomy): Eukaryota > Metazoa > Chordata > Actinopteri > Batrachoidiformes > Batrachoididae > Thalassophryne > Thalassophryne amazonica. Next base: position 118,596,244 of record NC_047104.1, on the reverse strand, counting down.
AAGTCAGCTTTGGGAATCAACCTATAAAACCCTCAAACGTACAACTGCCCCTTCACAAAGTCACTATAAAGACATTCGTTTTGCATTAAAGGTTCTGGCAAATTCTTGTTTTCAAGCTCCGTTGTTCTGTAATTAACAAAGTTAAATCTCTTGAAATATCTTCAAATAATACTTAACCAGCAAGGCCAAAGGTATAAAAATAAAAACTTTTAAGTTTCCATGAGATAACTAGAGCCAAAAAGGAGTAGTTAATGAGTCAGTCAACCCCCAAAAAGTCAGCTGTTTTGAGAACTGATTTTTTTTTAAAGTTAATTCATATGGTTTTAAAGGACATGTCGCACCAAAATCATATACACTGGGATTACATTGTGCACTTCCATAACTGGTTTCAAAGTACACGACATTCGCAACAAACAGTTACAGAGACTGCCAAAAATAAAGTAATCGCAAGTACTCATTTTTCCGATTGTTTCCGACAGCATTTACGTAGCTTTGAGAAAAACGTCCCAGCGCACGCTTGAATGGAATGTAGCTGCTAACGTTAAGAACACAACCACATATTAATTCCAAAGTTTACATCAGTGTGATGTCGTGTTATGATGACTTGTTTTTAAGTGATAACTGTTAATTTTGATGCAGTAAATGTAAAAGGAGCAGCCACTCTCCACTGTGAGAAGACTTAATGCATGTGCACTGATATTAGTCATAAACACAGCCTGTTAAAAACAGATTCCGCTAGATGCTAGGCTTTGTGCACACTTAAAAGTGTTGTCATCAATATAACTGAAAAATCTAAAAAATACATCTGTGTGATCACATAGGCTGAAAAATAGCAGAGAGGTCAGTGTGCATGTTCAAACAGCATGCTTCTCTGCACAGATCAAGATCCAAAATCCAACAGACTATCAAAGTAAAATAAAAATAAAGCCTACCAGCTCCACTGAGGACAACAAAATACAAAAGGGGAGAAAATGCACAGGGCACTCACCCACTTGATGATTGAATGATTTTCAAGATTAAAAATGTAAAGTCCACTCCACCAAAGAGTCCCCAAGCACGGATTGTGCGTGTGATCGCCAGCTGGAAAACAATGTCCAGGTCCACTTTAAGTCCTCATGCACAGATCGCACGTGATTGCCGGTCAGAGAATGTCCCACTGCAGCTCCACTGTCAGCTCCTCAAGTTCTCTCACGATTCTGGCACATTAGTCAGAAAGTCCATTATCTCCTGAAACTAACATCTACTGACTTTTTCCATTGTAAGGAATACACCTGTGTTCAAACAGCCTGAAAAACAGCATTGTGGAGACATTCCATGTCCATGTTCACGGTGGCAGTAAAACGGCATCCTGCAACACAGACAGCAGCGTCACCATACGCTAGGTTCCAAAATCTGACATACTGAATAAGAGTTTTGGGATGAAGTGTGTCCTCTCCTCTGTAAATCTGAGCAATCACTTTCAAATGAAAGCTCAGAAACTTCATTCTTGGACATAACTGCATTTGTTTCGCTCTGTCTGTTGGTCATCAGGATGTTTCTGCTTATTCTAAAATGTACATTGCACACAGAGAAATGCAGAGAAATTGCAGAGTAAGACATTTTCCCGGAAATGCCCCTTTTAACTCGCTCAGCGAGATGGATAATTAGCAATAAAGTACATCAGATACCACAAATTATTACCACATGTGCACAGATAGACTTACAATTATGAATACTTTGATGTTGTGTTGCTAACTGGATGTTAAATAACCTGTGATGTAAAACATTTTCATACTGTTTGGTCAAAAAGTACTTTGAAATCATCTTGAATTTTTTTTTTTTTTTTTACTGCTTTCTGGAATTCCATTAATCATCATCATTGTTTGTTACATTAATTGAAATATATTTTAATTGAGGAAACAGTTGTATTCTAAAATTCATTCAGTTCCCCACATATTCAAAATTTCTTCTGTAAGAAAGGGAAATTATAAAACAAAACCAAAAAAAAATGTTGCTGTTATTTAGATTTTGCTGCATATCACATGTTGAGAAATCAGTTTTCATTTCTACATGAAAAACATTTTGTGTGTGTGTGTGTGTTTTAATGTAAATGGTGTTTATGGCGCACTATGAAACCAGCATATACCCACCCAGCAAGTCCCACTGACCCATGTGGGCAGTGACGCTATCATGCCACATTTAATGTCAAGGTCTAACTTCATTCAAGATGTCCATTCTTTTTCAGCACATCCACTGAATAACAGCCATTACTCCTTTCACGTACATGAGGGTTTGAGTGCAGGTGTCTACGGGGTTATCTGTAGTCTGTCAATTTATATTATTCAATATTCAAAATCGAATAGTAATCTAATAGTAACTTCATATCTGTTCAACCAAGTGTTCAATCAAATACCAACTACACTGATAGTAATATTCTGTTTGTGGTACATATAAAGGTTTGTGGTGATTGCCATATATTTTTAAAAAATGTTCAACTCAGTCCATTGCCCAATCACATCATTGATCACTTCAAGTTGCCTCATGTGAATAAGGTTTAACCTGACCCACCCCCTGAACAACCACACTGGCAACAGGCATTTTGATTATAACAAGGAATCTCAAGCCCACCAGACTCAGCGGGGTGACTGGCTTTGGATATATTCTGCAGCACCCTCACATACTTCTCTGCCACTTCAGAATTCCTCAAACAGTACCGCAACTCTTCTCTTGGCACTCTGTCATAAGCTTTCTTTAACTCCCCAAACAACAAACAAACTTAAGCAAACCTAAAGCACAGTTTCTACAATCACAGCCACAGAAGACAAAGAAGGTGCCTTGGTGGCTTCCCTCACTACTCTCCTTCTTGCATGGTCAATCAGCTTTTGAGAACTGCATACTTCAGACAGATTCACCATGCAGCAGCATGCTGTTTGTATTTTTGAGTGATGGAAAGGAAGTTCAAGAGATGATCACTGACTTGGAAATGTTTATGTATCCATCCCCTGAGCTATCTGAAGAAAGCTAGCTGTAAAAGTGATGATACAAACAAAAAATAATGCTGATATTTCTTTTATCCAATTGCTTGCACGCTCTGAAAATGTAACTATGTATAAAAATGGCGGTAATTCCTAACCAGTTCATGGAATATATCTATATATTAAAAGTGAAGTGGCCTCTGTGTACATCTGTGCATGTGTGTAACTTTGATCACGGAGAAACTGAGGAGAGTGGCTATTTGGCATGCTTATGTATTTGGGTCAAGGATGAACGCCATGAAAATGGAAAGTTGATAAGACTAATATTTTTGGAGACATTAGGGATATTAAGTAACAACAGTGAACAATGGATGTTGATATCACCATTAATCAGTCCCTGGTAACCAGACAAGCTCCGGACAAAGAAAATATCTCAACCTTGCCAGTTGGATAACATGACCTCAACTAAATGTGCCAAAAAATAAATACACAAAACATTCTCATTTTAATTTCCTGCACTTTCAGTTAAAATTATTAGAAAAAACTTTGCATAATTTATTATCACCCTTGAAAAATTTCAGCAACCTATTTTATAAACACTGCCCAACCTAGAGCCCATGGATCCCCACAGGCAACACAGTAGTTTTTATTAAATCTCTTGAATTAAAGCTGAAGGTCTCCATTACAAGCACAGCTTGACTGGTTTATTTAATCTTCACTGCAGTGGTTTTCAGAGACAAAAATACTAAAATTGTGTCACTGTCTAGCTACTTATACGAGGGCTGTCCATAAAGTATAGGTCATTTTTAACGGCTGATGAGAGATTTTGAGGTGATACTGTCGCTTTAAGGACTTCCCACAGAGCGAGACGTCGTGCAGCGGTCCCAGGCACCGTCGTCAGCCTGTTTTAAGCTGAAAACCTCCACATTTCAGGCTCTATTGATCCAGGATGTCGTGAGAGAACAGAGAAGTTTCAGAAGAAGTCGGTTTCAGCATTTTATCCGGATATTCCACTGTTAAAGGAGATTTTTTTAATGAAAGACGTGCAGACGGGTCCGCGCGTCGGGACGCAGCCGGCGCGGTGCGGCGGCACAGGAAAAACACCTCCGTGTTGATAACCATTTGTAAAATCCAGGCGGCTTTTGATGGCTTTCAGTGGAGTGAGTATATGAGAAATTGTTTAACAGCTGGACATGTTCCAACTTGTCCTTAAGGCTTCCAACGGAGGTGTTTTTCCTGTGGCGGAGCGTCGCGGCAGCTGCGAGCCGACGCTGCAATCCGCCCGCACGTCTTTCATTAAAAAAAATCTCCTTTAACAGTGGAATATCCGGATAAAATGCTGAAACCGACTTCTTCTGAAACTTCTCTGTTCTCTCACGACGTCCTGGATCAATAGAGTCTGAAATGTGGAGGTTTTCAGCTTGAAACAGGATGACGACGGCACCTGGGACCGCTGCACGACGTCTCGCACCGTGGGAAGTCCTTAAAGCGACAGTATCACCTCAAAATCTCTCATCAGCCGTTAAAATTTTCACCGAAAACCAGCTTAATTTTTCGAACCGTGTCCACTTCGATGTGTCTCACAGGTTTAGAAAAAATTTTGATCAAACAAAGCGCCAGTCTCTCAGCAACTTCTCAGACAAAGGAATTCCGACGAGGGGCTGGACGACTCCTCCCACAAGGAGTGCTCACAGGCGAATGACGTCACCGACAGGCTTGGAAAAACTCACGCATGCGCACGAGGGTTCAAGCATGTCTGACGTAAAAACATATGAATGAAATCCATATAGTTTTTGAAAAAGATAAGGACCTATACTTTATGGACAGCCCTCGTATAACTGACTTTAAGTGTAAGAAAGGGCATTCATTGTGAAGAAAAGACAAAAGGTCCTAAAATACAGAGCCCTATAAAAAGTAGCATTTTTTCCCTGAGTGAGGCAAGCAGCCAATCTGTGACCAGCACAGAAAACTTACTGGAAAAGAACACTGCATTACTGTAGTGCTGCGGGCTGCTCGCTGCACAGTCTCACTAAGAAATGAGTCTGTGCAGCTCACTAATCTTAAAGAAAGGTGGACGGGAAAGGATAAGTGTGGCTAGTGTTCCACCAGAGTCACAGTGAAGGATTACGTTCATATTTCAATTTTTATTTACTTATGTAGCCCTAAATCACAAAACCTCTCAATGGGCTTTATGTTGCCCACAACACACAAAATTGAATTTGCCAAGAAAAAGGAGAATTGCATGTGTAGGCAACAACTGGAGCAGTAAGGAGCACACAGAGTCCAACACCCACACTGTACATGTGTGAAAGATGCATGTAATTTAACCCTTTCTGATTCATTGTTATCATAATATTCTGCAGAAACTTTGAAAATTTTACAAATCTATGGCCTTTTTCGTGCAATCTAAGGCAATCTAGGAAGCCAAATACTGAAAAAAATACTCATTTTAAACACTGGAAATTTTGAAACGAGCCGTTCTCTGCAGTAATTCTGCATGCAGGAGCGTTCAAGCAATCTTTGTTTATTCAAGACGTTTCCCATATTTTTATCACGTCAATGATCAGAGAGTTACTGGGGGGATACATCCCCCTCAACCCCCACTCTAGATCCGCCACTGATATATGGTTGTGTGCAGTCGTGACAGTGATCAAGACAGTCCAAAACTGAAGCATTTTATCCTCGCCGAATACAGGGCCCTTATGGTTGTCGATCAAATATGATGATGATGTCCACTTTTGTCTTTGCTCACAACGTTCTTTTAAGGCTAAATAGGTCCCGTAGGTCCAGGATATCTGAAGCCTTAAGAGTGTGCATATCAGAAAAGGGGGCATTCACAATAATAGTAACATCTGCTGTTGACGCTACAAACTCAAAACTATTATGTTCAAACTGCTTTTTTAGCAATCCTGTGAATCACTAAACTAGTATTTAGTTGTATAACCACAGTTTTTCATGATTTCTTCACATCTGCGAGGCATTAATTTTGTTGGTTTGGAACCAAGATTTTGCTCATTTACTAGTGTGCTTGGGGTCATTGTCTTGTTGAAACACCCATTTCAAGGGCATGTGCTCTTCAGCATAAGGCAACATTATTAAACATTAGGTCTCTCTCTTCTAAGTCCCTGTTAGTAAATGATATAATAATTGATCAACATATTGATTTATTCTGCCTTACAGAAACCTGGTTACAGCAGGATGAATATGTTAGTTTAAATGAGTCAACACCCCCGAGTCACACTAACTGTCAGAATGCTCGTAGCACGGGCCGGGGCGGAGGATTAGCAGCAATCTTCCATTCCAGCTTATTAATTAATCAAAAACCCAGACAGAGCTTTAATTCATTTGAAAGCTTGACTCTTAGTCTTGTCCATCCAAATTGGAAGTCCCAAAAACCAGTTTTATTTATTAGTATCTATCGTCCACCTGGTCGTTACTGTGAGTTTCTCTGTGAATTTTCAGACCTTTTGTCTGACTTAGTGCTTAGCTCAGATAAGATAATTATAGTGGGCAATTTTAACATCCACACAGATGCTGAGAATGACAGCCTCAACACTGCATTTAATCTATTATTAGACTCTATTGGCTTTGCTCAAAAAGTAAATGAGTCCACCCACCACTTTAATCATATCTTAGATCTTGTTCTGACTTATGGTATGGAAATAGAAGACTTAACAGTAAAACTCCCTTCTGTCTGATCATTTCTTAATAACATTTACATTTACTCTGATGGACTACCCAGCAGTGGGGAATAAGTTTCATTACACTAGAAGTCTTTCAGAAAGCGCTGTAACTAGGTTTAAGGATATGATTCCTTCTTTATTGTTCTCTAATGCCATATACCAACACAGTGCAGAGTAGCTACCTAAACTCTGTAAGTGAGATAGAGTATCTCGTCAATAGTTTTACATCCTCATTGAAGACAACTTTGGATGCTGTAGCTCCTCTAAAAAAGAGAGCTTTAAATCAGAAGTGCCTGACTCCGTGGTATAACTCACAAACTCGTAGCTTAAAGCAGATAACCCGTAAGTTGGAGAGGAAATGGCATCTCACTAATTTAGAAGATCTTCACTTAGCCTGGAAAAAGAGTCTGTTGCTCTATAAAATCCCTCCGTAAAGCTAGGACATCTTTCTACTCATCACTAATTGAAGAAAATAAGAACAACCCCAGGTTTCTTTTCAGCACTGTAGCCAGGCTGACAAAGAGTCAGAGCTCTATTGAGCTGAGTATTCCATTAACTTTAACTAGTAATGACTTCATGACTTTCTTTGCTAACAAAATTTTAACTATTAGAGAAAAAATTACTCATAACCATCCCAAAGACGTATCGTTATCTTTGGCTGCTTTCAGTGATGCCGGTATTTGGTTAGACTCTTTCTCTCCGATTGTTCTGTCTGAGTTATTTTCATTAGTTACTTCATCCAAACCATCAACATATTTATTAGACCCCATTCCTACCAGGCTGCTCAAGGAAGCCCTACCATTATTTAATGCTTCGATCTTAAATATGATCAATCTATCTTTGTTAGTTGGCTATGTACCACAGGCTTTTAAGGTGGCAGTAATTAAACCATTACTTAAAAAGCCATCACTTGACCCAGCTATCTTAGCTAATTATAGGCCAATCTCCAACCTTCCTTTTCTCTCAAAAATTCTTGAAAGGGTAGTTGTAAAACAGCTAACTGATCATCTGCTGTTGGGAAGGTGTCGTAGCACGGACCCACAACAGGGGGCGCAAATGAACGGACAATGAATAAGCCAAAAAGGTAACAATTTAATGTTGCGATAATACACAACGAAACGTACTATAATCTGCACAGTCAATTTAACACCAGGTGACGTGTGGGCAGGCTCGAAGATAGAAGACCCCCGACTAGAGAGAAGCTGCGTCCCACACGGCTTCCACCACCAACGGTCTGAAGAACACCGGAGCCGCCAAGTCTCGAGTCCCCAGGTGGCCTCTGTCTTCGGCTGTCGACCCTGGTACTGCTGGCAGAAAGCAGAAATATGATGAGTGAGTGTGAGTCCGCACACTCAGTAAATCCACGGTTAACGAGGGAGGAAGCGCCTCCACCTCCAAGCACACACTCGTGCAGCTCCTGTTTGAGCACTTATCTGGGTGGGAGGTGTTGCGAAGCCGTCGCTGAACACCTCAAACGCCACCTCCACAGACGAGTCTCACCGACAGGAAAACGGCTGCAAAGAAGAGTTTAGACAGATATACAGTCTTAAGTTCACAGAGAAATTACCTTGGTAATGGTAGTCGATTTCTCGGCGGGGAGGTGGAGTTGCAGTCCAGCTTTTATGGTGGTGATGATGAACGAGTGACAGCTGGTGCAGAGGATGAGTGACAGCTGTCACTTCTTCTGGGTCTGGCGCCCTCTTGTGCTTGGAGCCCGCACTCCAAGCAGGGCGCCCTCTGGTGGTGGTGGGCCAGCAGTACCTCCTCTTCAGCGGCCCACACAACAGGACCCCCCCCTCAACGGGCGCCTCCCGGCGCCCGACCAGGCTTGTCCGGGTGTCTTGCGTAGAACTCGGCCAGGAGGGCCGGGTCCAGGATGAAGCTCCTCTTCACCCAGGAGCGTTCTTCAGGTCCATACCCCTCCCAGTCCACCAGGTATTGGAACCCCCGGCCCTTACGACGGACGTCCAGGAGCCTGCGGACCGTCCAAGCAGGCTCCCCGTCGATGAGCCGGGCAGGAGGCGGCGTAGGTCCAGGTGCACAGAGGGGCGAGGTGCGGTATGGCTTGATGTGGGACACGTGGAATACAGGGTGGATCCGCAGTGAAGCCGGGAGTCGGAGCTTCACTGCGGCCGGGTTGATGATCTTGAGGATGTGAAATAGTCCAATGTACCTGTCCTTTAACTTAGGGGAGTCCACACAAAGGGGGATGTCCTTTGTTGAAAGCCACACCTCCTGCCCGGGCCGGTATGTGGGGGCCGGGGAACGTCGGCGGTCCGCATGGGTCTTAGCCCTCGTCCGGGCCTGTAATAGGGCAGAGCTGGCGGTCCGCCACACCCGGCGGCACCTCCTGAGGTGGGCCTGGACCGAGCGCACACCGACCTCTCCCTCCACCAGTGGGAACAGTGGGGGCTGGTACCCCAAACATGCCTCAAAAGGGGAGAGGCCGGTAGCAGACGAAACTTGGCTGTTGTGGGCATACTCGATCCAGGCCAGATGGTGACTCCAGGCCGCCGGATGCGCGGAGGTGACACACCGAAGGGCCTGCTCCAACTCCTGGTTGGCCCGCTCTGCCTGGCCGTTGGTCTGGGGGTGGTACCTGGACGAGAGACTCACGGTGGCCCCCAGCTCCTTGCAGAAACTCTTCCACACCTGTGAAGAGAACTGGGGACCACGATCTGATACAACGTCTGATGGTATGCCATGCAGCCGCATGACGTGGTGGACCAGGAGGTCTGCCGTCTCCTGGGCCGTCGGGAGCTTCGGGAGGGCCACGAAGTGGGCCGCCTTGGAGAACCGGTCCACTATCGTGAGAATGATGGTGTTGCCCTGGGACGGCGGGAGGCCCGTGATGAAGTCCAGGCCGATGTGAGACCAGGGGCGGTGAGGCACCGGCAGGGGTTGGAGGAGTCCCGAGGTCTTCCGATGGTCTGCCTTGCCCCTGGCGCAGATGGTACAGGCCTGGACGTAGTCCCGAACGTCGGTTTCCAGTGACGCCCACCAGAAGCGCTGCTGGACCACTTCCACGGTCCTACGCACTCCGGGATGACAGGACAGCTTGGACCCGTGACAGAAGTCCAATACAGCAGCTCTTGCCTCTGGTGGGACGTACAGTCAGTTCTTGGGGCCAGTCCCCGGGTCCGGGCTCCTTGTCAGGGCCTCCCGGACGGTCTTCTCCACGTCCCAGGTGAGGGTGGCCACGACAGTGGACTCGGGGATGATGGTCTCGGTGGGGTTCGACAGCCCCGCTTTGGCTTCTTCTTCGTGCACCCGGGACAATGCATCTGGTTTTTGGTTCTTGGTCCCGGGGCGATACGTGATCTGGAAGTCAAAGCGCCCGAAGAACAGAGACCAGCGGGCTTGCCTGGTGTTCAGCCGCTTGGCGGTCCGGATGTACTCCAGGTTCCAATGGTCCGTGAAAACCGTGAAGGGCAACGATGCCCCCTCCAGCAGGTGTCTCCACTCTTCAAGAGCCTCCTTCACCGCAAGAAGTTCCCGATTGCTGACGTCATAGTTCCGTTCAGCGGGGGTCAACCTGCGGGAATAAAAGGCACAAGGATGGAGAACCTTATCAGACTCCACGCTCTGGGACAGCACGGCTCCTATCCCTGAGTCAGAGGCGTCCACTTCTACTATGTACTGGCGATCAGGATCAGGCTGCACCAGAACTGGTGCAGTCGAGAACCGGCGTTTCAACTCCTGGAACGCGGCTTCGCACCGATCCGACCAGGCGAAGGGGACCTTGGTGGAGGTCAGGGCAGTCAGGGGGCTAACTACCTGACTGTAACCTTTAATGAACCTCCTGTAGAAATTTGCAAAGCCTAGGAACTGCTGTAGTTTCCTGCGGCTTGTTGGTTGGGGCCAATCTCTCACCGCCGCAACCTTAGCCGGATCAGGGGCGACGGAGTTGGAGGAGATGATGAACCCCAGGAAGGACAAAGAAGTGCGGTGGAACTCGCACTTCTCGCCCTTCACAAACAGCCGGTTCTCCAACAACCGCTGTAGGACCTGACGTACATGCTGGACATGGGTCTCAGGGTCCGGGGAAAAGATGAGTATATCGTCCAGATATACGAAGACGAACCGATGCAGGAAGTCCCGCAAGACGTCATTTACCAAAGCTTGGAACGTCGCGGGGGCGTTAGTGAGGCCGAACGGCATGACCAGGTACTCAAAATGACCTAACGGGGTGTTGAATGCCGTCTTCCATTCGTCTCCCTTCCGGATCTGAACCAGGTGGTACGCGTTTCTAAGATCCAATTTAGTGAAAATTTGGGCTCCATGCAGGGGCGTGAACACTGAATCCAACAGAGGTAACGGGTATCGGTTGCGAACCGTGATCTCGTTCAGCCCTCTGTAATCAATGCATGGACGGAGTCCGCCGTCTTTTTTACCCACAAAAAAGAAACCAGCACCCATCGGGGAGGTGGAGTTCCGGATCAGCCCGGCAGCTAAGGAGTCCCGGATGTAGGTCTCCATTGATTCGCGTTCCGGATGTGAGAGGTTGTACAACCTACTGGACGGGTACTCAGTGCCCGGGACCAAATCGATGGCACAATCATACGGTCGGTGCGGGGGAAGAGTGAGCGCCAGATCCTTGCTGAAAACGTCAGCAAGATCATGGTACTCCTTTGGCAGATTGGGGGGAACTTTGACCTCCTCATTAGCCGTAGTGCCGGGAGGGACCGAGGATCCTAAACACTCCCGGTGGCAGGTTTCGCTCCACTGCGTGACAACCCCGGACGGCCAATCTATCCGGGGATTGTGCTTCACCATCCATGGAAAGCCCAAAATCACTCGGGAGGTAGAAGGTATTACATGGAACACTATCTCCTCCCTGTGATTCCCAGACACAACCAAAGTCACTGGTTGTGTCTGATGTGTGATTAATGGAAGCAGGGTGCCATCTAGTGCTCGCACCCGCAATGGTGTCGGCAGAGCCACCAGAGGGAGCCCTACTTCCTTTACCCATCTGCTGTCCAGCAGATTCCCTTCAGACCCCGTGTCTACCAGTGCTGGGGCGTGAAGGGTTAAATCCCCACAAAGGATTGTTACTGGGATTCCTGCAGATTTGCGGGGTTTTCCCGCGTGCGTTATGGCCCACCCTTAGCCCAGTTTCTAAGGACAGGCGTTGTAGTTTGACCGTTTGGGGCAGTCCTTCTGCATGTGCTCGCAAGAGCCGCAGACAAAACACTCCCCGCGGGCCAGCCTCCTTTGTCTGATATTTGATCTTAATTTGGCCCTGCTCGTGTCCATAGCCTCCTCAGCAGGGGGAGCTGTAGCCACACGGAGCTCTCTGGCAGTGAAGCGTGGGGACGACGTCACCTTGTCGGAACCGGAAGGGGGAGGGACGGCTTGTGCCTGATCACGCCCCCCGGCCTGCTCCCGACGATGCTCGTTTAAACGGTTGTCTTAAGCGTATAACTAAATCGACAAGCCCGTCAAAATCCTGCGGTTCCTCCTTAGCCAGTAGGTGCTCCTTAAGGACCGGGGACAGTCCGTTTACAAAGGCGGCGCGGAGCGCAACGTTATTCCAGCCGGACCTCGCTGCCGCGATGCGGAAGTCGACTGCATACTCGGCTGCGCTACGGCGCCCCTGTCTCATCGACAGCAGCACGTTCGAAGCGGTCTCGCCTCTGTTGGGATGATCAAACACTTGTTTGAACTCCCGTACAAACCCAGCATAAGACGTTAGGAGCCGTGAATTCTGCTCCCAAAGCGCCGTAGCCCATGCGCGTGCCTCTCCTCGAAGCAAATTAATAACATAAGCCACCCGGCTAGCGTCTGACGCGTACATGACAGGGCGCTGTAAAAAGACGAGCGAACACTGCATGAGGAAGTCCGCGCACGTCTCGACACAGCCCCCGTATGGTTCCGGAGGGCTTATGTATGCTTCAGGGGACGGTGGGGGGGTTCGTTGAACGACCAGTGGAACGTCTGATACAGGCCCAGGACCAGCCAGAGGAGTGGCTGCAGCAGCGCCCTGGTCGCGCGCTTCCACCCTGGCGGTGAGAGCCTCCACCCTCCGATGAAGGAGGACATTCTGCTCGGTCACTAAATCTAACCGAGCCGTGAAGGCGGTTAAGATCTGCTGCAGCTCACTCAACACGCCTCCCACTGACGCCTGCGCTCCTGGCTCTTCCATTGGCCGTTCAAGCTCGGGTTGACGCCCCTCGGAATCCATGACGATGGCCGAGAAATCCTGTTGGGAAGGTGTCGTAGCACGGACCCACACCAGGGGGCGCAAATGAACGGACAATGAATAAGCCAAAAAGGTAACAATTTAATGTTGCGATAATACACAACGAAACGTACTATAATCTGCACAGTCAATTTAACACCAGGTGATGTGTGGGCAGGCTCGAAGATAGAAGACCCCCGACGAGAGAGAAGCTGCGTCCCACACGGCTTCCACCACCAACGGTCTGAAGAACACCGGAGCCGCCAAGTCCCGAGTCCCCAGGTGGCCTCTGTCTTCGGCTGTCGACCCTGGTACTGCTGGCAGAAAGCAGAAATATGATGAGTGAGTGTGAGTCTGCACACTCAGTAAATCCACGGTTAACGAGGGAGGAAGCGCCTCCACCTCCAAGCACACACTTGTGCAGCTCCTGTTTGAGCACTTATCTGGGTGGGAGGTGTTGCGAAGCCGTCGCTGAACACCTCAAACGCCACCTCCACAGACGAGTCTCACCGACAGGAAAACGGCTGCAAAGAAGAGTTTAGACAGATATACAGTCTTAAGTTCACAGAGAAATTACCTTGGTAATGGTAGTCGATTTCTCGGCGGGGAGGTGGAGTTGCAGTCCAGCTTTTATGGTGGTGATGATGAACGAGTGACAGCTGGTGCAGAGGATGAGTGACAGCTGTCACTTCTTCTGGGTCTGGCGCCCTCTTGTGCTTGGAGCCCGCACTCCAAGCAGGGCGCCCTCTGGTGGTGGTGGGCCAGCAGTACCTCCTCTTCAGTGGCCCACACAACATCTGCAGAGGAATGGTCTATTTGAAGAGTTTCAGTCAGGTTTTAGAATTCACCATAGTACAGAAACAGCATTAGTGAAGGTTACAAATGATCTTCTTATGGCCTCGGACAGTGGACTCATCTCTGTGCTTGTTCTGTTAGACCTCAGTGCTGCTTTTGATACTGTTGACCATAAAATTTTATTACAGAGATTAGAGCATGCCATAGGTATTAAAGGCACTGCGCTGCGGTGGTTTGAATCATATTTGTCTAATAGATTACAATTTGTTCATGTAAATGGGGAATCTTCTTCACAGACTAAAGTTAATTATGGAGTTCCACAAGGTTCTGTGCTAGGACCAATTTTATTCACTTTATACATGCTTCCCTTAGGCAGTATTATTAGACGGTATTGCTTAAATTTTCATTGTTACGCAGATGATACCCAGCTTTATCTATCCATGAAGCCAGAGGACACACACCAATTAGCTAAACTGCAGGATTGTCTTACAGACATAAAGACATGGATGACCTCTAATTTCCTGCTTTTAAACTCAGATAAAACTGAAGTTATTGTACTTGGCCCCACAAATCTTAGAAACATGGTGTCTAACCAGATCCTTACTCTGGATGGCATTACCCTGACCTCTAGTAATACTGTGAGAAATCTTGGAGTCATTTTTGATCAGGATATGTCATTCAAAACGCATATTAAACAAATATGTAGGACTGCTTTTTTGCATTTACGCAATATCTCTAAAATCAGAAAGGTCTTGTCTCAGAGTGATGCTGAAAAACTAATTCATGCATTTATTTCCTCTAGGCTGGACTATTGTAATTCATTATTATCAGGTTGTCCTAAAAGTTCCCTAAAAAGCCTTCAGTTAATTCAAAATGCTGCAGCTAGAGTACTGACGGGGACTAGAAGGAGAGAGCATATCTCACCCATATTGGCCTCTCTTCATTGGCTTCCTGTTAATTCTAGAATAGAATTTAAAATTCTTCTTCTTACTTATAAGGTTTTGAATAATCAGGTCCCATCTTATCTTAGGGACCTCATAGTACCATATCACCCCAATAGAGCGCTTCGCGCTCAGACTGCAGGCTTACTTGTAGTTCCTAGGGTTTGTAAGAGTAGAATGGGAGGCAGAGCCTTCAGCTTTCAGGCTCCTCTCCTGTGGAACCAGCTCCCAGTTCAGATCAGGGAGACAGACACCCTCTCTACTTTTAAGATTAGGCTTAAAACTTTCCTTTTTGCTAAAGCTTATAGTTAGGGCTGGATCAGGTGACCCTGAACCATCCCTTAGTTATGCTGCTATAGACGTAGACTGCTGGGGGGTTCCCATGATACACTGTTTCTTTCTCTTTTTGCTCTGTATGCACCACTCTGCATTTAATCATTAGTGATCGATCTCTGCTCCCCTCCACAGCATGTCTTTTTCCTGGTTCTCTCCCTCAGCCCCAACCAGTCCCAGCAGAAGACTGCCCCTCCCTGAGCCTGGTTCTGCTGGAGGTTTCTTCCTGTTAAAAGGGAGTTTTTCCTTCCCACTGTAGCCAAGTGCTTGCTCACAGGGGGTCGTTTTGACCGTTGGGGTTTTACATAATTATTGTATGGCCTTGCCTTACAATATAAAGCGCCTTGGGGCAACTGTTTGTTGTGATTTGGCGCTATATAAAAAAATTGATTGAATTGATTGATTGATGACCTCTTCAAGTATTTCTACATATCCAAACTGATCCATGATACCTGGTATGGGATATATAGGCCCAACACCATAGTAGGAGAAACATGCCCCTATCATGATGCTTGCACCACCATGCTTCACTGTCTTCACTGTGAACTGTGGCTTGAATTCAGAGTTTGGGGGTCATCTCACAAACTGTCTGCGGCCCTTGGACCCAAAAAGAACAATTTTACTCTCATCAGTCCACAAAATATTCCTCCATTTCTCTTTAGGCCAGTTGATGTGTTCTTTGGCAAATTGTAACCTCTTCTGCTCGTCTTTTATTTAACAGAGGGACTTTGCGGGGGATTCTTACAAATAAATTAGCTTCACACATGCGTCTTCTAACTGTAACAGCACTTACAGGTAACTCCAGACTGTCTTTGATCATCCTGGAGCTTATCAGTGGGTGAGCCTTTGCCATTCTGGTTATTCTTCTATCCATTTTGATGGTTGTTTTCCATTTTCTTCCACACGTCTCTTTTTTTTTTTTTTTTTTTTTCCATTTTAAAGCATTGGAGATCATTGTAGATGAACAGCCTATAATTTTTTGCACCTGCGTATAGGTTTTCCCCTCTCCAATCAACTTTTTAATCAAACTACGCTGTTCTTCTGAACAATGTCTTGAACGTCCCATTTTCCTCAGGCTTTCAAAGAGAAAAGCATGTTCAACAGGTGCTGTCTTCATCCTTAAATAGGGGACACCTGATTCACACGTTTGTTCCACAAAATTGACGAACTCACTGACCGAATGCCACACTATTATTATTGTGAACACCCCTTTTTCTACTTTTTTTTTTACTAATAGCCCAATTTCATAGCCTTAAGAGTGTGCATATCATGAATGCTTGGTCTTGTCGGATTTGTGAGAATCTACTGAATCTCCTGGTACCTTGTTTCCCATGTAACAATAAGAAATATACTCAAAACCTGGATTAATCTTTTTAGTCACATAGCACTACTATTATTCTGAACACTACTGTAGGTCAAAAATATGGCAAGACAGGTACAGGACAAAACTCACAGAAGAAAAGCTCAAACAAAGGCACAAGACACGACTATCTCGCAAGGAAGTGAGGGGAGAGGTGCAACTCATAAAGGGGAGGTGATAATCACGAAATGCAGGACAGGTGTGGTGGGAGGATCTCGAATGTGGTGTGGCAAACAGGAGGGAGGATTGGAGCAGCAAAAAAGTCCCACAACTTTAACTCAACCAAAACCCCAAAGACCAATTATGACATCACCCCCCCAAGAGGCCGACCATTGACAGCCCAGAAGCCCCGGGCTGCAAGACTTGAAGTCTTGAATAAGAGCCTTGTCCAAAATGAACCGGGACCATTCACCCAGGACCATTCCTCCGGAACATATCCTTCCCAGTCCATTGCACCCCCGACCCTGACAACGAGAAGACAGGAGTCGTCTAACAGGGAAGACAGGGTGTCAACGACCTGGGCGGTCAGAGGGGGCTTGGCCAGAGGGCAAAGCGGGCCAGTATTCATAGGCTTGACTCAGCTGACATGAAAGGCAGGATGTACCTGCAGGGATCTGGGCAGCCAGAGACAGACCGCGACCGTGTTGATCACTTCAATCAGAAAAGGACTGATGAATCTGGGAGTGAGCTTTTCGATTCTGGATCAAGATTTCACTTTATATAGACTTTGAAGGATTATGTCAAAACTACTTCACGGATTCTTACCACATTTGCACCACACGTACATATTAGGCAGTGGTGGGCACAGATAACCAGATAATCAGATAGCTTAAAAGTTATCTTTGATAAAGATAAACCGATAAACCACCCAAAAATGTATCGGAAGTTACAGCTAACCGATAACCGATAAATTCCAGTATTGTCTCCGGTACACTTGCAACTACTAACAAGCTGATTTTGAGTTTTAACACCACCATCGCTTCTGAAAGTATCAAAAGTGACCACAGACCCAAACAATGAGCCAGCACTTCTCTCTTTGAGCGTCATGCCCCCTGCTGGAAGCTCCTGTTTACTACATGGCTTCCAGCACAGACGCAAGCTGAGAGGAGCCATGAAGCTCAACTCTCTACTCATTGACAACACTGCCATCAGGTGGAGGTCTTGGAAAATAAAGCAATGCTGAGTTACGGTTTGGTGTATAAATAAAATGAATACTGATAGAATAACTGTCAATTCTGTCATTTGTACAAAGTTAAAATATAACATATCTTTTAATGTTGAATAATGCACTAATTCTGAAGTTTTGTAACAAACACAGACAGATCACAAAGGATTCTGGGTAAAATGTGCCTCGGCTAACACTGATTGGTTGAATCATACATTATGTAAACCAACACAATGTGAGGTGTGTCATGTGTTGGTGTTTACAGATAAATGTGCTTTGTAAAATATTCAATTTTTTTATTTGTTTAAAAAAAAAGGAATTTTAAAAAAAAAAGCCAAGTTGTAATTAGATAACCATCTGATATAATCTGTGTTAAAAATAAATAATAGAACACTGCCATGATCTACTGGTGCCAGACGTTCAGTATTTAAGCTGGGTTTACACTGTGCGAGTTTTGGCCCTTTTTCAGGTGATTTTTCATTCGTGCGAGAGTTTTTTGGATCGCATCAAGTTTCAGTTTAATCGCGCCTCCTGCATCGTTTAGTATACATGAAGTAACGAGCTGCATTTAACATCTCACGACCACCTCTCGCACTGTGTATGTGCAAACACCGCAGACCTGTCTTGTAATTTTTGTTGTTGTTGTTTTTGTTTTGTTTTTAAACTTTGATGTCTCCCATTGAGAGTTTTTGTAAATTAAGTTTGAAAAAAAAAAAAGCTTTACGTTTTGCTTCTGGAAACACGAGTCCGACGTGTGGCTTTTGAACGTACAATGTGTGTGAGAACATAAATCGTGCGCTCTGAACTTTTGAGCTGGAACCGAGTACAGTGATTGAAAATATCAGCTCAGCTTCAGTTTGAATACTGCCATGAACACTACTGGCCAGTAGGTGGCAGTAGAGACCGTGAAAACTTGCCAAAACAAAATTCCAGATAATCTGTGTCTGCTACATTTAAGATGTGTGGAATTTAACAAACGCAGACACAGTAGCAACGTCTATAAACCCAGAGAGTGTATTCATGAGAGTTTTAGGCACTAGAGTTTAATGCTGTTGTCCGTAGAGCCTGATCAGAGTGTCTGAAATGCATTTGTCCTGTCGTGAACATACTCAGATTACCCTATCCTACCCATAATGCACTGCTAGGCACAGCATGTCTACACTAAAACTTTAAAAATTAGCGCATTACTTTAAAACTAAAACATATAGCTGATATTTTCACTTTATAAAACTTTAGATGTGACAGTAATTTTAAATAACTTGTCCAAAATTAGTTTGGTTAAAATTTGAACCATAAGTTAAAAATGTATGCCTCTGGATGACTTCGGTGATATTCCCGTCGTATCAGTATGGGGTTAAAAGCAGCTTTTTTTTAATTTTTAAAAATGTTTGTAGGTGTTCAGCTTTGTTTACTGTGTTAATGGTCTAAAAATTATCGGAAGAAAATTTATCGGAAGATAATTAGTCTGTTAATAGTTTTTAAAGTTATCTGAAAAGATAATCCGATAATGAAACATTATCTTCGATAATTATCGGATTATCGGAACTGTGCCCATATTAGGGCATGGAAGACTCCACTGAATTTTGGAGGTGATCCGGTGTCGCCGACAGAACTGCCCCCCCTAAAAATCGGTCCACCTTGCCTTCACTGCACGTCATTAGCCACTGTTCACGGATTATCACCTCATTTCTGCTTAAAACTGCACTCCAGTCAACATCTGTCTCAGCGACAGATATCTGAAGCTTTTGTACAACAATCATTTCCACATAAATTCAGCATTACTTCATCATAAAAGACGGAGGAAGTGATCAGAGCTCTGCGGCTACACGGGCTGCTAGCTGATGCGTTCACTGCGCATCGGTCATTTCAAAGCGTCACCCAGTAATGCTTTGTTTCTGCTTAAAACTGACTTTAGAATGATTTAAGAGGTTTTACCTTTTCATCTGATTGTTAATAATCACATTAATCCATTTGATTGCTTTGGGTGAAGAGTCCATCTCACAGGAGCTGCTGTGGTTGCAAATGACGCATGCGTAGTGGAGACAGGGCGGACCAATTTTTAGGGGGGACCGTTCAGTCCATGACACCAGATCTGGATTGGTGGAGGTCAGGAATCTCTGATTGCTCTTGTTTTTTAATAAATATGCACTATGAGGTGTTGTGAGTAAAATTTTGAGAGGAAAAAATAAATTTACTCCATTTTGGAATAAGGCTGCAGCATAACAAAATGTGGGAAAACTAAATCACTGATATTTTCTGGATGCACTGTATGCATCCTTCTAAACAGCTGTTAAATGTTATCAGTAATATACAACATAATCTTCTCTTGGCCTTTGGATATCATTATAATATCTTTGTTGGTAGCACATCGCTTGTCTTGGGTAAAAATGACACCAGTTGTAGTGCTTTTTTCGACCTCCAGCAAAATCTTATCCACAGTGTAGCTGGATATATAGTACACAGTGTGGTTGCCAGTTTGTGGGCATCCTTCCTGCATGGCCCAGGTGTCACAGCTGCTGCTGAGTGATCATGGCTTCAGTCCTTCTGCAGATGGTATTTCTCAATATTTCAGAATAAGGCACACAGTCATGCAAGATGATTCGCCCACAGATCATTTCCTGGCCAAAAGATGTCTCACTTTTGTCACCTACTGAATCCGCCATCTATATAGCAATGCACCACGCACAAGGGATTTTTAATGACAATGACCCTACACATTGATTAGGGTCATTTATGTCCCAACCAAACCAAACCCATGGTCCTGCACCTTAATGTTACAATCAAATTAATTGTGTTTTGCACTTTAGACCATGCACTATCATCAGGACAGGGTCTTTAAAGTCAAAGTCTGTATTTTTCTGTTGGGGAGAAACAAAGTTGATGTGTCTCTCCCTTATTTAAATAAAAACCTTTACCTCGATATTTGCCTCTTACTACAAGGCATAAAAATAACTTGTCTCCTGAAATGTTATAGTAAGAATTCATCTACATCATTTTTGCTGTACAAATTTAATTAGGAAAGAAAAGATTATATCTTGGTAAAGACAGCAGCGCTGTGATATCACAGGAGAGCAAAGGACAGTGAGACCACTCTAATGATAAATAATTGTCTACTTCTGTGAATTAGTTTTGTGCAGTGGTGGGCACAGATAACCAAAAAAATTAACTTCGATAACAGATAAGCAGATAACTGAAAAGTTATCTTCGATAAAGATAAAACAATAAACCACCCAAAAATGTATCGGAAGTTACAGATAACCGATAACAGATAAATTACAATATTATCTCTGGCACATTTACAACTACTAGCAAAACAAATTTAATAGCTTCTAATAATTTTAAAAATAACAACAGACCCAAACAATAAGACCACACTTTTTTCTTTCAACAGTCTGCCCCTGCTGGAAGCTCTTGTTTACTACAGCGCTGCAAGCACAGAGGCACCCCGAGACCCAAACAATGAGACAACTCTTTTTTCTTTCAACATTCGGCCCCTGCTGGAAGCTCTTGTTTATTACAGCCCTCCCAACACAGAGGCACCCTGAGAGCAGCCATAAAGCCAGCTCTCTATCAATGACAAAGCTCCGGTCATGCGGAGGTCTTGAAAAATAAAGTCATATTGAGTTATGGTGTTGATTTATAAATAACATTAATACCGATAGAATAACTCCATTAATGTCAATTCTGTCATTTGTACAAAGTTAAAATATAACATATATCTTTAAATGTTGAATAATGCACTAATTCTGACGTTTTATAACAAAGAGACAGATCGCAAAGGATTCTGGGTAAACGTGCCTCTGCTAAACACTGATTGGTTCAGTCATTCATTATGTAAACCAACACGTTAATGTGACGTCTGTCGTGTGTTGGTGTTTAAATGTGCTTTTGTAAAATATTCCATTTTTTTATTTGTAAAAACAGGCATTTTTACGGAGCCCTGGAAGTGTCATTGCAAATTTTTTTGCATGTGGAGAGAATGTGCGCAAACATGCGCACATTCTCTCCACATTCTGTCTTTACAACATTCATTTGATGTTGTAAAACGTGCTTTACAGTGTGCGAGATGATTTTTCATGCAGGAATTTTTTGGACCAAGTTTCAGGTTAATCGTGCGTCCTGCATCGTGTAGTGTTCATGGAGTATCAAGCTGCGGTCAACATCTGACGACCACCTCCTGATCGCCGATTGTATGGTCGAATGAGAATCAAACCTGTTTGATATATTATTGTGGTCGGCCGTCATGAGGTTATCCTGCTGCTGAAAGCTACAAGCAGCATCCAACCGTTCGCACTGTGCCTGTGCAAACACTGCAGAGCTGTCTTGTAATAATGTTATTATTATTATTATTATTATTATTATTATTTGCAGTTGTTTTGTTTTTAAACTTCATTTGTAAAAAAAAAATCCATTTGCAAAACAAAAAAGTTGATTTGACAATCATCTGACATAACCGGGGTCAAAATAAATAGAACACTGCCATCTACTGGTTCCCAGACACTGCAATGAACACTACTGGCCAGTAGATGCTAGATGGCAGTAGAGGCTTTCAAAACAAATTCTAGATAATCCCTGTCTGCTCACATTTAAAATGCATGGAATTTAACAAACGCAATTAAAAAACGCAATTAAAAAGAGTTTAATGCTGTTGTCCGTGGAGCCTGAACAGAGTGTCTGAAATGCATTTGTCCTGTCGTGACGTCCTGAGATTACATCATCCTACCCATAATGCACTGTGGGGCAGAGCATGTGCTCACAAAACCTTAAAAATTAGCACATTACTTTAAAACTAAAACATATATCTGAAATAAATAACTTGTCCAAAATTAGTTTGGTTAAAATTTGAACCATAAGTTAAAAATGTATGCCTCTGGATGACTTAGGTCATATTGCGAGCATATTGGTATGGTGTTAAAGGAAATGTTTTTTTTCTTTTTCCTTTTGGGGCTGTTTTTCCTTTGTTTGCAGAGGATTGAGATGCTTTTTATATGAGGTCTGTCCATAAAGTATAGGTCCTTTTTATTTTTTTCAAAAACTATATGGATTTCATTCATATGTTTGTACGTCAGACATGCTTGAACCCTCGTGCGCATGCGTGAGTTTTTTCCATGCCTGTCGGTGATGTCATTTGCCTGTGAGCACGCCTTGGGAAGGACTGGTCCCGCCCCCTCGTCGGAATTCCTTTGTCTGAGAAGTTGTTGAGAGACTGGCGTTTTGTTTGATCAAAATTTTTTTCAAAACCTGTGAGGCACATCGAAGTGGACACGGTTCGAAAAATTATTCTGTCGCTTTAAGGACTTCCCACGGAGCAGGACGTCGCGCAGCGCTCCCAGGCGCCGTCGTCAGCGTGTTTCAAGCTGAAAACCTCCACATTTAAGCCTCTGTTGACCCGGGACGTCGTGAGAGAACAGAGAAGTTTCAGAAGAAGTCAGTTTCAGCATTTTATCCGGATATTCCACTGTTAAAGGAGATTTTTTTTAATGAAAGACGTGCGGGCGGATTCGCACGTCAGCTTGCAGCCGCCGCGATGTTCCGCCACAGGAAAAACACCTCCGTGTTGATAACCATTTTTAAGTCCAGGCGGCTTTTGATGGCTTTCAGTGGAGTGAGTATCTGAGAAATTGTTTAACAGCTGGGCATGTTCCAACTTGTCCTTAAGGCTTCCAACGGAGGTGTTTTTCCTGTTGCGCCGCGCTGCGCCGGCTGCAAGCCGACGTGCGAATCCGCCCGCACGTCTTTCATTAAAAAAATCTCCTTTAACAGTGGAATATCCGGATAAAATGCTGAAACTGACTTCTTCTGAAACTTCTCTGTTCTCTCACAACGTCCCGGGTCAACAGAGGCTTAAATGTGGAGGTTTTCAGCTTGAAACAGGCTGACGACGGCGCCTGGGAGCGCTGCGCGACATCCCGCTCCGTGGGAAGTCCTTAAAGCGACAGAATCACTTCAAAATCTCTCATCAGCCGTTAAAATTTTCACCGAAAACCAGCTGAATTTTTCGAACCGTGTCCACTTCGATGTGCCTCACAGGTTTAGAAAAAATTTTGATCAAACAAAGCGCCAGTCTCTCAGCAACTTCTCAGACAAAGGAATTCCAACGAGGGGGCTGGACCACACCTCCCACAAGGCGTGCTCACAGGCGAATGACGTCACCGACTGCCGTGGAAAAACTCAAGCATGCATGCGCACAAGGGTTCAAGCATGTCTGACGTACAAACATATGAATGAAATATAGTTTTTGAAAAAAATAAAAAGGACCTATAGTTTATGGACAGACCTCGTACAAGCACTTCTCTTCTGTTTGCAAAGGTTATAACTATGCGTCTGTTACAAAACTTTTAACAGGTGGGTGCTGAACTAATTTTAAAAATGCTTGTTGCTGTTAGCTTTGTTTATTTTGTTTATCGGTTTAAAAGTTATCGGATAAAAATTAATCCGAAGATAATTGGTCCGATAATGGTTTTTAAAGTTATCTAAAAAGATAATCCGATACTGAAAACATTATCTTCGATAATTATCTGTTATCGGATTATCAGAAGTGTGCCCACCACTGGTTTTGTGCTAGTTGTTGTGTTGAGCATATCCTGTTAACATTATGTCCATAACGGATTTTGCTGTCTGAATTACAAACCAACATGACAGCGTGTGGGAATGGTCACCAGGAATGGTTGAGTTCAGAACTACTGGTGAACAGGTTGTTGCCACCTAGTGGTGCATTTTTTAAATTTATTTTTCCTATGTTTTTTTGTCTCACACAGGCACCTCAAACAATGTTTCACAAAAGCGAAAAAACATTTTGTATATAGTAATTTGGACTTTCTGACTGACTACAGGAAGTTGAGGCAGGTTATCGTCACCCATTAAACAGTAGAATAATAAATTAAACTGAACTGTAAAGGCAGAAGGGGAGAGGAGGAGGTGAAGCCTTTAACTGCAATTTAGTCAGAAGAAGTAAAAGTCAACTTTAAAAGATATGTAAATTTTTTTTCATTGAGCCGGAACTGCCCAACAAATTGAAAACAAGCCAGCATCAGATGCACACGTGTACAAACCAGTAATGTTGAGTATAGTGAGACACAGCCTACACAGAAGACTATGACAGAACGTAAGTATGTCGTGGAAAGTTTGTCAGTGCAAATGCAAAATTGCAATGTGAAACCAAACTAATTGGACCAAATGTATGAAAAGATGGACCTTGATATGGATCTTGACTTTTAGGTGTGAAAACATCCTGACTATGTGGTTGTGAGACTTGAATGCGAACCAGCGACCTCAGGTGAGCACTGGATGTCTTTGGTACTTAGTCTCTTTAAGCCAGATTTATGCTACTTTGTCTCCATAGCCACGTAGAGCCACCTGCGTCGTTATGAACCTTCTCCGAGCCCCTCTTTGTAGCTTGACGTGCATCTCCCAAAAACTGAAATGACGAAACGATCTCCCATCACGAAATGATCTCCCATCATTTAAAAAACGTTTTTTCAGTGTGCACACAGAATACATTTCAATTATGAATAAAATAAAGGAATATTTGGCAGAAGAAGTCTGCAAATATGACCACCTTTACAACAAAGTATTGAAAAACTGCAAAGATGCTCAAATGACCAGCAATTCATGGAGGAAAACTGCACATAATGTTGGTTTGGAGGTGGATGATTGTACAAAGAAGTGGAGGCCACTGAGGCACAAGCTGGTCCAAAAAAAAAACCCCCACTAGTTTCAGTGGCAATGCAGGAAGCAAGATAGTCCCTGCCTTGTTCTTCACATGCCCCTAATATTCGGAGAACTTCAAAAGCGTTGCGCCCACGTTGACGTGATTGCATGGCCACAGAGTTGCGGTAAATTGCATTGCGACAGCCACCAACGCGGGTTACGGAGCTGTAGAAGCATATATCAGGCTTTCGAAGGGAGATTCGGATGGGGAACTAGTCCTAGGGTCCACTGATCCTAGGTTCCATTGGTCCTAACCTCTTTATATTTTATTACAACCCCAAACTGATTTTAAATTTCACCCCTATCCCTAACCAGGACTAGTGGACCCTAGGACATGAGGGAAGTTCCCAACTCAGATAAAGAGTATCACTTGCATTGTGTGGATATATCAGTAATGCAATTTTGGCCATGTGGTGTGTTTGTCCGGCACAATCCAACGTGCAGGTGCCTCAGTGTCTGGACAAGGGAATAGTGAGTTTTAACCTGGCTGTGACAGATAGATGGTTACTTTTAAGAGGTGGGGATGGACTGGTTGACTGCCAGCGTGGTTTCCATCCAGGACAGTTCCATAGTGTGGTGGATGCAGCAACATGCTGCATGCTGTAAGACTTGACACTGACCATAAATAAGTTTTAAGTACCAACACTGTCATCTGACATTTTTAAGAGCAGCTGCAGAAACTGTCAAATTTCACAATCTTAGACTTGAAGCTAATTGGAGACTTTCAATCACTGTGACACTTTGTCTGGGTTTTGTATTGGCCGTTCACGTCTCTGACACGAACACTCACACACAGAAGGGCTCACTGCATAGAGATGAGCTCTAAAAATACACTCGTCAGCACTTTATTTCCTTGTGTCTGTTTGAAATGGAGATTCCTGGCTGCTGGCTGTTGTCTTCAGGCCGTTTTCAGGATGAGATGATACAGCACACTGCTAAACACGGGCTCAGTGTTCATGACAGAGTTTGCCATGTCGACGTTTTCACTGTGTTGATACAAGTGGAGAACTTAAACCAGTGTGATGTTTATGCAAATGGGCTGAAAGTGTTTTTGCCATAGTTAGACAATATACAGCAAAGTTCAACTGAAACTGACAGCAAATAGTCTTGAAACCCCCCCAAAACATGGCAGTCTTATGAAAACATCACTTTCCTTTTATTTTTTCCTTTCAATCCTGTAAGGCACTTGGGGATGTTTGTTCTGATTTTGTTGCTCTGTTAATCATTTCCTCTGTCAGTCAGTCTGATGGAGGGAAGCTTTTCCAAAGTAAGTAAGGAGTCTCGAGGGATTAGGTTGTAGTCATCCGGGCAATGAAATCCTAAACACAGCAGCACACTGAGCCTACTGTCTGCCTCCACTCTCCACTATTTCCTCCCGTCCGCACACCAGATATAATGGTATAAATGTCCTCCTTATCACTCATATCCCGACATGAGTGACAAATGAATGCTACTTTTACTGTTGGGAGTACAAGACTGTCATAAATGTTTCATTCCGTGTCTCTGAATGGAGCATGAAACAATGCTACAGTAAGCAAAAACAATTTAGGCCTGAAATGGCTAATTTTAGCATGATAGCTTGACATATTAGCAAAGTCATGTCTAGGCTAGTTAACGGCTAAATTAACGGTAGCTCATTTTGCTATAGTTAGCCTACTTTCAAGATTTGTACTTTTTTTTGACATGGTGTAGATTTTTAATGGTTCTTCAGTTTAAAGGGTTCTTTAATAGATATCAGTAGATAGTATCTAAGTTTAGGGTTTCCATTAGAAAGCATGTAGAGTATGGAATTTGTCTTCCTATACAACCCCTGGCAATAATTATGGAATCACCGGCCTCGGAGGATGTTCATTCAGTTGTTTAATTTTGTAGAAAAAAGCAGATCACAGACATGACACAAAACTAAAGTCATTTCAAATGGCAACTTTCTGGCTTTAAGAAACACTATAAGAAATCAGGAAAAAAAAAATTGTGGCAGTCAGCAACGGTTACATTTTTAGACCAAGCAGAGGGAAAAAAAAATTCAATTCTGAGAAATAAATTATGGAATCACCCTGTAAATTTTCATCCCCAAAACTAACACCTGCATCAAATCAGATTTGCTCATTAGTCTGCATCTAAAAAGGAGTGATCACACCTTGGAGAGCTGTTGCACCAAGTGGACTGACATGAATCATGGCTCCAACACGAGAGATGTCAATTGAAACAAAGGAGAGGATTATCAAACTCTTAAAAGAGGGTAAATCATCATGCAATGTTGCAAAAGATGTTGGTTGTTCACAGTCAGCTGTGTCTAAACTCTGGACCAAATACAAACAACATGGGAAGGTTGTTAAAGGCAAACATACTGGTAGACCAAGGAAGACATCAAAGCGTCAAGACAGAAAACTTAAAGCAATATGTCTCAAAAATCGAAAATGCACAACAAAACAAATGAGGAACGAATGGGAGGAAACTGGAGTCAACGTCTGTGACCGAACTGTAAGAAACCGCCTAAAGGAAATGGGATTTACATACAGAAAAGCTAAACAAAAGCCATCATTAACACCTAAACAGAAAAAAAACAAGGTTACAATGGGCTAAGGAAAAGCAATCGTGGACTGTGGATGACTGGATGAAAGTCATATTCAGTGATAAATCTCGAATCTGCATTGGGCAAGGTGATGATGCTGGAACTTTTGTTTGGTGCCGTTCCAATGAGATTTATAAAGATGACTGCCTGAAGAGAACATGTAAATTTCCACAGTCATTGATGATATGGGGCTGCATGTCAGGTAAAGGCACTGGGGAGATGGCTGTCATTACATCATCAATAAATGCACAAGTTTACGTTGATATTTTGGACACTTTTCTTATCCCATCAATTGAAAGGATGTTTGGAGATGATATCATTTTTCAAGATGATAATGCATCTTGCCATAGAGCAAAAACTGTGAAAACATTCCTTGCAAAAAGACACATAGGGTCAGTGTCATGGCCTGCAAATAGTCTGGATCTTAATCCAATTGAAAATCTTTGGTGGAAGTTGAAGAAAATGGTCCATGACAAGGCTCCGACCTGCAAAGCTGATCTGGCAACAGCAATCAGAGAATGTTGGAGCCAGATTGATGAAGAGTACTGTTTGTCACTCATTAAGTCCATGCCTCAGAGACTGCAAGCTGTTATAAAAGCCAGAGGTGGTGCAACAAAATACTAGTGATGTGTTGGAGCGTTCTTTTGTTTTTCATGATTCCATAATTTTTTCCTCAGAATTGAGTGATTCCATATTTTTTTCCTCTACTTGGTCTAAAAAAGTAACCGTTACTGACTGCCACAATTTTTTTTCCTGATTTCTTATAGTGTTTCTTAAAGCCAGAAAGTTGCCATTTGAAATGACTTTAGTTTTGTGTCATGTCTGTGATCTGCTTTTTTTTCTACAAAATTAAACAACTGAATGAACATCCTCCGAGGCCGGTGATTCCATAATTTTTTCCAGGGATTGTAGTAGCAATCCATAACCTAGCTAGCAGGGTGAACTTTAGATAGAAAACTAAAACATATTACATCATAGCTTCTGTTTCTATAACATAACCAAATTCATATATACTTAGCCTCCTAGCTATAATTTAAATTTAGAACAAGTCTACAGACTAGATGTATACTACAATGTTCTCCTGTATGAACACTTAAGTTTCAGGAGCTAACTCCTATAATATTATGTAATAATAACTGTATTTCTTGTATATGTTGTTTACTGCCCTCATTGTATATATGTCATTTATATACATGCTGTCCATATTCTTGAGCCACTTGGGTGGGGAGGGAGAGTTCCCATGGGATAAAAAACTTTTCAACCTACCATCCCTTTTTCTCAAGACCAGACACCTAAGTGGCTCTACTTTTTTATTTATAGGTACCTTAGTATACACTAGTAGAGTTCCACCTTATATTTTGAATGTATAATAGAAGATATACCTTACTGAATTTTCATGTATGTAGTTGTAGTCAGGAATATACATACCCTCATTATGTACATGCATGGCATGGTAATAATGGGCTTTTAGCAATTTCTGGTCTTTTTCAACAACAAATACAACAAATAATACCCAAGAGTTAAGTGCAACAATTTTAATTTATTGAAATTATTCTGAGCACAACACTGGGTCAGCAACGTACTTCCTGGGTCAAAACCACACATTCAGTAGGCCTGATAATTGGCCGAATGTGCCTTGGCAAGTTTCATCTTGATCAGACGCTGGTAGTTAGATTACTTAGAACTTTATTGATCTCTTGAGACGTCTCCCTCAGGGAAATTGAGGTTCCAGCAGCATTGTATAGCAGCACACAGGGTAAGAAGCACACAAAGTATCAAAAGTGGAAAAAAAGAAAAACAGTTTGCAAATATAAATATAAATACAGTACAAATATACAAAATAAATACCAGACATACTGGTTTACTGGCTACTACCATTAACAGCCATCAACAAATCTCTGCAGGAATTTTAGCTGGATATTTGACAACTCTTCTTGGAGGAATTGGTAGAGTTAACTTGTATGGATTCTTGGCAAAGGCACTACTTTTAAGCACAGCCCAGATATTTGCAATCACATTGAGACCAGTACTGTTGTGAAAGTGTAATGACACGGACCCACAACAGGGGGCGTAAATGAACGGACAATAGATGAGCCAAAAATACAACACTTTACTGTTGTGAAGCGTGCACAACGAAATACAGACAAATACAGAATTTGGACAGAGTCAAATGTACTAAGGTGACGTGTGGGCAGGCTCGAGGATAGAAGACGTCCGTCCAGAGAAGAGCCGGATCCCACACGATTTCCACTGCCACCGAACCCGGAGAATACTGGAGCCGCCAAGTTCCGAGTCCCCAGGTGGCCACCGTCTCCGGCTGTCAGATCTGGTACTGCTGGCAGGAAGCAGAAACAGTTATGTGTGGGTGTGTGTACACCCAGCAAATACAAGTAGCGACAGTTCCTTAATGGTGGGTAAGACACCTCCACCTCCAAAACAGGAACACAATAACGAGTAACAGTAGCACCTACTGAATACGGCTGAGAATATACCTCCAAAGGCAAACGATATCTCGGCAGCGGGGTGGAGATGTCTTCCAGCTTATATGGAGTGGTTGATGAGTTGATGATTGGTGACAGCTGTCAGGAGTTAATGAGTGACAGCTGTCACTCTCGGCTGTCCTGTGAGGCGGCAGCGCCCTCTCATGCCTGAAGCCCGCACTCCAGGCAGGGCGCCCTCTGAATGGTGGGCCAGCAGTACCTCCTCTTCAGTGGCCCACACAACAGGACCCCCCCCCCTCAACGGGCGCCTCCTGGCGCCCGACCAGGCTTGTCGGGGTGTTGGTTGTAGAAGTCGGCCAGGAGGGCCGGGTCCAGGATGAAGCTCCTCTTCACCCAGGAGCGTTCTTCGGGTCTGTACCCCTCCCAGTCCACAAAATACTGGAACCCCCGGCCCATACGACGGACGTCCAGGAGCCGGCGGACTGTCCACGCGGGCTCCCCGTCGATGATCCGGGCAGGAGGCGGCGCCGGTCCGGGAGCACAGAGGGGTGAGGTGTGGTGTGGTTTGATCCTTGAAACATGAAACACGGGGTGGATCCGCAGTGAAGCTGGGAGCCGGAGCTTCACTGCGGCTGGACTGAGGACTTTGAGGATTGTGAAGGGGCCTATGTACCTGTCCTTCAGTTTCGGGAAGTCCACTTGGAGAGGAATGTCCATCGTGGATAACCACACCTCCTGCCCGGGCTGGTATGCAGGGGCCGGGGAACAGCGGCGGTCTGCATGGGCCTTAGCCCTCGTCCGGGCCTTCAACAAGGCAGAATGGGCGGAACGCCACACCCAACGGCATCTGCGTAGGTGGGCCTGGACCGAGGGCACACCGACCTCTCCCTCCACCACGGGAAACAATGGGGGCTGGTACCCCAAACACACCTCAAACAGGGAGATGCCGGTGGCAGAGGACACCTGGCTGTTATGTGCGTACTCGATCCGGGCCAGGTGGTTGCTCCAGGCCGTCGGGTGCGCAGATGTAACACAGCGGAGGACCTGTTCCAGTTCCTGGTTTGCCCGCTCTGCCTGTCCGTTCGTCTGTGGGTGATACCGGGACGAGAGGCTCACAGTGGCCCCCAGTTCTCTGCAGAAGCTCCTCCAGACCTGGGAGGAGAACTGAGGACCATGATCCGAGACAATGTCTGTTGGTATCCCATGCAGACGCACGACGTGGTGAACCAGGAGGTTCGCAGTCTCCTGGGCCGTCGAGAGCTTCGGGAGGGCCACCAAGTGGGCCGCCTTGGAGAAACGGTCCACTACCATTAAGATGGTCGTCATGCCCTGGGATGGCGGGAGGCCGTGACAAAATCCAGGCCGATGTGGGACCAGGGGCGATGAGGCACCGGGAGCAGCTGCAACAGACCTTGGGCCTTCGAGTAGTCGGCCTTGCCCCTGGCGCAGGTGGTGCAGGCCTGGATATACTCCCGGACGTCGGCTTCCATGGACGCCCACCAGAAGCGCTGCTGGACCACTGCCACAGTTCTTCGCACCCCTGGGTGACAGGAGAGCTTGGAACCGTGACAGAAGTCCAGAACTGCAGCTCTGGCCTCTGGTGGGACGTATAAGCGGTTCTTCGAATCTGTGCCTGGGTCCGGGCTTCATGCCAGGGCCTCCCCGACGGTTTTCTCCACGTCCCAGGTGAGGGTGGCCACGATAGTGGACTCAGGGATGATGGATTCCGGTGGATCCAACAGCTCTGTTTTGACTTCGTCTTCGTGTACCCGGGACAAGGTGTCCGACCTCTGATTCTTGGTCCCGGGGCGATAGGTGATCCGGAAGTCAAAACGCCTGAAGAACAGTGACCAGCGGGCTTGCCTGGGGTTCAGCCGCTTGGCAATCCTGATATACTCCAGGTTCCGATGGTCCGTGAAAACCGTGAACGGCTCCGAAGCTCCCTCCAACAGATTTCTCCACTCCTCAAGAGCCTCCTCCACCGCAAGAAGTTCCCGATTGCCCATGTCATAGTTCCACTCTGCCGGGGTCAACCTGCGAGAAAAATAGGCACAAGGGTGGAGGACCTTGTCGGACTCCCCGCTCTGGGACAGCACGGCTCCTATCACTGAGTCAGAGGCGTCCACTTCAACCACAAACTGGCGGCAAGGATCGGGCTGCACCAGAACTGATGCAGTCGAGAACCGACGTTTCAACTCCCTAAACGCGGCTTCGCACCGATCCGACCAGGTGAAGGGGACTTTTGGGGAGGTCAGGGCTGTCAGGGGGCTAACTACCTGACTGTAGCCCTTAATGAACCTCCGGTAAAAATTTCCAAAACCGAGGAACTGTTGTAGTTTCCTATGGCTTGTCAGTTGGGGCCAGTCTCTCACCGCCGCAACCTTAGCCGGATCAGGGGCGACGGAGTTGGAGGAGATAATAAACCCCAGGAAGGACAAAGAAGTACGGTGGAACTCGCACTTCTCGCCCTTCACAAACAGCCGGTTCTCCAACAACCGCTGCAGGACCTGACATACATGCTGGACATGAGTCTCAGGGTCCGGGGAGAAGATGAGTATATCGTCCAGATATACGAAGACAAATCGATGCAGGAAGTCCCGCAAGACGTCATTTACCAAAGCTTGGAATGTCGCGGGGGCGTTAGTGAGGCCGAACGGCATGACCAGGTACTCAAAGTGACCTAACGGGGTGTTAAATACCGTCTTCCATTCGTCTCCCTTCCGGATCCGAACCAGGTGGTACGCATTCCTAAGATCAAGTTTTGTAAAAATTTGGGCTCCATGCAAGGGCGTGAACACTGAATCCAACAGAGGTAACGGGTATCGGTTGCGAACCGTGATCTCGTTCAGCCCTCTGTAATCAATGCATGGATGGAGTCCGCCGTCTTTCTTGCCCACAAAAAAGAAACCAGCACCCATCGGGGAGGTGGAGTTCCGGATCAGCCCGGCAGCTAATGAGTCCCGGATGTAGGTCTCCATTGATTTGCGCTCCGGACGTGAGAGGTTGTACAGCCTGCTGGACGGGTACTCGACGCCCGGTATCAAATCAATGGCACAATTGTATGGACGGTGGGGGGGAAGGGTGAGAGCCAGATCTTTGCTGAAGACGTCAGCAAGATCGTGGTACTCAACCGGCACCGCCGTCAGATTGGGGGGAACTATAACCTCCTCACTAGCACTTAAACCGGGAGGAACCGAGGATCCTAAACACTCTTGGTGGCAGGTTTCGCTCCACTGAGCCACAACCCCAGACAGCCAATCAATCCGGGGATTGTGTTTTACCATCCACGGGAAGCCCAAAATCACGCGGGAAGTAGGAGTCACATAAAACTCTATCTCTTCCCAATGATTCCCAGACACCACCAGAACTACTGGTTGTGTCTTATGTCTGATTAAAGGGAGAAGGGTGCCATCTAGTGCCCGTACCTTCAAAGGTGAAGGAAGCGCCACCAGAGGGAGCCCTACCTCACTTGCCCATCTGCTGTCCAGCACATTCCCTTCTGACCCCATGTCCACCAGTGCTGGAGCTTGAAGGGTTAAATCCCCGCTCAGGATTGTGACTGGGAGACGTGTGGAAATACGTGTATGTCCCACGTGAATGTCTGGACCCACCCTTAACCCGGTCTCTAAGGGCGGGCGTTTGTGTTTAACCGTTTGGGGCAGTCTCTCTGCTGATGCTCATTTGAGCCGCAGAAAAAGCACTCCCCACGGGCCATTCTCCTCTGTCTGTAAGATGATCTTAATCTGGCCCTGCTCGTGTCCATAGCATCGTCAGCAGGGGGAGCTGTTGCCACACGGAGCGCAGAGGCTGTGGAGCGTGGGGAGGGCGGAACCTTGTCAGAACCGGAAGGGAGAGGGATGGCGCATGCCCAGCCATGTCCTCCGTCTCGCTCCCGACGGCGTTCCGCTAATCGATTGTCCAAACGTATAGCTAGATCAATTAGACTATCCAAATCCCGCGGCTCATCCTTAGCCACCAGGTGCTCCTTCAGGGCCGACGACAGTCTGTTTATGAAGGCGGCACGGAGCGCAGCCGTATTCCAGCCGGACCTCGCAGCCGCAATGCGGAAGTCAACTGCATACTCAGCTGCGCTCCGACGTCCCTGTCTCATAGACAGCAGCACTGTCGAAGCGGTTTCGCCTCTGTTAGGGTGATCAAAAACCGTTCTGAACTCCCTCACAAACCCAGTGTAAGTGGTAAGGAGCCGTGAATTCTGCTCCCAAAGCGCTGTAGCCCAAGTGCGTGCCTCACCTCAAAGCAAATTAATGACATAAGCCACCCTACTGGCGTCTGAAGCGTACATTACGGGACGCTGTGCAAAGACGAGCGAACACTGCATTAAGAAGTCAGCGCACGTCTCCACACAACCTCCGTATGGCTCCGGGGGACTTATGTAAGCTTCAGGGGATGGTGGGGGGGGGGGGGTTCATTGGACGACCACGTCTATATTCAGCACCGGGTCAACAGGAGGAGAAGCTGCAGCCGCGCCCTGAGCGCGCGCTTCCACCTGTGCGGTGAGAGCCTCCATCCTACGGTTGAGGATGACATTTTGCTCGGTCATTAAATCCAACCGAGCAGTAAAGGCAGAGAGGATTTGCTGCAACTCACCGATCACGCCCCCTGCAGACGCCTGTGCATCCTGCTCTTCCTTTGGCTGTCCAACAGATGGTTGATGCCCCTTGGGATCCATGACGTTGGCCGAGATATCCTGTTGTGAAAGTGTAATGACACGGACCCACAACAGGGGGCGTAAATGAACGGACAATAGATGTGCCAAAAATACAACACTTTACTGTTGTGAAGCGTGCACAACGAATACAGACAAATACAGAATTTGGACAGAGTCAAATGTACTAAGGTGACGTGTGGGCAGGCTCGAGGATAGAAGACCTCCGTCCAGAGAAGAGCCGGATCCCACACGATTTCCACTGCCACCGAACCCGGAGAATACTGGAGCCGCCAAGTTCCGAGTCCCCAGGTGGCCACCGTCTCCGGCTGTCGGATCTGGTACTGCTGGCAGGAAGCAGAAACAGTTGTGTGGGTGTGTGTACACCCAGCAAATACAAGTAGCGACAGTTCCTTAATGGTGGGTAAGACACCTCCACCTCCAAAACAGGAACACAATAACGAGTAACAGTAGCACCTACTGAATACGGCTGAGAATATACCTCCAGAGGCAAACGATATCTCGGCAGCGGGGTGGAGATGTCTTCCAGCTTATATGGAGTGGTTGATGAGTTGATGATTGGTGACAGCTGGAGGAATTCTGATGTAGTTCTTGTTTTTTTCATCTGCTTAGCTTAGATCAGGGAGACAGACACCCTCTCTACTTTTAAGATTAGGCTTAAAACTTTCCTTTTTGCTAAAGCTTATAGTTAGGGCTGGATCAGGTGGCCCTGAACCATCCCTTAGTTATGCTGCTATAGACTTAGACTGCTGGGGGGTTCCCATGATGCACTGAGTGTTTCTTTCTCTTTTTGCTCTGTATGCACCACTTTGCATTTAATCATTAGTGATTGATCTCTGCTCCCCTCCACAGCATGTCTTTTTCCTGGTTCTCTCCCTCAGCCCCAACCAGTCCCAGCAGAAGACTGCCCCTCCCTGAGCCTGGTTCTGCTGGAGGTTTCTTTCTGTTAAAAGGGAGTTTTTCCTTCCCACTGTCGCCAAGTGCTTGCTCACAGGGGGTCGTTTTGACCGTTGGGGTTTTTCCGTAATTATTGTATGGCTTTGCCTTACAATATAAAGCGCCTTGGGGCAACTGTTTGTTGTGATTTGGCGCTATATAAATAAAACTGATTTGATTTGATTTAGCAAGGACCACTGGTAGTAAAACAGCCCCATAAAGCAGGGTCTTCTTTCTGTCACTCAGTCTCTCAGACCACAGTGATGTAAATCTTGCTTGACAGTATACAGGATGGATGGGAATCGAATCAGTGTGTACCATTTCTTTTTCAGAAATGGTACACATTGCCCATACATTGCTGGAAAAGGCACGTTGACTTTATGATGAGTCAGTCTTTGGTCCATTGGGATTTTTACCCAGGACCATCCCTGCAGAAGTAGAATCCTGAAGAAGGTCCCTGTTTTTTCTTGAAATATGTATTTTAAGGTAAGCAATGCCACTTTTGGCTTTTTCTTATTAATCATAGAAAATGAATGTCTGCATTATAGAAATAATTATATCAGATTACAGCATATTGCACCAAATTGTTCCTTCATGGAAAGTATCGTCCATAAATCGTATCATAACTCATGTATCTCGATTAGGGATGGGTATCAATAAGATTTTATCTATCGATACCATTATCGATTCCGCTTATCGATCCGATTCCTTATCGATTCCCTTATCGATACCTCTTGTGAATTTTTTGTGTACTAAAAGTAGGCTTTATGGGTTTTCTGTGTCAGTGGGTCAAAGAGCTTTTTCCTATCGTGCACTCGCTCTGTGGAACGGTCTTCCTGCAACCGTGAGGCAGTTGGATTCCGTGGACATTTTTAAGTCAAGACTTAAAGCCTATTTTTATTCTCTTTCTTATGAATAGTTTTTATTTTTTATCTGTTTTATTCTTTTACTCCTGTTTTTAATTATGTATTTGAATTTTTATTTATTTATTTAAATTTTTTACGTTGAACTGTTCTATGTGAGGCACCTTGAGATGGCTTTTGTTGTGATTTGGCGCTTTATAAGCCGATTAAATTGAATTGAAATTGAACAACATTTTATTGAGTCTTAAAGTAAATAAATATGAAATTGGTCACTGGATCCTTAAACTTTGGACATAATAAACTCTACATGGTGGATCCTTGATCTCTGGACATAAATAGAAATAAACAAGTAGTTATTGTCAAAAGCATTTCCTTTCAGACATTATTCGCATGAATGTCTTTCCATACATCTGAGCTGAACTCTTACATCACGTCAGGATGTAATTTATAAAGAAATACAGCACGTCTCACTTTGGGAGGAAAAAAAAAAACGTTTTAGTCTATTGTAATTTTTTGTCTGTATTACGTTTGTAAGAGGTGTCATTTTATTTAAAGCGGCAATGCGTTTTGAAGTTATTAATTCCGACCGGACTCTGTTTTGGCAGAGAGCCACGCAGCGTTTGGACCTGTGCGAACGGAACGGAGGACGATTCTCGTTTCTTGACTGCAACAAGACAAGAGTCCCAGTTAGTGACTTTAATCCACATAAAAGTGACTCACGATATTTTAATGGCTTTGAGAGGAGTTAAGAAGCGGACTTCCCGCTTCTGAAGAGCAGCGAATCAAAGAACCCACAAGATAGTGGATCGAAGCATTGCTTCAATGGCTCACACTTCAAAGTGGTGTCATGCTGCAGAAACGATTGATTACAGACCCGCTACAGGGCCTGTAATCAACATAGAGGAATGATCATTTTCCCAACGAACACCCTCAAAAACAACGGCTGCTTGGAAGGACCGATAAGGGAATCGTTAAGCAAAAAGGCTATTGATACCGGTGGATGAATCATTTCTTAACGATACTTGAAAAGAACCGGTTCTCGATACCCAACCCTAATCTCAATACTGTACATATGTGGGAGAAATTTACAAAGTGTACGAAGTGTGTGTACGCAGAA
Source organism: Thalassophryne amazonica (assembly GCF_902500255.1). Taxonomy (NCBI): domain Eukaryota; kingdom Metazoa; phylum Chordata; class Actinopteri; order Batrachoidiformes; family Batrachoididae; genus Thalassophryne; species Thalassophryne amazonica. The sequence goes on along the minus strand of NC_047104.1, from coordinate 118,558,506 downwards.
AAACATGGTGTACGTCCATCTCCATACCAACGTTCAGATGTATCAAAAGTGAAATGCCTGTGTAAATGTGCGGCGCGTCATGCAAAAATCCTGGCTGGCGTACGCACGTTTCTACATCTATTGTGCCACTGCGGACAGACACATAGAAGTCATGCTGGAAAACTGTTAATAGTGTGAAAACATGAAGTCATCAGAGTGATGTGCACATCAGAGACACACTATGAACAATTAACACACCCACATGTTTGCAATTATATGGGTGGACATGAAAGCATGTGCAAAGTGATGTGTAAAATGGCACTAACAGTGGCTATGTTAGCGTTGTTGGAGAACCTCACAAATGGTGCAGTCTGACATGAATATGTACTCAGGGAATGTGAGGATTTACTTGTAAATGACGATAATTAGGTCATAAGCCGATGTTGATCACCAAGACCAGTGTTAGTGAAGCTGCTTGCAGAACGCAGCTGGCACAGAGCGCAATATGGCGAGGAGCCAGGCGGTTGTTTGTGCCCACACAGGTGCTGACCACACTGGGCTTCCTGGCAACAGGGGCATTCTAGCGGCAGCTGGCTGATCGGTTAGGAGTGTGCCAGTCAACCCTGAGCTGAGCCATGCCTGCTGTATGGAACGCAGTCATCCGAATGTCATCCAGGCACATCACATTCCAACATTACAGCTCAATTTGCAGCGAGAGCCAGTTTCCCTAATGTAATCACAGCTATTGACTGCACACATACTGAAATGAAGGTGCCATCACATGACAAATTTGTTTTGGTTAATAGGAAACATTTTCATTCCATCAATGTACAAATCATACGTGATGCGGAAATGTATGTAACTATCATTGTGGCTAGGTGGACTGATTCAACGCATGACTCATCCGTCCTGACTAGCAGTGTGGTTGGGGTAGCCCAGTCTCACATTTTTTTTCATGCCCCCATCACAAAATGAGTGACATTTCCATGCCACGTTTTTTTATTTGACAATTCCTAACCCTAACCCTTCCTCCCAACCCTAACCATAACCCTCCATGTCACCCTGTATCAGCCGCGGTGCATTCAGTGTGCGTGCGCTGCTCCCGCTTCATGTTTATTCCGGTTGACAGGGTACCAAATAAGATATTCCTGCATATCAATTACTTCATTTAGTTCAACCCACGCACGACTTTCTACATGAGGCCCCTGAATATCACTATTTTCATACTGGCCTTTAAAACTGTGGCAGCTTTTTCTTTCAGTCTGCCTGCATGCCAGAGACTTCCGAAACCTTGACGAGGTCATGTGTGCTAAACCTGACCCGTGTTTCTGTGTGTACACACAGTGGATGACAGGATATTTGACTTATTCATTAGACACACGCGCACACTTCTTCTCTACAAGAAGCACTTGTGCCTCACTTTATTGAGCCTCTCTCCTTCTTTTTTCTGAACAGCACATTAAAGGCTACATTACAGCGTTATTTCAAGTGCCCGAGAGCTGCAAAAGATCCTCAGATATTGACTTTTTTAGCCTTCAGGAGGAAAAGGGAAGCCAGGGAGATGAGAGTAAAAAATGGTGGAGGGAGAGACGAAGGGAAGTGGTTTTTGTTGTCATCCTTGTGGGCGTCATCAGATTTATGACTAGAAGTTTGGGTTTGCTGTTTGTCATCTGCTGATCTGTGTGGGGAGGAGGTTGTTTATTGATGTGGAGGAGGAAGCACAGAGATATGACCTGACAGCAGGCAAAATGGATTAAAACCACTTAATGGTCCTCTTCTCCTTTCCTCATCTCCTGTCCTCTCATGGTTCACACGGAACCAGAACCATACACTGTATATACTGAACAAACCCTCAGTTGCCTTCTTGATAGTGCCTGACTCCAGACGAAGCCATAAATGGGTAAAGAGCTGGAGTTTGGACAAAATGATTAAAGTCCATCTTTGTTACCAAACAAACTAAAGCTAACAGGCTAATTTTCTGTCACGCATTTCATTAATATGTATTTTGTGCAGACCAGGCGGTGGTTTTCATAACTGGTGTCTTGGCTGTGGGTATTTAAAAATGTGCATATTATCTCAGTTACTGTAGAATAACAGTGGAAATAACATCACCAGACTCTTGATAACTGCTAATTAGTGCTAATGGCGCTGCTAATATATAAATTAAATAATACTAGTGTAATTGGCCTTGTTAGAAGCTGATCTAGCTATCCAAATAGCTAAACACAGATCCAGAAACTTCGCAGGCTGTGGAAGACGGTAAATGTAGTTTACTGAATCTTATTTTTTGTGAAAGTGTAACAATACAGAAAAAAACAGAAAAAATACATATCAATATATATAATAAACAATAGTGTCAGGCCATGACAAGCACATTACCATAGGTATGACATATAGCTGTTAGCTTAGCGATTAGCATTGTGATTAGTGTGAAAATTAGCGCATGGTTTTACATCTTTTATAGTGCAACAAAATGTTTTAACTCAAATATGGAACCAGAGGACTGGTGTCCAATTATTTTTACTATGAAATACTTACAGGCGACGCTTTAGCCAACATCAAAATGAAGGAAACCAGGAAAGTGGAGCTGCCATGAACTGCAGTGAGACCGTTTTTACAATGACTTCCTGTCTAAGTTCTTCTTCTACTGTCTTAAACAAAGTGAACTGCAAACAACCACTAGATGGCGTATTTTACCAAGCTATGCACACAATATCCACAGTGAACATAACAACTAGCATTTCACTCAACAGAAACACTGGAACACAAATCTCTTAGATGACATTTTCTATAATTTACCTCAGAGAAGTCTATATTATGATATACTTGTAACACAGTGCTATGAAAGGACAAACATGGTAAAGTCCACAGCAGCTATCAGCCAATGCTAGCGGCCAACACATTAGCTATCACTCAATGTGATAACACTGCAATTTTTTCATAACTTTATGGATTATACTATCTTAAACCAGTGGGCTATATAAAAATTCACCCGTTTTACAGTCGGTGTGAACGGTGACACTAGCTGTAGACATCAACAGTTTTTTCTACCAGGCTGTAAACATGTTTATTTCTGCTGTAGAGTTGGACATTAACATTTGGGTCTGTGGGGAGTGACTCATTTTGAAGCCGTCCTCAAGTGGCCACTCAAGGAAGTGCAAGATATTCAGTTCCCTGTTGGCTCCATTTTTCAGTACCAGAGGTTTGGGGCTTGGTAAGAACACACTCTGTGAAGGCGACTGCTTTCAGTTTAAAACAGTGTCCTCTTTGTGGGAACTGATGATGGATGGAAAAAGACAACATCCCTGGAATTTTGAACTGTTCTCCGGTATTATTTTTCTGCCGTATGTGGGTCAGAGCATCTGTTCTCAGTGTGAAAAGGAGGCAGAGAGACAAAAAGTGGAACCACTCATGGAGATAGTTTGATATGAGGTGGTCGGTTTGGCTCGATGTGGATTTCTGTGCGCCTCTGTATCTCTTTTTCCCCCTTCTTGAGCAAACATGCTTGCACATGTTCCACCACACATAAAAGGTCCAGTGTAACTTGCTGGTTTGTTTGGATTACAGAACAGGCAGGTAAACTGAGGGCTGTCTCTTTGCTAAATCAGGACAGTCTACCAGGCTGTGTGCGCCTGCTTACAGATTCCTGTTTGCTTCCTTCATCTCTTTTCAGCGACATTGTTTTTTTGTGTCTTGAGGATCGGTATCAATTGTTTTCTTGCAAAAATCATGAGAAAGTCTTTAGTGAAGCACTTAAACATGTTTGTCTGACTGCAAAACTGTGTGTTATTCCACACGAATCAGCATACATGTGTTAAAATTTATGAAGCTCTCTTAGATCCCTCAAGTGTGATTGAGTGAGTAAATGTGACAGGGTTGTTATCTCGACGACTGGTGAACACAAACACACAGGAACATCTAGTTTTACAGTGTATTGACAATATGACGAAGTGACTACACTTTGGTGTATTTAGTCCTACTCAATCCTGTGCTATGATTGATTATTGATTACCAATGGCATCCACCTACTCAGGGCACTTATATACAGTAATTTGAGTGGAGAGATTCCTAATGATTCATTACCATATGGTGACTGGTTTGGATGGATGCTTGTGCAACGTGCGGACGACTCGTCACATCACTTTGCATTAAGCATTTTCTACTTATGCTAGCTGTTAATGCAGTACATTATTTGACTGTAAGTGTTTTAATCTCCTTAATGTTGAGTGTTACGTCTTGTAAGTACATCATTATCCCCGCCAAGGATGCCAGAATGTTTTCAGTTCTGTTTTTTGTTTGTTTGTTAGTAAGCTACAGTACTAGTTAAAAGTTTGGACACACTTTCCCATTTAATACTTCAGAAACACGTTTCAGTTGGTGGACTGTGAAGCCTTGGTTTCAGAACAGATAATAGATTTGCAGCCACATCTGGGCATAGAATAGTTTTGCCATTGATTTCCATGTTGTTTGTATGAATTTGATCCCCGCACTACCGTGCAGTTCATCGTGCCAATGCGTCCCGCTTTGTCTCGTTTGACGCCACACTTTGACCCGCTTAACACCACACTGTATAATATAATAATTTTGTAGCCAATGACGCATTTGCTCTCAGAACGTGGCCGATGAAGCTATTCTATCATCGCTTCCAGAATAACAGAGAAATTATTTACAGCTGCAGATTGTCTCGTGCACGCCATGTGGTGGCGAATGCATTTGGAATCTTGTCTCAAAGGTAATTATTTGTCGTTCATATATATATATATATATATATATATATATATATATATATATAGTAATCGATTGGTAAAACAGTTGAATTTTCATTCCTTCTTATGATTTAGATAATGTTTCTGTAAACTTATGTTTATTATAGATGTAACATCTTATCATAATCGTTCAGATGCCCTGTGCGCAATGAGACACAATGACACGCAGTATTTCCGAATAGCTTGCGCAGTGTTTCCGACTAGTGGCACGAAATTTATGCATGCCAGAAATTTTAAACATTTAAAAATTTTCTTTGCGCACTGGCATGTAGCCGCGCACAGTTTACGAAGAGTTTACTCATTGGCATGCCAGATTGCATGGCAGTGCGATGATCAAATTTGTGCAAGTGTCAAGGTGCCTTATGTCTAGTCCTGCCCAAACCTGTGAAACTGAGAATTTATACCCGCACAGTCATAGAGATGCATTGATTTTGTGTCTTCTCCTATCCCGCAGGAGAAATCATGTCATTTCGGCTATTAGAGCAGGTGATGGTCTAGTGGTTAAGGCGTTTGGCTTGAGACCAGAAGATCCTTAATGAATATGAGGCATTATTATAAAGCAGTTTGAGCATCTGATGCAGTTGGAAAAGCGCCATATAAATGCAGTCCATTTACCATTAATAAAGATTCATGGGGTTGTTGTGCTTCATTTCACTGACTTGTATAGCTTTCCTATTTTGTTGTTTTTATTTACACTCAACAAAAAATATAAATGCAACACTTTTGGTTTTGCTCCCATTTTGTATGAGATGAACTCAAAGATCTAAAACTTTTTTCACATACACAATATCACCATTTCCCTCAAATATTGTTCACAAACCAGTCTAAATCTGTGATAGTGAGCACTTCTCCTTTGCTGAGATAATCCATCCCACCTCACAGGTGTGCCATATCAAGATGCTGATTAGACACCATGATTAGTGCACAGGTGTGCCTTAGACTGCCCACAATAAAAGGCCACTCTGAAAGGTGCAGTTTTGTTTTATTGGGGGGGGGATACCAGTCAGTATCTGGTGTGACCACCATTTGCCTCATGCAGTGCAACACATCTCCTTCGCATAGAGTTGATCAGGTTGTCAATTGTGGCCTGTGGAATGTTGGTCCACTCCTCTTCAATGGCTGTGCGAAGTTGCTGGATATTGGCAGGAACTGGTACACACTGTCGTATACGCCGGTCCAGAGCATCCCAGACATGCTCAATGGGTGACATGTCCGGTGAGTATGCCGGCCATGCAAGAACTGGGACATTTTCAGCTTCCAAGAATTGTGTACAGATCCTTGCAACATGGGGCCGTGCATTATCCTGCTGCAACATGAGGTGATGTTCTTGGATGTATGGCACAACAATGGGCCTCAGGATCTCGTCACGGTATCTCTGTGCATTCAAAATGCCATCAGTAAAGTGCACCTGTGTTCTTCGTCCATAACAGACGCCTGCCCATACCATAACCCCACCGCCACCATGGGCCACTCGATCCACAACATTGACATCAGAAAACCACTCACCCACACGACGCCACACACGCTGTCTGCCATCTGCCCTGAACAGTGTGAACCGGGATTCATCCGTGAAGAGAACACCTCTCCAACGTGCCAAATGCCAGCGAATGTGAGCATTTGCCCACTCAAGTCGGTTACGACGATGAACTGGAGTCAGGTCGAGACCCCGATGAGGACGAGCATGCAGATGAGCTTCCCTGAGATGGTTTCCGACAGTTTGTGCAGAAATTCTTTGGTTATGCAAACCGATTGTTTTAGTAGCTGTCCGAGTGGCTGGTCTCAGACGATCTTGGAGGTGAACATGCTGGATGTGGAGGTCCTGGGCTGGTGTGGTTACACGTGGTCTGCGGTTGTGAAGCTGGTTGGATGTACTGCCAAATTCTCTGAAACGCCTTTGGAGACAGCTTATGGTAGAGAAATGAACATTCAATGCACGAGCAACAGCTCTGGTTGACATTCCTGCTGTCAGCATGCCAATTGCACGCTCCCCTCAAATCTTGCGACATCTGTGGCATTGTGCTGTGTGATAAAACTGCACCTTTCAGAGTGGCCTTTTATTGTGGGCAATCTAAGGCACACCTGTGCACTAATCATGGTGTCTAATCAGCATCTTGATATGGCACACCTGTGAGGTGGGATGGATTATCTCAGCAAAGGAGAAGTGCTCACTATCACAGATTTAGACTGGTTTGTGAACAATATTTGAGGGAAATGGTGATATTGTGTATGTGGAAAAAGTTTTAGATCTTTGAGTTCATCTCATACAAAATGGGAGCAAAACCAAAAGTGTTGCGTTTATATTTTTGTTGAGTGTAGTTTAAAAGGCAGTTTCATATTCTATTTGTCATATCTGTGTGCCATATATGGGCATGCAGTAAAGTGGGATTGTCGGTCAGGTTGCTGCAGCAACTCGCTCTGCGTCTGTCTCTGTATGTGTGCCTGATGACTATTAGGCTACAGCCTAATAATTACTCCATATTTTATTCATCAATATTATTATGAATCATCTGTTGGAAATTTATACAAATTTTAATCATGGTTGCGTGTGATTTTTTTTTTTTTTTTTTTTTTTTTAATATTTTTTTGTGGTTGGCGAGTGACTGTCAGGCTCATCCGTCCAGGGCTGTCCCAACTGACTTTGAGGGCACACATGGCACCCTGAGGCCAGCCCATGATGTCGGGTCTGCCTGTTTTGGGTGTTGTCTCATTGTTGCCTTTCAAGTGCACCTGTTGTTAATTTCATCAATACCAAAGCAGCTGAAACTGATTAACAACCCCCTGTTATTTAACTGGCCAAATCAATATCCCAGAAGTCAACTGGACTTGATGCTATACTCTGTGTATATTGCTGAGCCACGCTGGCTAAGAATGAAAATTTCATAGCACTAGCCCAAAGGAGCTTGTTGTGTAAGAATGAAGAAATGATGTAATAACCTGGAAAAAAACAAACAAAACGACATTTGTGGTCGTGTCACAATGCAGGGGCTGCATTCTTCGAAGACTGAATTTGTTGATATCGTGCATCACAGTGGCATGTCCAGACAGTCTCATTTCGAAGGCTGCTTGGAATGTGGCCGATGTGTGTGAAAATGAAGGCTACAACAGGTGTATCCTTCACAGCCTAATCAATCCCGAATCATTGCACGATTATTGATTTATTCATTTTTCAAGACAAAATGATTGAGAGAAAAAAAAAATCTAAACAAAAGAACGACACCGAGCTCCATATATACATTTAGAAATAATCAATGTTTGAGTTAAGTATAAATGAGTGTTATGTGTCGGACGCGGTCGGACCACCGACCCAGCGTTTGACAGGACCCAGCATGAAATAAGCAGAGCACGGTTCAAAAGATAACAGAATTTAATAATCATAATGAGTGCAGTGATAAACAACCAAAAATGTCCGCGGTCTGGTGAGGTGAAAACACGGCACGCTCTCAGCAGCGCAAACGGTCCGGAGCCACAGCAGTTCGGACCCAGGGACCCCGCCGACACCCCCCAGGTGGCCGCGACAAACCGAGTCTGTGAAGAAAGAAAACATGAGGTGAGTCCAACACTCTCCACCCAGAGAGACACAGCTCAAAAGGTGCACACAATCAGCAAACACTTCCTGGCTTTAATATAACTCAGCTTCTCACCCTGCAGGCACGGAACAACTCAGTTCAAATCTCCACTGCAGCAGAAGCTGATTAGACAATTAGCATAATAACACAAGATGTGACAATTAGCATAACGTGACAGCTCAATAACACAAGGTGTGAGGGACACCTAATCCACTGTCATTACTTCATAAAAGTCACCAAAACCAAATTACCTCAGGAAGTGTGCTGAAGAGCGTGAGACCTCACCCAATCCTCCTTCACAGACTGTGGCGTCAAACCTGGAGCGGTCTCTGCGTCCGTAATGGTGAGATTGTTCTCCTGACGTCGATCTCACACGTCTGCTCACAAGGTCGAGTCTCTGGCAATCACATCAATCAAGACAGAATACACCACAGCTGTGAGTCCTGATGACCTGCACGTGAAAACAAGCCTCAGGTGTTCAGGGTGAGGTCCTAATGCTCAGCCACTCAGTCCTGAATGCATACCACCTGGTGGGAGAAACAGAAAACAAAAACAAAGCCAGCCAAACTCCCCAGCCCACAACAGTACCCCACCCTCACGGGAAGCCTCCCGGCGACCACACGAACCTGGGCCAGGAAAAACACCCCCCTCCAGGGACCATGGCTGGAATGTCGGGTGGGAGCAAAAAAAAAAAAACACCTCCTGCAGCTTCAGTTTCAGCTCCGTGTGCTGACGATCCAGCTGGGAAAGCCTGTCTCCAAGAGCCGAGCGTTACTGCGCTCTGAAGACAGCTCCGTCGTCGGCTGCTCAACCTCATGTGAATTTCATCATGCGGTCATTGACCCTCTCAATGTTGAGCTTCTCTTCTAGTTTTTCCTTCAGCTGGATGATACGAGCTTCCAGCCACCTCTTCTCTGCCAACAGGGAACTCTGTGTTGAGACTATAGATCTCATCCTTTCACTCCCTGAGCCTGTCTGCAGTAGACAGCTCCTCCTGAATGTGTAACATGTCTCCCTCCATGGCTTTAAGCTTCTTATCACTGTCTTTAGCATCATTAACTGCTTCATCCCCGAACATTCACAGCTCTTCCAGTCCTCTCATCTGGTCTTTCATTCAGGCCTGCAGTTTCTTCAAGTGCTATAAGACATTATCGCGATTTTCAGTAGCATCTTCAAGATGGCCTTCAAGCCCTCCCAGATCCAGCTCCTGTTTCTTCTTGGCAGAGTGGGCCTGGAAACATTACCTATATACATCCTCCAGCTGAATCTTCATCTCCTCCAGTTGCTGCTCCATGGCACGGTTGGACCTCTTCAAACTATGAACTCTTTCCGAAGTCATCCGTCTCGGTCTTGAGCACTTTATTAAATCGGTCAATTTCATCTTTCAGGTCTGTAAGAGTCTTTAACTCTCTTGCCAGGGTCAACACTTTTGTCTCCTCCCTGGCCTCCGCTTCAGCACGATCATACTCCTCTGCATGTAGAGTAGCAATACGTTTCTCTTTGGCCCACATCTGGTCAGACTTTTTTTTTTTTTTTTTTTTGCTTCCTCTCCAGATTGGAGACGATCTGCCGAAGGTGGTCCTGGTCCACCAAGAGGTCATCCATTTCTCTTGCTGCAAACGGATCTCTATCTTATCCAGTTTATCCATAGGCTGAACTTTTCTACTCCAGCTGCCGCTGAACACCGTCCAAATTCCCACTGGACTCCTTTGAGGCCCTCTTCAGCCCCCTCTACTGACAAGGTGTTCTATCCTGCCTTTGTCTTTCTTTCAGCCAGCTGAGTCTAGAGAGCAAAGACATACTTCTCTACAGTCTTCTTGCTCTCGTTCTCTTCTTTCAGCTTCTCCCGCAAAATATACCCCTCATCCTCCATCTACCCTAGGCAGATGGAGAAGGAAGGTGTCTACTGGACTTCCTCTTGGAGCAGCTCCTGAATGTCCTGCAGCTGACACTCCAGTGCAGAGATATCTTTTGTTAAATTTGATGGTCTTGCCTACTGCTTCATTTAGCGGACCTATTAGCGTCTCCACGTCTGACTGCATCTTTGCATTCGTTTCTGTCAACTCTTGCTTCTGTCATTCACTTTGCACAGATTTGGCCAGGAGTTCATAAACCTGTGCATTCAGCCTTCTTTCGACCATGTTCATAGTCTGCCTAGTCACAAAACAAAAAGAAAAACACAAACAACCATTCCAACCCCCCAGGGAACACCACAACCAACCCCAGGGGTGCAAACTGGGAGAAAAGAAAAAAAGAAAAACACAAACAACCATACCAACACCCCCCCTCCCCAGAGGACCGTCCCATCAAACCCCGGGAAGAGGAGAAAAGAAAAAACAAACACGACCCAAACTTAAGCTTGCAAAAAAAAAAGAAAAATCTAACACCCCCCTCCCCCGGATGACATGTAGGGACCAACACCCCCCAGAGGACATCCCGCCAGCTCCAGGAGTAATAACCACAGCCGAGGTCCCTCTGGGATCCAAAGTCACCCACGGGGGCTCCTAGCGCCTCCCAGAGGACCGTTCCATCAAACCCCAGGAGACACCCCCGCCATGACTAACAACAGACCCAGCCCCGGCCGTCTACGGCTAGATGGACCCACAGTCATTTCCCCCCCAGAGGACACCACAGTCACACCCCTGGAAGTATGTCCAGTGTCACCAACTATGACTATACCCCAAAAGTCAACCGGGAGGAGTGGAACAGCGGTAATGGCGTACGGCACAAGACGGCGCCACCCCTCCGACTTTTAAACCAGCCACCAGCTGCGGGTATATTCCACTGCCCCAAACCTCAGCTACGCCGATGGCGTACAGCTCAAAGGCGCGCTGAAGCCGGAGGTGGAACAGGGAAGTAACGAAAAACACCCCTAAACCCCCCACCTGTGTGCAGAGGTTACCTGGGAAACGCCCAGCATAACCGAACTGCACCACCCCAGCAATGCCAATGGCAAACGGCACAGAGGCGCGCCAAGGCTGGAGGTTGTAAAGGGAATTAAAAAAGTCTCCAATGCAGCAGAAGCTGATTAGACAATTAGCATAATAACACAAGATGTGAGGGACACCAAATCCACTGTTATTACTTCATAAAAGTCACCAAAACCAAATTACCTCAGGAAGTGTGCTGAAGAGCGTGAGACCTCACCCAATCCTCCTTCACAGACTGTGGCGTCAAACCTGGAGCGGTCTCTGCATCCGTAATGGTGAGATTGTTCTCCTGACGTCGATCTCACACGTCTGCTCACAAGGTCGAGTCTCTGGCAATCACACACTGTGCATTCAAGGTTTAAATGCAGCAATCTCTGATCAAGACAGAATACACCACAGCTGTGAGTCCTGATGACCTGCACGTGAAAACAAGCCTCAGGTGTTCAGGGTGAGGTCCTAATGCTCAGCCACTCAGTCCTGAATGCATACCACCTGGTGGGAGAAACAGAAAACAAAAACAAAGCCAGCCAAACACCCCAGCCCACAACAAATGAGTATTGAAAAATGATTCCTCAAGAGACACCATACAGAGACACCTGTCCTTAATTGATCAGCTGATTGACGATAAAACCATTCTAACCGAATGCTGTAAAGGCTTGGTGGGAGAACTGAAGTAGATGGACACCAACCTTTTTAAGCCAAAGATCCCCTAGCTCTGCCTAAGAAGAAGACAAGATCTACCAACCGTACTGTAAACAAAAATACACAAGAACAATAATACTTCCAAAAGGAAAATTCTTTATTTTAACAGTGTTTGAGAATATTATTTGAATACAATTCAGAAATCCAATTAATTGAGAACTGTTTTCTGTTTTTGGTATATTTTTGTGTAATATTTTATAAAGATTTAACAAGCTTCATATTTTATACTACTTATAAAGTGCAACTGCAAAAAAGAACTTCAGTGCAAATCATGCACACATAGTGCAAACAAGATTTGTGCAAACAAGACAACTTTCAAACATCTTAAGTCAGTGTGATGGCTGAGACTGAACCTCCTCTGATAGTCGCTTTATAGTTTGGTCTATAGTTGCTGACTGCAAGTCTGAGACAGTCAGTGAGATGATTATCAGGCAGTTCCTGTACTTGGATTTTATTATTTTCATTTGTGAAAATGCCATCTCACACAGATAAGTTGACCCAAAATATGCATTTACTCTTAGAGCGCATTTAGTAAGGAGGGGAAACCTTTCTCTGCTCACAAGTCCCCAAAAGTCACTGTCTCTTGATCTGCATTTAAGCTCAATGTCATTCTGCAAGTCAATTATTTTCATATCAGCTCCACTTGGCAAAGAGAAAACATGCTGAAATTTGGTAGCTATCTGTTCTATATCAGTGGACATGAACAGGTTTGACACAAATGCAGCAGTATCTTCAATTAACCATAACTCACCAAAACACCTGCAGAATTCAGTAACAAATTTCTCCAGGTGTGGGCAGTACAATTCTGGATGAAAAGTATGTTTGTTTTTGATTGTCCATGACATTTTATCCAGGTTGGGATAGTGTGTCAGCATCCCGTTTTTTAAGTGTGTTGCCCAAACATCCAGCTTGGCTTTGAAGGCATTCACTGAGCTAACCATGTGAAGCAGGTGTCTGTCTTTTCCCTGTAGCTCCAGATTTAATGCGTTCAGTTTGGCAGTTAAATCAGTCCAAAATCCTAGGTCCAGAAGCCACAAATTGTCAGACAGTTCCTCGTACTCCTCATTTCTTGTGGATAAGAAAGCTTTTATGAGGCAGCAATCTAGAAACCGCTGCAGCACTTTGCTCCAACTCAGCCAGCGGACATTTGCATGAAGAAGCAGGTCCCCGTACGCGGAGTCGAGCTCATCTAGTAACGGCTTGAGTGAGCGGTGCTGTAGTGCTTTAGCGTGGGGCGAGTTGACAACTTTGACCACCAAATTCATGACATGAGAAAAATCCACGGCCAAGGCCTTTCCAGCCAAGGCCTGCTGGTGGATAACACAGTGATAATTCACAAAGTCTGGAAAGTCCAGATCATTACGGCAGAGTGCGACAAAACCATTGTGCACACCACACATCGCTGGAGCCCCATCAGTCGTAATCGCCACAAGTTTATGAATGGGAATGTTACTCTCCGTAATATATTTTTTAAACTCATGGTAAATGTCCTCACCTCTGGTTCTCTCTTTTAAGTGCCAAACTGTGAGAAAATCCTCCTTTGTGGTACAATCCTGAAAAGCCATCCTGACAAATACAACAAGCTGAGCGGTGTCTGTAATATCCACAGATTCATCAAACTGCAGGGTGAAATATTCACATCGTGACAAGTCCATTAACACTTGTTGATCCAAATCCCAGGATAGTGCTTCGACCCTCCTTGTCACCATCGCAGATCCCAGTGGTACTGCTCACAGGGCACTTTTGATATCATCTTGGTTTTTGAAGTCATTAAATATAGTTTCTGCAGTAGTGAGCATGGCTTCTTTAAACAAATCACCATCTGTAAATGTCTTTAAGTGTTTAGCCAAGGTATGCCTCATGCGAAACAAAGCTTCTGTGGCAGCTTTGTGTTGAGTTGAAGGTTTGGTGAAAAACAACTGCTGGGCTTTCAATGCTGTTTTCAGTTCGCCAACCTTTTTTAGGCAAATAGAGCTCTTTGGCGGGTAGCTATCTTTAAACTTCGGGTGGATGGTTTCGTGGTGACACTGCAGGTTCCCTCATTTAGAAAGCACCTGTGGTTGGTGGCATAACATGCAAACACACTTGTTGTCCTTCACCATGGTAAAAATAAATTCCTCCTCCCATTCTGGATGAAAATGGTAGGTCTTTGACTTTTTTTGCTAGGTATCTGCCATTGCAGGTACAATTTCAGCGGGGCTTTAACTTATTCTTCTTCGCTCTTTTTTGGACTTGATGAACACATACAGCGCCACTCGATCATGGCAACCCATACGGTGGTTGATCTCGGAACTACAGCAGGCACTGCATTCCCATTTAATGAATGAAAACTATGTTAATAGAGCTATATATGCCACGGCAGCTTCAACCAAATTGGTTGAGACTAAAGAGATCCACTAGGAAAGGCTTATAGATCTACCTGTTGATCGCGATCGACGGGTTGGCGACCACTGGACTAAAGCATTACATCAAAACTCCTGCACGGGTTTGGACAAAAGTTTCACCACAGATAGATATTGGGCCATGGAAGACCCCATTAAATTTTGGAGGTGATCCGGATCCAAAACTACTTCATGGATTCTCACCAAATTTGCACCAAAGTTAGATATTAGGGCATGGAAGACTCCACTGAATTTTTGAGGTGATCCGGATTGGCGGACGGCAGAAATCTCTGATTGCTTTTGTCTTCTTTGTTCTTCCTTGCGGTACTCTTCCACTTGTATTGCATCAGTGGTTATATATCCCCCCCACCCCCTTTGTTTGATGCTGTTATTGTGGCGGGTTAATTCAACATGAGCCTCAGCCTGGGGGTGGTACCCACCCTGTGGAAGACCTCCTGTGTGGTCCCGGTTCCCAAAACACAGCACGCCAAGGAACCAGCCCACTACAGACCAGTTGCCCTGACCTCCCACCCCATGAAGACCATGGAACGGCTCGTCCTGTCTCACCTCCGCACCGTGGTGAGCGACATCCTGGACCCACTGCAGTTCGCCTACAGGCCCAACATCGGGATAGATGACACTATCATCTGCCGACTGCAGCGGGTGCTCACCCACCTGGAGACCGGCGGGAGCACTGTGAGAGTCATGTTCTTTGATTTCTCCACCGCTTTCAACACCATCAGAACGGAGCTGCTGTGGGGGAAGCTGGAGGATGCAGATGGACACCTGTGGATGGACAGTACGTGCTGCTGCACGGCTGTCAGTCTGAGGTGGTAAAGTGCAGCACCGGGGCCCCCCAGGGCACCATCCTCTCACCTTTCCTCTTCACCCTCTACACCTCGGACTTCACCTACAACACAGACAGCTGCCACCTCCAGAAGTTCTCTGGTGACTCCGCCATTGTGGGTCGCGTGTCTGAGGGGAACGAGCTGGAGTACCAGTCGGTCATCACAGACTTCGTGAACTGGTGTGAGCACAACCACGTGTCTCAACACCAGTAAGACGAAGGAGATGGTGATCGACTTCAGGAGGAAACCACCACGTCACCCACCGGTGAACATCCAGGGGGAGGACATAGAGACTGTGGACAGATTCAAATACCTGGGTGTTCCCCTCAACAAACTGAACTGGACTCACAACACCGACGCCCTGTACAAAAAAGACCAGAGTCGCCTCCACCTCCTGAGGAGACTGAGATCCTTTGGAGTGAGCAGGCCTCTGCTTTTTTTTTTTTTTTTCTTTCTCCCCTGTCTGCATATATAGTAATGGTAAATGCCACACCGGCAGAACCATTTATGAACATTAAGGTATGTAGTGCATGAGTGAATGTGGTGTGTGTGTGACCCCCATCCACCCTTCCCAATCAGCCTGCAACATCCTACTCAAAGCCAACCGACAGCTTCTATCAGGAAGGGCTGACCAGCAAAACAACACAAAGACAGACAAGAACAAGAGACAAGTGGTGAAGACAATAACTGTGATGTGAGACACCGAGGAGACGGGGCCCCAACCATACGACATACCATGACAAACAACCACACATGAACAAACAGTGACAGCAACAGTCTGTTGTCTAATTAGTGAGCATCCATACCCTAATCTAGAACACCATAGTGTTAATCCCCTTAAGAGCACCCAAAAACCGAATTGTGGTGATGGCCACAAACACGCAACCATGCACACACAGAGACCCAGATCACAGCTAAGTATCCGATCACTACTGTGGCTGGTGTGTTGGGCCAAGACAAGAGTACAGAACCTTACCATATGACATGGACCACTCTGGCACATCAGAAGCCACACGGCCGGCCGCTAGCGACGATGGAAGTGGGTCCAGGACACAGGGCCCCGGGGGAGCCAGGAGAAAAGGGGCAGCGGAAGGGCACGGTGGCCAGGAAAGGCAGCCCCCAGAGCCACCAGACAGCACAGCAAACCAACAGGGGAGCGGCCCGACGGCGCGTTCAACGCATGAACGAATGAGTGACAAACAGTACTCTTCGTCAATCTGGCTCTGATTGCTGTTGCCAGATCAGCTTTGCAGGTTGGAGCCTTGTCATGGACCATTTTCTTCAACTTCCACCAAAGATTTTCAATTGGATTAAGATCCGGACTATTTGCAGGCCATGACATTGACCCTATGTGTCTTTTTGCAAGGAATGTTTTCACAGTTTTTGCTCTATGGCAAGATGCATTATCATCTTGAAAAATGATATCATCATCCCCAAATATCCTTTCAATTGATGGAATAAGAAAAGTGTCCAAAATATCAATGTAAACTTGTGCATTTATTGATGATGTAATGACAGCCATCTCCCCAGTGCCTTTACCTGACATGCAGCCCCATATCATCAATGACTGTGGAAATTTACATGTTCTCTTCAGGCAGTCATCTTTATGAATCTCATTGGAACGGCACCAAACAAAAGTTCCAGCATCATCACCTTGCCCAATGCAGATTCGAGATTCATCACTGAATATGACTTTCATCCAGTCATCCACAGTCCACGATTGCTTTTCCTTAGCCCATTGTAACCTTGTTTTTTTCTGTTTAGGTGTTAATGATGGCTTTCGTTTAGCTTTTCTGTATATAAATCCCATTTCCTTTAGGCGGTTTCTTACAGTTTGGTCACAGACGTTGACTCCAGTTTCCTCCCATTCGTTCCTCATTTGTTTTGTTGTGCATTTTCGATTTTTGAGACATACTGCTTTAAGTTTTCTGTCTTGACGCTTTGATGTCTTCCTTGGTCTACCAGTATGTTTGCCTTTAACAACCTTCCCATGTTGTTTGTATTTGGTCCAGAGTTTAGACACAGCTGACTGTGAACAACCAACATCTTTTGCAACATTGCGTGATGATTTACCCTCTTTTAAGAGTTTGATAATCCTCTCCTTTGTTTCAGTTGACATCTCTCGTGTTGGAGCCATGATTCATGTCAGTCCACTTGATGCAACAGCTCTCCAAGGTGTGATCACTCCTTTTTAGATGCGGTCTAATGAGCAGATCTGATTTGATGCAGGTGTTAGTTTTGGGGATGAAGATTTACAGGGTGATTCCATAATTTATTCCTCAGAATTGAGTGAGTCCATTTTTTCCTCTGCTTGGTGTAAAAAAGTAACCGTTACTGACTGCCACAATTTTTTTTCTTGATTTCTTATAGTGTTTCTTAAAGCCAGAAAGTTGCTGTTTGAAAGGACTTTAGGTTTGTGTCATGTCTGTGATCTGCTTTTTTCCTACAAAATTAAACAACTGAATGAACATACTCCGAGGCCGGTGATTCCATAATTTTTGCCAGGGATTGTATATGCATAATACATACATACATATATGTATTATATATGTACGTGTATATATATATATATATATATATATATATATATATATGTATATGTGTGTGTGTGTGTGTGTGTGTGTATGTACTAGGTCTGTCCAAAAAGTAATGGACCGTTTTATTTTTTTTCAAAAACTATATGGATTTGAATCACATGTGATTGCATCAGCCAAGCTTGAACCCTTGTGCACATGCGTGCGCAACAAAAAACACCTCCGTGTTGGAAGTCTCACAGGACATGTTGTGGCATGTCCAGCTGTTACACAATTTTTCGGATACTCAGTTGACTGAAAAGCCATCGAAAGCCGTCTGAATCTTCTGAATGGTTTCCAACACGGACGTGTTTTTTTTTTGTTGCGCGCAGTGAGCGGCTCCGTGCCGACGCGCGAAATCCTCCACACGTCTTTCATTACAAAATCTCCTGTAACAGTGGAATGTGCCGCAAAAGTGCAATGTCCAGCTCTCTTGCCATTTCTGTGGTAGTCACACGATGTCCCGGATCAACACAGCGTTCAGTTTAGAAATGATCTGATCGTTCCAGCCTGTTGATGGCCGCTCAGTCCGCCGCGCGCCCTCCGCCGCTGTGGGCCGTCTTTAAAACTCCTTAATTAACACTCCTTAATCCGTCTGACGCTGACAGAATCTTCACCGAAATCCATCTGAATCTTTCGAATGGTTTCCAACTGGCTGTCTCTAACAGTTTCTGAAAAAAATTTCATGGAGCAAAGTGGCAGTCTCTCAGCCATTTCACTGACAATAAAAATCAGACGAGGGGGGTGGACCAGTGCTCACTCAAAGCCTGCCCACAGGCGAATGACGCAACCGACAGGCGTGAAAAAACTCACGCATGCGCACGAAGGTTCAAGCTTGGCTGATGCAATCACACGTGATTCAAATCCATATAGTTTTTGAAAAAAATAAAAAGGTCCGTTACTTTTTGGACAGACCATGTATGTATGTGTATGTGCATGTATATGTGTATACACATATACATCATATATGTATATACACATATATGATTCCACAGTTATATATAATTCTTGTTTTACATTACTTAGTCCACATTTCATTTTATTTTATTTTACCTTATGTTTATATTAGTTGTACATATACTCTGAATACTTTACTGTTAAATTTCACTATCTTTTATTTGGCTAAAAATTACTCGCACCACGGAAAGCACCTTTTGGAGTTGCACTCAAATCTCGTAATGCAAATTACAATGACAATAAAGGCGATTCTGATTCTGATATATATATATATATATATATATATATATATATTCTGTATCTACCTCATTTTCTTATGTCTTGTACTGTTACAAGTATTATTATTATTGCTTATCCTTGCACACGCTGTTTGATTAACATTTTCCTCTACTTGCACCCATCTTGTTTGTTTTTTTTAAGAGCTGATGTAACATGTGAATTTCTCCTCTGTGAGATCAATAAAGTTTTATCATATCTTATCTTAAATCCACAAAAAACCAACAAAAGAAAAAACTTGTAACTTAGGATGCATGTGCGGTCAGGTTGAACACAGCAGGTACCTTTGTGCTTTCAAACTCTCTCTGTGTCGTCTGTGTTTGTTTAGTCTGCTTCACTCCAGATGTTTGTGCTGGAAACACGATTGTCATCAAACTACATCCTGAACAACAGCGTGAGCGAGCACCTTCTCACGTGCACCAGTGAGGACGTAGCTTTGTGTTGACTCTCCTGGCTGCGCCGGGCTGGACATCACTGACGCTCATTGTGTCTGTGCATGGAGCCAAACCCTCCGAGCGTCTGACTCATCCTCGGTACTGGCTTTTTCTGCAGCCTATCACATGTCAATGGGCTTTTCTGTTGTGGTTGTAGCCATTCACAGAGGGTGAATCACATGAATAAAAGCCATCTCTGCTCTGCTTAACAGCTCAGCACTGAGGTCAACTGGTGTCCTTTGAACACTTTAAACCTCAGAGTGTGGAAAAAGCAAACAAAGCATTTAACTGAAACTGATCTCAGTGTGTGCTTAAAATGTGTTATTGTCTCATCTGATCTCAGTGTGTGCTTAAAATATGTTATTGTCTCATTTTATTTCTTAATGAACTGACTGATCCACTACCTGAATTATGCTTTTACATGTGTCTACACTTAAGAATAAATTTGATGAAACATGCAGAGTAACCAACACAATAATTCCCAGACAAGACAGGACACTCAGGGTGAAACACCTGACTTGTAAATGTTTGACATCAAATAATGAAAATGATTTCTTTGTTATTATTGCTATTGTTACGGGAATATATAGTTCTGTCTTGACATTTTATCAGCTGTGTCTAAAACTGAACCAAGTAATCCTTGATGACCACACAACCCTTACGCCATGTTGAACGCATAATGACTCGAAACATTGAGTTTGACCTTTTCAAGGTCACTCAAGGTCAGAGGTCACATGACAAATACACCATAGGTTTACCTTCAATCTATTTCTCAGAATAGCCATTTGAAATATCCTACAAATAGACAAATTGGGCACAAAATTGGACCATAGTCTGTGACCTTGATTTTGAACTGATTTTTCTCAAAATCAAATCTCTGTGTCTTTGGCCAACCCTCAAGCATTCCACCAAGTTTTTAGTTCAGAAGAGGTCAGAATCAGCAGTTTATCCGGACGTTCCACTGTTAAAGGAGATTTTTTAATGAAAGACGTGCGGACGGATTGGCGCGTCGGCTCGAGGCCGGCGCCACGCACCGCCACAGGAAAAACATCTCTGTTGGAAGCCTTAAGGACAAGTTGGAACATGCCCTGTTGTTAAACAATTTCTCAGATACTCACTCAACTGAAAGCCACCAAAAGCCTCCTGGATTTTACAAATGGTTATCAACACGGAGGTGTTTTTACTGTGGCGGGCGCGCGGCGCGGGCTGCGAGCCGACGCACCAATCTGTCCGCACATCTTTAATTAAAAAAAATCTCCTTTAACAGTGGAATGTCCAGATAAACTGCTGATTCCGACCTCTTCTGAAAGTTCTCTGTTCTCTCACAACGTCCTGGGTCAACAGAGGCTTAAATTTGGAGGTTTTCAGCTTGAAACAGGATGACAACGTTGCCTCGGAGCGCTGCGCGATGTCCCGCTCCGTGGGAAGTCCTTACAGCAATAGAAACAATCCAAAATCTCTCATCAGCCGTTAAAATTTACACCGAAAACCAGCTGAATTTCTCGAATGATGTCCACTCGGATGTGCCTCACAGTTTTGGAAAAAATTTCAATCAAGCACAGCACCACTCTCTCAGCAACTTCTCAGACAATGAAAATCTGACGAGGGGGCTGGACCACTCCTCCCACAAGGCATGCTCACAGGCGAATGACGTCACCGACAGGCGTGAAAAAACTCACGCATGCGCACGAGGGTTCAAGCTTGGCTGATGTAATCACACGTGATTCAAATCCATATGGTTTTTAAAAAAAATAAAACTGTTGGTTTCTTTTCTAATAGACCTTGTATATATATATATACGAGGTCTGTCAATAAAGTAACGGTCCTTTTTATTTTTTTTCAAAAACTATATGGATTTCATTCATCAGTTTTTAAGTCAGAAATGCTTGTACCCTCATGCGCATGCGTGAGTTTTTCCATGCCTGTTGGTTACGTCATTCGCCTGTGAGCACGCCTTGGGAAGGAGTGGTCCCACACCCCTCATCGGATTTTCATTGTCTGGAAATGGCGGAATGAAAAGGACTTTTTTTCCATCAGAATTTTTTCAGAAGCTGTTAGAAACTGGCACCTGGAAACCATTCAAAACGTTTATCTGGCTTTCGTTGAAAATTTTTCGGGCTTCACAGAGAATAAGGACTGTTACTACAGCTTTAAGGACCCCTTTAAGGACACTCGGCGCGCCACGCTCCGAGCTGCGAAGACGCGGCACAAGCCACTGGACCATTTCTAAACGGATGGCTCTGTGGATACGAGACCGTCGTGTGCTCTTTCTCTGGTTATCACAAGAGCTGAACATCAGCCAGTTTCCGGCAGATTTCACTTTTAACAAGAGATTTTGTCATGGAAAGCCGCGCGGAGGGTTCGCGCGTAAAGACCGATTCGCTTTGGAAGCGAGACAAAGGAACACCTCCGTTTCGGCGTGTCAGAGGACAAGTTTGGACATGTCCAGCTCTCCACAATTTCTCTGATACTTACGGAGGTGTTCCTTTGTCTCGCTTCCAAAGCGAATCCTTCCTTAAAGGGGTCCTTAAAGCTGTAGTAACAGTCCTTATTCTCTGTGAAGCCCGTAAAATTTTCACCGAAAGCCAGATAAATTTTTCGAATGGTTTCCAGGTGCCTGTCTCTAACAGCTTCTGAAAAAATTCTGATGGAAAAAAGTCCTTTCATTCCGCCATTTCCAGACAATGAAAATCCGACGAGGGGGCGGGACCACTCCTTCCCAAGGCGTGCTCACAGGCGAATGACGTAACCGACAGGCTTGGAAAAACACGCATGCGCACGAGGGTTCAAGCATGTCTGGTGTAAAAACATATGAATGAAATCCATATAGTTTTTGAAAAAAATAAAAAGGGCCGTTACTTTATTGACAGACCTCGTGTGTATGTGTATATATATATATATATATATATATATATATATATATATATATATATATAGTGGTGGGCACAGATAACCAAAAAATTAACTTCAATAACAGATAATCAGATAACTGAAAAGTTATCTTCGATAAAGATAAAACAATAAACCACCCAAAAATGTATCGGAAGTTACAGATAACCAATAACAGATAAATTCCAATGTTATCTCTGGTACATTTACAACTACTAGTAAAACAAATTTAATAGCTTCTAGTAATATTAAAAGTATCAACAGACCCAAACAATGAGAGCACACTTTTTTCTTTCAACATTCTGCCCCTGCTGGAAGCTCTTGTTTACTACAGCGCTCCCAGCACAGAGGCACTCTGAGAGCAGCCCTAAAGCCAGCTCTCTATCAATTACAATGCTCCGGTCAGGCGGAGGTCTTGAAAAATAAAGTCATGCTGAGTTATGGTTTTGATTTATAAATAACATTAATACCAATAGAATAACTCCATTAATGTCAATTTTTTTTTCAATATTTATTTCATTCATTTAAAAGAAAAACAAATGAATATATTACAAGACATTGAATGAAAAGGAGCAGAGGAAAGAACAAGTCTTATATTTTCTGCCCCTTTTTACAATACAATCTTTCAATTTTAAGCATCATTATTCAACATTATTTAACAGATTACATTTTTTCACTTTGTCACATACCACTGACGTATTTCATAATTTTAGCCATTATTTAAAAGATTACATTTTTAACAGGTTACATTTTAGACTTAAAACATTTTAGACATTATTAACAGATTACATTTTAGACTTTGTCACAACCCACTGACTTATTTCATAGTTTCATACTTACTTAATACATCTAGTTTAATACGTTTTTTAAATAATTTAAGCGACCTTGATTCTTTGATTTCTTTGTTGAGGTTGTTCCATAATTTTACACCATTCACTGCAATACTCCGTTCCTTTATTTTGGTTCTGAATCTTGTTTTTTTTTTAAAGACTTCTATTCCTTTCAAATTATAACTACTTACTCTTTTTCAAACATATTTTGAATGTTTATTGGTAAGGTATTTTTATTAGCTTGGTGCATTGTTTAATATTTTCAAATCAACTAAATCATGAAATTTAAGTACCCTGTACTTAATGAATAATGGATTAGATGGATCTCTAAAACGACTATTGCTAATCATTTTTAAAGCTCTTTTCTGCAGAATAAATAATGGTTGTGTATAAGTTTTACATGTTGATCCCCAGATTTCTACACAATAAGTTAAATATGGGACAATCAATGAATTGTACAATGTTAATAAACCATAAATATTCAACGAAAATTTTACTTTATGCAAAACAGCAATGGCTTTCGCTATTTTTCCTTTTGTGTAATTTGTGTGACTTCCATGTAAGATCTTCATCAATCATGACTCCTAGAAATTTCGTTTCTTTTACCCTTTGTATGTCCATTCCATCTATTTTTAATGACACATCATTTTTTTCCACTCTGTCATTAAACAATATGAAATTTGTCTTAAGATTTAGTGACAATCTGTTTATATCAAACCAATGTTTAACTTTTTCCAACTCTGTATTTATCACTTGTACTACTTCCTGTATATCTGAACCAGAGTAAAATAATGTTGTATCATCAGCAAATAATATGCTGCCAAGTACTTTAGATACATTCACGAAGTCATTAATATACAAAATAAACAGTTTGGGTCCAAGTACCGACCCTTGTGGTACTCCATAAATAATGTTACACAATTCTGATTTAGTATTATTTATCTGAACAAACTGTTTTCTATTTTCTAAGTAGCTTTTTACCCACTGATGTGCAATACCTCTAATTCCATATTGTTGTAACTTGTGAAGCAATCTTGAGTGGTCGATAACATCAGAAGCTTTTTTCAGGTCGATAAAAATACAAAATAATCCTTATTATCTATTGTTGTTGATATTTTCTCTGTTAATTCCATAATTGCCATAGCTGTCGAATGTTTTGTTCTGAATCCATACTGAGCATTATTTAAAATATGATGTTTCTCAATGAATTTGTCCAACCTTGTCACAAAAACGTTTTCCATAATTTTAGAAAACTGTGGAAGCAATGACACTGGCCTGTAATTTGAAAAATTATGTTTGTCTCCATTTTTATATAATGGGAGTACCTTGGCAATTTTCATTTCGTCTGGGAAAATTCCTGTTGACAGAGACAGGTTACAAATGTAAGTGAATGGTTCAATAACAGCTTCTATTATACTTTTTACAGTCATCATGTCTAAATCTTCATAGTCAGTTGATCTTTTGCTTACACAGTTTTTTACAATATTTCTTATTTCATCTTTTTCCACATTGTCAAGGAAAATACTATTGACCGTATTTACAAGTGTATTTAATTTATCTTCTACTATTAGTTTATTTCCCAGCAGACTTGATCCCACATTTGAAAAATAATCATTAAACTCATTTGCAACTTCTTTTGTCATATATCTCTTTATTTTCCTTGACAAAGTAATTTGAAAAATTTGATTTCGCTCCATCACTTTTAATCACACTATTTATAATTCCCCATGTTGCCTTTATATTATCTTTACTCTTATTTAATTGTTCACTATAATAATCTTTTTTTGTTTCCTAATTATTGTCAATAGTTTATTTTTATATTTTTTGTATCTGTGTTCTGTTTCCTTTGTTTGCATATTTAAACAGCACCTATATAAATAGTTTTTCTTTACACAAGCATTTTTTTATTCCCTTAGTCAGCCATGGTTTATTTACTCTTTTCTTACTAATTTTTATTAATTTACAGTTTTTATTATACGATTTCATCAGTATTTTCATAAATGAATTATATGCTACATTAACATCGCCGACATAAACTTCTTCCCAATTTTGATTTTTAAGGTCATAATTTAATGCCTCTAAGGCTTTTACTGACTTATCTCTTTTAAAATTTATAACAGTTTTTTTCTTGTACCAATTTTTGTATTTAAATATTGAAAAAACTGGTAAACGATCACTAAGATCTGTCATCAAGATCCCATTCTTAATAATTTTATCTGTTCTATTTGTGAATATATTGTCAATTACAGTTGCACTTTGCGATGTAATTCTGGTTGGTTTTGTTATCAAGGGGAATAAACCCAAACTATACATTGAATTCACAAAATCAATTGTTCTTTGGCAACTGGAGCTTTATATATTAATGTTTCCACACATAAAAAGCGTTTTGTTTTTGATTTGATGGAATAATTCTATTATTTTATCTGTAAATTTCACAACGCAAGAGTCTGGTGCTCTGTATACACAACTGATTAGAATATTCTTAGATGTTTCATGTACAATTTCCACTGTTACAATTTCTATTACATCATCTATAATTGTCATTTCTTCTACAATTGTACATGTCAGATCTGTTTTTGTGTACAAAGCAATACCTCCGCCTTTTTTATCTCTTCTGTTTACAAAATACAGCTCATATCCCTCCATTTGAACATCAGCCATGAGGTCATCTTTAAGCCAAAATTCTGTGATTGCAACAATGCTGAATCTATTTTTAAACTGATTTAAATAATCTTTTATTTTTGACATTTTACAATACAAGCTTCGGCTGTTTATATGTATGAGTGACAGGGTATTTTCTGTAATTTTTTCACTATTTAGCTGTTCTTCCATATAATACTCACAACCAATTGTTTTTAAGTCAAATATACTTTCATCAATGTTGGTGTCTATGTCATATATTTTATCATCTGTTTCCATGTTTGATCTGATTTTTGTTTGTCAAATTACCAACTGGCGTCATACTTAATTGTCTGTTCAGGTCTGTATTTTGTGAGGTCAGCCATGTTTTTGATTTGTTTCCTTCTCTCACTCTAATCCACACCCTACAGTTCCAGACCCATGTAGCAACAATGTGTTTCTGTTTTTTAGTAGTTTTGCTTCCCTAGCAATATCTGCATTTTTTTTCGTGAGATGTTCATTTATATAGACACTTGTTCCTTTCAGATTCTTTGCCTCTCTTAATAATTCATTTTTGTATTTTCTGCTTGTAAATCGTATAATAATGGTAGATAGTTTATTTGTACTATCTTTGGATGGATTAGTATGACAGTCTGATATAGTGTCTTGATGGATGACAACACCTTTTTGATATAAAAAAAATTTGTAACTTGTTCCAATGTTTGAAGTTCTTCAGGTGGTGCATCCTCCCCATTGACTCCACTAGAATCCACTACCCTTGCTTAAGACCGATGTTTTGTTTCTAAACCAGATATTATAACATTGTCTTTTCTAGAGTATTGTTCAAGTTCATCCACACGTTGTTCAAGCTTCTTAATAATCTTGTCCTTCTCTTTAACAAGATTTTTGAGCTATTTAATCTTCTCTGTCAACTTGTCTAGATTAGACATGTCTTTTGATATACGGTTTAATGAGGTCTTTATCTCCTCTATGTCTTCCTCAAGTTTATCTGTTTTCTTAGGTGGTGCCATGTTGACTATTGTGATTTAGTACTGGCCACTATTAATTGTGAAACAATTCTCACTTATAGTCTCCACCACCACACGTCCAGTCGCCGCAAAATGACAGACACCGACCCGCTGTCGGGTCGGTGTCTGTCATTTTATAACATATATCTTTTAATGTTGAATAATGCACTAATTCTGAGGTTTTGTAACAAACAGACAGATCGCAAAGGATTCTGGGTAAAAGTGCCTCTGCTAAACACTGATTGGTTCAGTCATTCATTATGTAAACCAACATGTTAATGTGACGTCTGTCGTGTGTTGGTGTTTAAAGATAAATGTGCTTGTGTAAAATACTCAATTTTTTTGTAAAAACAGGCATTTTTACGGAGCGCTGCAAGTGTCATCGCAAAATGTTTTGCATGTGGAGAGAATGTGCGCACGTTTTATGATGTTGTAAAACATGCTTTACATTGTGCAAGATGATTTTTCATGCAAGAATTTTTTTGACCGAGTTTCAGGTTAATCATGCGTCCTGTATCGTGTAGTGTACATGGAGTATCAAGCTGTGGTCAACATCTGATGACCCCATCCTGATCGCCAATCATATGGTCGAATGAGAATCAAACCTGTTTGATATTATTGTGGTCGGCCGTCGTGAGGGTTTCCTGCTGCTGAAAAGCTACAAGCATCCAAACGCTTGCACTGTGCCTGTGCAAACACTGCAGAGCTGTCTTGTAATGTTATTATTATTATTATTATTAATATTATTATTATTTTACTGTTGTGTTGTTTTGTTTTT
The DNA here is from genome assembly GCF_902500255.1 of Thalassophryne amazonica. Lineage (NCBI taxonomy): Eukaryota > Metazoa > Chordata > Actinopteri > Batrachoidiformes > Batrachoididae > Thalassophryne > Thalassophryne amazonica. The sequence continues at coordinate 118,530,950 of NC_047104.1, read as the reverse complement.
AAACTTCATTTGTAAAAAAACAAAAAGCCATTTGCAAAGCCAAAAAGTTGATTTCACAATCATCTGATATAACCAGGGTCAAAATAAATAGAACACTGCCATCTACTGGTTCCCAGACGCTTAGTACTTAGGGCGAATACTGCCATGAACACTACTGGCCAGTCGATGCTAGATGGCAGTAGAGGCCTTGAAAACAAAATTCCAGATAATCCCTGTCTGCTACATTTAAATGCGTGGAATTTAACAAACGCAAATATAAAGCCAACATGTATAAATGCAGAGAATATATTCGAGAGTTTTAGGCACTAGAGTTTAATGCTGTTGTCCGTGGAGCATGAACGTTTCTCCTTTGTCTGCAGAGGATTGAGATGCTTTTCATACAAGCAGTTCTCTTCTGTTAGCAGAGGGTATAACTGTGCGTCTGTTACAAAACTTTTAACAGGTGGGTGCTGAACTGATTTTAAATTTTAAAAATGCTTGTCACTGTTCGGCTTTGTTTATCGGTTTAAAAGTTATCTGACAAAAATTAATCGGAAGATAATTGGTCCGATAATGGTTTGTAAAGTTATCTAAAAAGATAATCCGATAATGAAAACATTATCTTCGATAATTATCTGTTATCGGATTATCAGAAGTGTGCCCACCACTGTATGTATGTATATATATATATGTATATATATATATATATATATATATATATATATATGCTATGTGTAGCTAAACACCGCCCTTGATAGTGTGAGAATGCGCGGTGATCGGGGTGTGCAATAGTACATTTCATATAGCACCAAAATTGCTCACTAAAAAGAACTATTGCACGGTCAATGAAACAAAATGGCAAATGGTATGAATAGTCCACTTCACGTGACATACAAGCCACCAATCAAATGGAAAGGATCCAGTCAGCTGTTTTTATATATATATATATATATATATATATATATATATATATATATATATATATATATATATATATATCAGCCTGTGGAAGGAGTCCATGCTAAATGTTTTGGAAAGGGTTGCATAAATAAAATTATTTTTATAATTGCATATTATTTCTTCCACAACTATTTGTATTGAAGTCAGAACATTATAAATGTTATTTTGCATGTTGCTATCAGCAGCCTTTACAGCTGCCCAGGTTCCATACTGTAATTCGTTTTCCAATCAGTGCTGGCTCATATTTTCTGTGAATATCTAATTATCAGAACACACACTCCATCTTTATCAAATGAACATGATGTTCTCCGTGTATTCAGCTGCTGCTTAATTGAAACAGAGCAGAACTTCATTTGGAGGAGACGCCACTCCATAGTAGGAAAGTGTTTTGCTATCATGCTGAATAAACCTTCTCATTGTTCCTCTTGCTGCCAGAAGGACAAATATGTCTGTTCTTGTCTTATCAGACAGGAGGTCACTGACACCCACTGACATTCTGTATGCATCCTCATTAGCTCTGGTTATCCGATGCCATAAAATATAGCCATCAGGTATTGTGAAGGCTTTGTGTCCATCTGTCTGTCCGTCTGTCTGTGCTCAGCATAAGTCCAGTCTTATTACTGCCAGAGTGTTCAAATTCACAGGGAACATTCTTGGGACACAGACCTTGGACAAGTTCAAAGATGGCTAACCTTAACCTATTTTAAGAGGTTTAAAAGTCACATTCTTGCTTAGGTTAGCATGATTGTCACTTCCTCGTGTCGCTAGCTGCTAACTTTGCTTTGTTTTTGGCTAGAAATACCATTCTCATATAGTATTATATAAAAGCTAGCAATAAATAAACATCTCTAAAATGCTGTTTTTGTAACCTGATAACACCTCTGGAAGGATTTACAAAACATTTAGTGGATGTTAGCGTGGTGACATCACTTCCTGGTTTCGCTAGCTGCTAACTTGGCTTCGTTTTTGACTAGAAATAACACCTTTCTTATATATTATGTAAAGGCTAGCAAGAAATAAAGACTTCTAAAACTGAAAATGCTGTTTTTGAAACCTAATAACACCTCTGAACTAATTTACAAGACAATTCTCGAATGTTAGTGTGCATGCTAACTTCTGCTCACTCAACGCTAACTTCGTATGTAGTTAAATTATCCAGGGTTTTCATGTGTCCCATAATCCCTTGCGCGCCAGAGAGTCGTTGCAGTCAAAACAACATAGAGAATCCACATGATGACAATTGTAAGTGAATATTATACTACATAATGTTATTTAAAAAACAATTCTAATGAATTAATCCGTGTTTGCTACGTTTAATCTGCGTGGAATTTAATAAACAGAAACCGAATTTCAGACATATTATATATGAGGCCTGTTAGAAAAGTATCGGACCTTTTTATTTTTTTCAAAAACCTGATGGATTTGAATCACGTGTGCTTGCATGAGCCAACCTTGACCCTTCGTGCGCATGCTTGAATTTTTTCACGCCTGTCGATTGCGTCATTTGCGTGTAAGCAGCCTTTGTGTGAGGATGGGTGTAGTCTCTCGCCGTTTTTTTTCATTCCAAGGAAAAAGACGGAACGACTGGAGCAGCGCCGCATCAAATTTTGCCAGAAACTGTGCAACAGCCAGGTGGAAACCATTCCGATTATTCAGACGATTTTCGGTGACGATCCTATGGGCATCACACAGATTAAGGAGTGGTACAACTGGTTTAAAGACGTCTGCACAACGGTGGAGAGCGAGCCACGCTCCAGTCGGCCATCAACATGCTGAAATGACCAGATCATTTCCAAAAGCGCCATCGTGTTGAAGTCTCACAGGACATGTTGTGACATGTCCACCTCTTCCACAATTTCTCAGATAGTCACACGACTGAAAAGCCACCGAAAGCCGTCTGAATCTTCCGAATGTTTGGAAGAGGTGGGCATGTCACAACATGTCCTGTGAGACTTCAACACAAAGGCGCTTTTGCTCCGCCGTCAGCTTCGTGCCGAAGCCATCGGCATGAATTTCACTGCAACTCTTTTCATGGCCAAATCTTCTTTCACAGTGGAATGTGCCGAAAAAGTGCTGATGTCCACCTCTTCCGCAATTTCTCAGATAGTCACACAATGGTCCCGCATCACCACAGCGTTCACTTTGGAATGATCTGGTCATTTCAGCATGTTGATGGTCGACCGGAGCGTGGCTCGCTCTCCACCGTTGTGAAGACGTCTTTAAACCGGTTGTACCACTCCTTAATCTGTGTGATGCCCATAGCATCGTCACCGAAAGCCGTCTGAATAATCCGAATGGTTTTCACCTGGCTGTCGCCCAGTTTCTGGCAAAATTTGAAGCGGTGCTGCTCCAGTTGTTCCGTCTTTTTCCTTGGAGTGAAAAAACGCTGAGAGACTACACCCATCCTCACACAAAGGCTGCTTACAAGCAAATAACACAATCAACAGGTGTGAAAAAATTCACGCATGCGCACGAAGGATCAAGGTTGGCTCATGCAAGCACACGTGATTCAAATCCACCAGGTTTTTGAAAAAAATAAAAAGGTCCGATACTTTTCTAACAGACCTCATATATTAGTCTGGAACAAAGAGGACAAACAGAGTTGTAAAGAACAATAATCAAGATGTTAACGAGCAAACTCCATTTTCCGCCAGAACGACATGATCAGGAAGCGAGTGTAGCTCAAAGCAACTCCTATTGAAAATAATGGAAAGACAGCCTGTGATTCTCGCATGTTTACATAAAATAAATGCAATAACAACATCTATAAACCCAGAGAATATATTCATGAGAGTTTTAGGCACAATATAAAAATAGTTTTATGTTGCGATGTAAATGCTGTTGTCCTTGTGCAGCGGTTAAAGTGCAACCCGATCAGTGTCTCAGTGCAGTTCTTAATGTTACTGAGATCTCGCAGTGCGGCGACCTCTCCGAGGTTTTGCGGGATTTGAAACCTGAAAAGGGTGAATAAATACCTGCAAATCTACAGAGGGTGATCTGCAAATATTCCTTGATTTGCACAAGTTCCGCTCTTGTCAAAAGCTCATATATGCGCACATGCAGGGCTTCCTGCAGACGCCGTTAAACATAAATATTGTTTTTTGATTGATTGACTGATGGAGGGGCTTTATTGAACATGTACAAATTGTATGAAAGTCAATAGTATCTTAATAATTAATTAAACAACTGCAAATTATAAAGAACCACAATGCTTCTTATGGCCGCCTGTATTTTAGCAGTGCATTTATTACCGTTTTACAAGCTTAACAAATCCATTTTTACAATGTTATTTTTCATTGTCAGTATTAAAAAAATGTTCTCTCCTGGTGGTTGTGATTGGTCTGTACTCAGCGAAAATAAACGTGTGTCAAAGACGGATATGGACCTTGCTAAAACTAGAAACAAAGTGGGTTCTCCATAACTTTTTTCTATATAAAAGAGAAAAAGGTCAGTTTAGCTGTAAAAAAACTTTTCTCTCCCACATCCTTCCAAATGTGTTGTTATCCTCTTTTGGTTTTTGCTTTTCTGTGTGGTATTCTGTCCTCGGGCTTGCCCAGGAGCCTGACTACTGGTCTGACTGAGGAGTTAGTGCTCCATGCTGTCTTTTTAGTAAGAAATAAGTAATTAACATTGATTGGACTTATGGAAGCTTGAGTGTAGACTTTTTTTAATTTTTTTTTTTTAGATTGGCTGAGCATTGGCTGAGCAAGCAGAATTACTTTATCAGATTATGTATAGCAAATTTGCCAGTACGCTTGGTGAGACTGCCTCAGAGCACAAAATGGAAGCAAGTGATACAAATGTGTTTCTTACACAGATATTCTTTATGCGGTTTGACAGGTGGTTTTCATTAACTTTGCAATTTGAAGTAGTAAACCCCCACAGTTCCAGAGGCGCGCACTGTAATCCTGTGGGAGGCATCATACTTTTACCTGCTCTGCTTCGCACATCTGAGAGCTGTAATAATCGGTAGCTGCACTTTCTTTACACATATTTCTCTTTTGTTTCTGTCCCCCCTCCCCCACTCTCACACACACACCCACACACACACACACACACACACACACACACACACACACACACACACACACACACACACACACACATACATGTCGATACCATGCATGTGCCCACAGCTGCACTGTTGTCTTTGTCATCCTTTGTACATGTCCCGCTCTCCTTTTTCATGTGGCGCTGTGGCCAGCTTTGTGCGTGTGCTGTGTAGGAGGTAAACAGCTTTAGTCTCAGATCTCCTGAGACACTTCATCTCCCTGCTGGATCACAGAAAATCTGCGATCACTTCTTGGTGGCACAGCGTTTAAAGCTGCCTGTTGGAGACGAGGGGCCTTCAGGCGTCCCACACTCATCTGTTTCCCCCACCAGGCTGTCCCCCTCTCCAGGGGGCACTTGGTCAGAGTTTCCACACCATGGCATGTTGTACAGCACTTGAGTCTCAAAGAGAGGCCCCCCCCATTGGCCACGGTGCAACTCCAGGCCTTCACCCAAACCCGTGACTATCACATGATATCAGAACGGCTGTGTCTCGAATATTAGCTGAAACCAAAACAGAAAAAAGAGACACACAAAGGGATTACAACCACAACTATTGATTATTTCTGCTGTTGATTCTGCTGTCATGTTTTAAGATTGATTATTTGGACAACAAAATGCCAAAAGATGATGATAATAATAAAGCTCATCAAACAAAGGCTGATGCTGACATCAATCAATCAATCAATCAACTTTTTTCTTATATAGCGCCAAATCACAACAAACAGTTGCCCCAAGGCGCTCCATATTGTAAGGCAAGGCCATACAATAATTATGAAAAACCCCAACGGTCAAAACGACCCCCTATGAGCAAGCACTTGGCCACAGTGGGAAGGAAAAACTCCCTTTTAACAGGAAGAAACCTCCAGCAGAACCAGGCTCAGGGAGGGGCAGTCTTCTGCTGAGACTGGTGGGGCTGAGGGAAAAAACCAGGAGGAAAAAGACATGCGTGAAGGGGGGCAGAGATTCGATCACTAATGATTAAATGCAGAGTGATGCATACGGAGCAAAAGAGAAAGAAACAGTGCATCATGGGAAACCCCCCAACAATCTACGTCTAAAGCAGCAAACCAGGGATGGTCCAGGGTCACCCGATCCAGCCCTAACTATAGCCCTTCAGCGGAAACACGAAAGTTTTAAGCCTAATCTTAAAAGTAGAGAGGGTATCTGTCTCCCTGATCTGAATTGGGAGCTGGTTCCACAGGAGAGGAGGCCTGAAAGCTGACGGCTCTGCCTCCATTCTACTCTTACAAACCCTAGGAACTACAAGTAAGCCGCACAGTCTGAGAGCGCAAGCGCTCTAATGGGGTCATATGGTACTACGAGGTCCCTACGATAAGATGGGACTGATTATTCAAAACCTTATAAGTAAGAAGGAAGAATTTTAAATTCTATTCTAGAATTAACAGGAAGCCAATGAAGAGAGGCCAACACGGGTGAGATATGCTCTCTCCTGCTAGTCCCCGTCAGTACTCTAGCTGCAGCATTCTGAACCAACTGAAGGCTTTTTAGGGAACTTTTAGGAAAACCTGATAATGAATTACAATAGTCCAGCCTAGAGGAAATAAATGCATGAATTAGTATTTCAGCATCACTCTGAGACAAGACCTTTCTGATTTTAGAGATATTGCGTAAATGCAAAAAGGCAGTCCTACATATTTGTTTAATATGCGCTTTGAATGACATATCCTGATCAAAAATGACTCCAAGATTTCTCACAGTATTACTAGAGATCAGGGAAATGCCATCCAGAGTAACGATCTGGTTAGACACCATGCTTCTAAGATTTGTGGGGCCAAGTACAATAACTTCAGTTTTATCTGAGTTTAAAAGCAGGAAATTAGAGGTCATCCATGTCTTTATGTCTGTAAGACAATCCTGCAGTTTAGCTAATTGGTGTGTATCTCTGGCTTCATGGATAGATAAGCTGGGTATCATCTGCGTAACAATGAAATTTAAGCAATACCGTCTAATATACTGCCTAAGGGAAGCATGTATAAAGTGAATAAAATTGGTCCTAGCACAGAACCTTGTGGAACTCCATAATTAACTTTAGTCTGTGAAGAGATTCCCCATTTACAAACAAACTGTAATCTATTAGACAAATATGATTCAAACCACCGCAGCGCCAGTGCCTTTAATACTATGACATGCTCTAATCTCTGTAATAAATATTTTATGGTCAACAGTATCAAAAGCAGCACTGAGGTCCAACAGAACAAGCACAGAGATAAGTCCACTGTCCGAAGCCATAAGAAGATCATTTGTAACCTTCACTAATGCTGTTTCTGTACTATGATGAATTCTAAAACCTGACTGAAACTCTTCAAATAGACCATTCCTCTGCAGGTGATCAGTTAGCTGTTTTACAACTACCCTCCAAGAATCTTTGAGAGAAAAGGAAGGTTGGAGATTGGCCTATAATAGCTAAGATAGCTGGGTCAAGTGATGGCTTTTTAAGTAATGGTTTAATTACTGCCACCTTAAAGGCCTGTGGTACATAACCAACTAACAAAGATAGATTGATCATATTTAAGATTGAATCATTAAATAATGGTAGGACTTCCTTGAGCAGCCTGGCAGGAATGGGGTCTAATAAACATGTTGATGGTTTGGATGAAGTAACTAATGAAAATAACTCAGACAGAACAATCGGAGAGAAAGAGTCTAACCAAATACCGGCATCACTGAAAGCAGCCAAAGATAACGATACATCTTTGGGATGGTTATGAGTAATTTTTTCTCTAATAGTCAAAATTTTGTTAGCAAAGAAAGTCATGAAGTCATTACTAGTTAAAGTTAATGGAATACTCAGCTCAATAGAGCTCTGACTCTTGTCAGCCTGGCTACAGTGCTGAAAAGAAACCTGAGGTTATTCTTATTTTCTTCAATTAGTGATGAGTAGAAAGATGTCCTAGCTTTACGGAGGGCTTTTTTATAGAGCAACAAACTCTTTTTCCAGGCTAAGTGAAGATCTTCTAACTTAGTGAGACGCCATTTCCTCTCCAACTACGGGTTATCTGCTTTAAGCTACGAGTTTGTGAGTTATACACGGAGTCAGACACTTCTGATTTAAAGCTCTCTTTTTCAGAGGAGCTACAGCATCCAAAGTTGTCTTCAAAGAGGATGCAAACTATTGACGAGATACTCTAACTCCCTTACAGAGTTTAGGTAGCTACTCTGCTCTGTGTTGGTATATGACATTAGAGAACACAAAGAAGGAATCATATCCTTAACCCTAGTTACAGCGCTTTCTGAAAGACTTCTAGTGTAATGAAACTTTATTCCCCACTGCAGGGTATGTCCATCAGGGTAAATGTAAATGTTATTTAAAAAATGATCAGACAGAAGGGAGTTTTCAGGGAATACTGTTAAGTCTTCTATTTCCATACCATAAGTCAGAACAAGATCTAAGATATGATTAAAGTGGTGGGTGGACTCATTTACTTTTTGAGCAAAGCCGATAGAGTCTAATAATAGATTAAATGCAGTGTTGAGGCTGTCATTCTCAGCATCTGTGTGGATGTTAAAATCGCCCACTATAATTATCTTATCTGAGCTAAGCACTAAGTCAGACAAAAGGTCTGAAAATTCACAGAGAAACTCACAGTAACGACCAGGTGGACGATAGATAATAACAAATAAAACTGGTTTTTGGGACTTCCAATTTGGATGGACAAGACTAAGAGACAAGCTTTCAAATGAATTAAAGCTCTGTCTAGGTTTTTGATTAATTAATAAGCTGGAATGGAAGATTGCTGCTAATCCTCCGCCACGGCCCGTGCTACGAGCATTCTGACAGTTAGTGTGACTCGGGGGTGTTGACTCATTTAAACTAACATATTCATCCTGCTGTAACCAGGTTTCTGTTAGGCAGAATAAATCAATACATTGATCAATTATTATATCATTTACCAACAGGGACTTAGAAGAGAGAGACCTAATGTTTAATAGACCACATTTAACTGTTTTAGTCTGTGGTGCAATTGAAGGTGCTATATTATTTTTTCTTTTTGAATTTTTATGCTTAAATAGATTTTTGCTGGTTATTGGTGGTCTGGGAGCAGGCACCGTCTCTACGGGGATGGGGTAATGAGGGGATGGCAGGGGGAGAGAAGCTGCAGAGAAGTGTAGAAGACCACAGCTCTGCCTCCTGGTCCCAACGCTGGACAGTCAGTTTGGAGGATCCAAGAAAATTGGCCAGATTTCTAGAAATGAGAGCTGCTCCATCTAAAGTGGGATGGATGCCGTCTCTCCTAACAAGACCAGGTTTTCCCCAGAAGCTTTGCCAATTATCGATGAAGCCCACCTCATTTTTTGGACACCACTCAGACAGCCAGCAATTCAAGGAGAACATGCGGCTAAACATGTCACTCCCGGTCTGATTGGGGAGGGGCCCAGAGAAAACAACAGAGTCCGACATTGTTTTTGCAAAGTTACACACCGATTTAATGTTAATTTTAGTGACCTCCGATAGGCGTAACCGAGTGTCATTACTGCCGACGTGAATTACAATCTTACCAAATTTGCGCTTAGCCTTAGCCAGCAATTTCAAATGTCCTTCGATGTCGCCTGCTCTGGCCCCCGGAAGACAATTGACAATGGTTGCTGGTGTCGCTAACTTCACATTTCTCAAAACAGAGTCGCCAATAACCAGAGTTTGATCCTCGGCGAGTGTATCGTCGAGTGGGGAAAAACGGTTAGAGATGTGAACGGGTTGACGGTGTACACGGGTCTTCTGTTTAGGGCTACGCTTCCTCCTCACAGTCACCCAGTCAGCCTGCTTTCCCGACTGCCCGGGATCTGCCAGGGGGGAACTAACGGCGGCTAAGCTACCTTGGTCCGCACCGACTACAGGGGCCTGGCTAGCTGTAGAATTTTCCACGGTGCGGAGCCGAGTCTCCAATTCGCCCAGCCTGGCCTCCAAAGCTACGAATAAGCTGCACTTATTACAAGTACCGTTACTGCTAAAGGAGGCCGAGGAATAACTAAACATTTCACACCCAGAGCAGAAAAGTACGGGAGAGACAGGAGAAGCCGCCATGCTAAATCGGCTAAGAGCTAGTAACTACGCAACCTAGCGGATTCCTAAAAACACACAAAGTGAATAATGTGTAAATAATTTAGAGGTGATTCAGCAGAAGGAGTGCCCCAATCAAGGCACCAAACAGGCCATGAAGCAGCACAGGCAACACACGACAACAGCGAACGCACGACAACGGTGCTAAAATAAAATAAAAATCGACTAAACACGCTGTGGAGCAGCACAGATAACGCACGACAACAGTGCTAAAAAAAATATATATATATAAAAAAATAAAAAAAATAAAAACGAAAGCGTTAGCAAGCTAGTTAGCTTGCCAACGCTGATGAAAGTTAGCTGATAAAAGTGCTCCGTCGCGATGTTTCGACCGTTAGAGGTCTTCCTTAGGCGTTGGAGCACAGTAAAAAAGTAAAAAAAAAAAAAAAAGTAAAAAGGTAAAAAAGTAAAAAAGTCTTGAAAAAGACTGTTAATTCAAGTCCAAAGCAGCAGGTAGCAGTCTCTGTGTAAACAGTCCCAACAGAGAGCCAAATTCTGATGCATCTTCATATATGTTGTCTGCACTGGTAACAGCTTGGGCCTAGACAGTAAAATGCAGATGAGTGGGTGAGTAAGTGATCACTCAAAAATAGTAAATGCCAAATTAAAAAGCGTGCATAATGATGATGTAGTGAGAGGCGAACCTTTGATGCACCAAATCCTAAGATCAATGCTGATATGCCCACCCCCACATGATATCACCAAAAGCATGCTTAACTTCACCGAAACATGACATCCAGTAAGTGGGCAAATATGGGATGATGTACACCAGAACGATGAAGTAAAACTGTAATTAGAACATAGATAGAATGTTTGGCTGGGGATCATTTGCACTGTTGATTGCTAATGGTTAACTTAATAACATTTAGAACTTTTGAAACACCAGTGATTTGAAACATTGTTATGGAGTCTCGTTAATTGGAACATTTTATTTTTCACCTCATGAAATATTTTCCATTGCATGAATAAAAACACATTCATTATTAGTTTCATATAATGCCTAAACTAGATACTAGTCATGTGATATTTTATTAATTTATAAACCAGAGAAAAGGTACTTGCGCCTTTCCTGGTCCTATAGTGTCCACCAAAGCTCGGCAGCGAGACAGAAGATGTCCGTCTCACCCAGGTGTCATCTGACAGAGCCTGCTGTGCCCATGGGCCCCTGCAAGCTCCGAGCTGCGGCAGGGCCAACCGGCATGTGTCCTTTACCAGGACTTACCCCCCCCCCCCAACAACTTGCTCTCGAGCTCCCTCAGAGCATCCAGCCTTCCAGTCCATTACTCAGCGAGTCTGGGCACTGTGTTGGGCAGCTGTTTGTTTTTAAGCTGAGGCATTGTCGCCGATATGTGGAGCTGCAGTGGTCGAGGTGTGCAATGGTACAAAATGTATGGGTCCAAATTTGCACGGTGAATGGAACCAAATTTTGCACGGTAAATGGAACACAATGGCAAATGGGATGAGCAGTCAATATCACGTGACAAGGATCAATTTAGGTGTTATGTATGTAACAATTCTCTGCTGGAATGCTGATATGCCAGTGTTACAACATTAGTCCATTTTTAAGGAATATATCTACCTTTGATTGTTAAAACATTGAAGAAACAGACAGGAAATGAGGAGAGAGAGGTCAGCCATGTGTCCTTTTCCCCCAGAGTCAGTGGTGGGCACAGTTCCGCTAATCAGCTAACTGCTAATTATTGAAGCTTTTTTCAGATAACTTTGAAAATGATCAGTGGACCAATTAGCTTCTGATAAATTTAGGTCCAATCATTTTTAGACTGCTGACATATTTTTGCAGGCATAGCAAATAAAGCTTAAAGTTAAAAACATTTGTGAAGTCTGGAGTCAAAGATTTTAGTACCTACCTGTTAAATATTTCCTAGCAGACAGACAACTTTTTCCTCTGCAGGCAGAAGAGAGCTGATTACAGGAGAGAAAGGAAGAGAGAGAAAAAAGATTATTTCTCGTACTCTCCTACACTCTCCTCCTTACTCTCCTACCAGCCAATAGATGGCATTAGAGACCCTGAAAACTTTTAATAAACCTGAGCTTCTGGCATGTTTACATAAAACAAAAATAATAACTGTCTATAAACCCAGATAATATATTCACAAGAGTTTTAAGCACAATATACAAAGAGTTTAATAGTGTTGTCCGTGTGCAGCGGTTAAAGTGCTGCCTCATCAAAGCGTCTCAGCGCATTTCTCCTGTCATGAAACTTTACCCATAGTGCACTGCAGCATGTGTGGTCCAAACACTAAAACCTTCAGAATTAGTGCATTACTTTAAAACTAAAACATATAGCTGATATTTTCACTTTATAAAACCTAGACATGATATTAATTTAAATAACTTGTCTGGAATTAGTTTGGTTAAAATTTCAACCCTGAGTTAAAACTGTATGCTGTTGATGACTTGCGTAATATGCCGGTGAGTCATTATGATGTAATGAGAATGTTGACATCAAATAATGAAAATGATTTCTTTGTTATTATTGCTATTGTTACGGGAATATATAGTTCTGTCTTGACATTTTATCAGCTGTGTCTAAAACTGAACCAAGTAATCCTTGATGACCACACAACCCTTACGCCATGTTGAACGCATAATGACTCGAAACATTGAGTTTGACCTTTTCAAGGTCACTCAAGGTCAGAGGTCACATGACAAATACACCATAGGTTTACCTTCAATCTATTTCTCAGAATAGCCATTTGAAATATCCTACAAATAGACAAATTGGGCACAAAATTGGACCATAGTCTGTGACCTTGATTTTGAACTGATTTTTCTCAAAATCAAATCTCTGTGTCTTTGGCCAACCCTCAAGCATTCCACCAAGTTTTTAGTTCAGAAGAGGTCAGAATCAGCAGTTTATCCGGACGTTCCACTGTTAAAGGAGATTTTTTAATGAAAGACGTGCGGACGGATTGGCGCGTCGGCTCGAGGCCGGCGCCACGCACCGCCACAGGAAAAACATCTCTGTTGGAAGCCTTAAGGACAAGTTGGAACATGCCCTGTTGTTAAACAATTTCTCAGATACTCACTCAACTGAAAGCCACCAAAAGCCTCCTGGATTTTACAAATGGTTATCAACACGGAGGTGTTTTTACTGTGGGGGCGCGCGGCGCGGGCTGCGAGCCGACGCACCAATCTGTCCGCACATCTTTAATTAAAAAAAATCTCCTTTAACAGTGGAATGTCCAGATAAACTGCTGATTCCGACCTCTTCTGAAAGTTCTCTGTTCTCTCACAACGTCCTGGGTCAACAGAGGCTTAAATTTGGAGGTTTTCAGCTTGAAACAGGATGACAACGTTGCCTCGGAGCGCTGCGCGATGTCCCGCTCCGTGGGAAGTCCTTACAGCAATAGAAACAATCCAAAATCTCTCATCAGCCGTTAAAATTTACACCGAAAACCAGCTGAATTTCTCGAATGATGTCCACTCGGATGTGCCTCACAGTTTTGGAAAAAATTTCAATCAAGCACAGCACCACTCTCTCAGCAACTTCTCAGACAATGAAAATCTGACGAGGGGGCTGGACCACTCCTCCCACAAGGCATGCTCACAGGCGAATGACGTCACCGACAGGCGTGAAAAAACTCACGCATGCGCACGAGGGTTCAAGCTTGGCTGATGTAATCACACGTGATTCAAATCCATATGGTTTTTAAAAAAATAAAACTGTTGGTTTCTTTTCTAATAGACCTTGTAATATATATACGAGGTCTGTCAATAAAGTAACGGTCCTTTTTATTTTTTTTCAAAAACTATATGGATTTCATTCATCAGTTTTTAAGTCAGAAATGCTTGTACCCTCATGCGCATGCGTGAGTTTTTCCATGCCTGTTGGTTACGTCATTCGCCTGTGAGCACGCCTTGGGAAGGAGTGGTCCCACACCCCTCATCGGATTTTCATTGTCTGGAAATGGCGGAATGAAAAGGACTTTTTTTCCATCAGAATTTTTTCAGAAGCTGTTAGAAACTGGCACCTGGAAACCATTCAAAACGTTTATCTGGCTTTCGTTGAAAATTTTCGGGCTTCACAGAGAATAAGGACTGTTACTACAGCTTTAAGGACCCCTTTAAGGACACTCGGCGCGCCACGCTCCGAGCTGCGAAGACGCGGCACAAGCCACTGGACCATTTCTAAACGGATGGCTCTGTGGATACGAGACCGTCGTGTGCTCTTTCTCTGGTTATCACAAGAGCTGAACATCAGCCAGTTTCCGGCAGATTTCACTTTTAACAAGAGATTTTGTCATGGAAAGCCGCGCGGAGGGTTCGCGCGTAAAGACCGATTCGCTTTGGAAGCGAGACAAAGGAACACCTCCGTTTCGGCGTGTCAGAGGACAAGTTTGGACATGTCCAGCTCTCCACAATTTCTCTGATACTTACGGAGGTGTCCTTTGTCTCGCTTCCAAAGCGAATCCTTCCTTAAAGGGGTCCTTAAAGCTGTAGTAACAGTCCTTATTCTCTGTGAAGCCCGTAAAATTTTCACCGAAAGCCAGATAAATTTTTCGAATGGTTTCCAGGTGCCTGTCTCTAACAGCTTCTGAAAAAATTCTGATGGAAAAAAGTCCTTTCATTCCGCCATTTCCAGACAATGAAAATCCGACGAGGGGGCGGGACCACTCCTTCCCAAGGCGTGCTCACAGGCGAATGACGTAACCGACAGGCTTGGAAAAACACGCATGCGCACGAGGGTTCAAGCATGTCTGGTGTAAAAACATATGAATGAAATCCATATAGTTTTTGAAAAAAATAAAAAGGGCCGTTACTTTATTGACAGACCTCGTGTGTATGTGTATATATATATATATATATATATATATATATATATATATATAGTGGTGGGCACAGATAACCAAAAAATTAACTTCAATAACAGATAATCAGATAACTGAAAAGTTATCTTCGATAAAGATAAAACAATAAACCACCCAAAAATGTATCGGAAGTTACAGATAACCAATAACAGATAAATTCCAATGTTATCTCTGGTACATTTACAACTACTAGTAAAACAAATTTAATAGCTTCTAGTAATATTAAAAGTATCAACAGACCCAAACAATGAGAGCACACTTTTTTCTTTCAACATTCTGCCCCTGCTGGAAGCTCTTGTTTACTACAGCGCTCCCAGCACAGAGGCACTCTGAGAGCAGCCCTAAAGCCAGCTCTCTATCAATTACAATGCTCCGGTCAGGCGGAGGTCTTGAAAAATAAAGTCATGCTGAGTTATGGTTTTGATTTATAAATAACATTAATACCAATAGAATAACTCCATTAATGTCAATTTTTTTTTCAATATTTATTTCATTCATTTAAAAGAAAAACAAATGAATATATTACAAGACATTGAATGAAAAGGAGCAGAGGAAAGAACAAGTCTTATATTTTCTGCCCCTTTTTACAATACAATCTTTCAATTTTAAGCATCATTATTCAACATTATTTAACAGATTACATTTTTTCACTTTGTCACATACCACTGACGTATTTCATAATTTTAGCCATTATTTAAAAGATTACATTTTAACAGGTTACATTTTAGACTTAAAACATTTTAGACATTATTAACAGATTACATTTTAGACTTTGTCACAACCCACTGACTTATTTCATAGTTTCATACTTACTTAATACATCTAGTTTAATACGTTTTTTAAATAATTTAAGCGACCTTGATTCTTTGATTTCTTTGTTGAGGTTGTTCCATAATTTTACACCATTCACTGCAATACTCCGTTCCTTTATTTTGGTTCTGAATCTTGTTTTTTTTTTAAGACTTCTATTCCTTTCAAATTATAACTACTTACTCTTTTTCAAACATATTTTGAATGTTTATTGGTAAGGTATTTTTATTAGCTTGGTGCATTGTTTAATATTTTCAAATCAACTAAATCATGAAATTTAAGTACCCTGTACTTAATGAATAATGGATTAGATGGATCTCTAAAACGACTATTGCTAATCTTTTTAAAGCTCTTTTCTGCAGAATAAATAATGGTTGTGTATAAGTTTTACATGTTGATCCCCAGATTTCTACACAATAAGTTAAATATGGGACAATCAATGAATTGTACAATGTTAATAAACCATAAATATTCAACGAAAATTTTACTTTATGCAAACAGCAATGGCTTTCGCTATTTTCCTTTTGTGTAATTTGTGTGACTTCCATGTAAGATCTTCATCAATCATGACTCCTAGAAATTTCGTTTCTTTTACCCTTTGTATGTCCATTCCATCTATTTTTAATGACACATCATTTTTTTCCACTCTGTCATTAAACAATATGAAATTTGTCTTAAGATTTAGTGACAATCTGTTTATATCAAACCAATGTTTAACTTTTTCCAACTCTGTATTATCACTTGTACTACTTCCTGTATATCTGAACCAGAGTAAAATAATGTTGTATCATCAGCAAATAATATGCTGCCAAGTACTTTAGATACATTCACGAAGTCATTAATATACAAAATAAACAGTTTGGGTCCAAGTACCGACCCTTGTGGTACTCCATAAATAATGTTACACAATTCTGATTTAGTATTATTTATCTGAACAAACTGTTTTCTATTTTCTAAGTAGCTTTTTACCCATGATGTGCAATACCTCTAATTCCATATTGTTGTAACTTGTGAAGCAATCTTGAGTGGTCGATAACATCAGAAGCTTTTTTCAGGTCGATAAAAATACAAAATAATCCTTATTATCTATTGTTGTTGATATTTTCTCTGTTAATTCCATAATTGCCATAGCTGTCGAATGTTTTGTTCTGAATCCATACTGAGCATTATTTAAAATATGATGTTTCTCAATGAATTTGTCCAACCTTGTCACAAAAACGTTTTCCATAATTTTAGAAAACTGTGGAAGCAATGACACTGGCCTGTAATTTGAAAAATTATGTTTGTCTCCATTTTTATATAATGGGAGTACCTTGGCAATTTTCATTTCGTCTGGGAAAATTCCTGTTGACAGAGACAGGTTACAAATGTAAGTGAATGGTTCAATAACAGCTTCTATTATACTTTTTACAGTCATCATGTCTAAATCTTCATAGTCAGTTGATCTTTTGCTTACACAGTTTTTTACAATATTTCTTATTTCATCTTTTTCCACATTGTCAAGGAAAATACTATTGACCGTATTTACAAGTGTATTTAATTTATCTTCTACTATTAGTTTATTTCCCAGCAGACTTGATCCCACATTTGAAAAATAATCATTAAACTCATTTGCACTTCTTTTGTCATATATCTTTATTTTCCTTGACAAAGTAATTTGAAAAATTTGATTTCGCTCCATCACTTTTAATCACACTATTATAATTCCCCATGTTGCCTTTATATTATCTTTACTCTTATTTAATTGTTCACTAATAATTTTTTTGTTTCCTAATTATTGTCAATAGTTTATTTTATATTTTTTGTATCTGTGTTCTGTTTCCTTTGTTTGCATATTTAAACAGCACCTATATAAATAGTTTTTCTTTACACAAGCATTTTTTTATTCCCTTAGTCAGCCATGGTTTATTTACTCTTTTCTTACTAATTTTTATTAATTTACAGTTTTTATTATACGATTTCATCAGTATTTTCAAATGAATATATGCTACATTAACATCGCCGACATAAACTTCTTCCCAATTTTGATTTTAAGGTCATAATTTAATGCCTCTAAGGCTTTTACTGACTTATCTCTTTTAAAATTTATAACAGTTTTTTTCTTGTACCAATTTTGTATTTAAATATTGAAAAAACTGGTAAACGATCACTAAGATCTGTCATCAAGATCCCATTCTTAATAATTTTATCTGTTCTATTTGTGAATAATTGTCAATTACAGTTGCACTTTGCGATGTAATTCTGGTTGGTTTTGTTATCAAGGGGAATAAACCCAAACTATACATTGAATTCACAAAATCAATTGTTCTTTGGCAACTGGAGCTTTATATATTAATGTTTCCACACATAAAAAGCGTTTTGTTTTTGATTTGATGGAATAATTCTATTATTTTATCTGTAAATTTCACAACGCAAGAGTCTGGTGCTCTGTATACACAACTGATTAGAATATTCTTAGATGTTTCATGTACAATTTCCACTGTTACAATTTCTATTACATCATCTATAATTGTCATTTCTTCTACAATTGTACATGTCAGATCTGTTTTGTGTACAAAGCAATACCTCCGCCTTTTTTATCTCTTCTGTTTACAAAATACAGCTCATATCCCTCCATTTGAACATCAGCCATGAGGTCATCTTTAAGCCAAAATTCTGTGATTGCAACAATGCTGAATCTATTTTTAAACTGATTTAAATAATCTTTTATTTTTGACATTTTACAATACAAGCTTCGGCTGTTTATATGTATGAGTGACAGGGTATTTTCTGTAATTTTTTCACTATTTAGCTGTTCTTCCATATAATACTCACAACCAATTGTTTTTAAGTCAAATATACTTTCATCAATGTTGGTGTCTATGTCATATATTTTATCATCTGTTTCCATGTTTGATCTGATTTTTGTTTGTCAAATTACCAACTGGCGTCATACTTAATTGTCTGTTCAGGTCTGTATTTGTGAGGTCAGCCATGTTTTTGATTTGTTTCCTTCTCTCACTCTAATCCACACCCTACAGTTCCAGACCCATGTAGCAACAATGTGTTTCTGTTTTTTAGTAGTTTTGCTTCCCTAGCAATATCTGCATTTTTTTTCGTGAGATGTTCATTTATATAGACACTTGTTCCTTTCAGATTCTTTGCCTCTCTTAATAATTCATTTTTGTATTTTCTGCTTGTAAATCGTATAATAATGGTAGATAGTTTATTTGTACTATCTTTGGATGGATTAGTATGACAGTCTGATATAGTGTCTTGATGGATGACAACACCTTTTGATATAAAAAAAATTTGTAACTTGTTCCAATGTTTGAAGTTCTTCAGGTGGTGCATCCTCCCCATTGACTCCACTAGAATCCACTACCCTTGCTTAAGACCGATGTTTTGTTTCTAAACCAGATATTATAACATTGTCTTTTCTAGAGTATTGTTCAAGTTCATCCACACGTTGTTCAAGCTTCTTAATAATCTTGTCCTTCTCTTTAACAAGATTTTTGAGCTATTTAATCTTCTCTGTCAACTTGTCTAGATTAGACATGTCTTTTGATATACGGTTTAATGAGGTCTTTATCTCCTCTATGTCTTCCTCAAGTTTATCTGTTTTCTTAGGTGGTGCCATGTTGACTATTGTGATTTAGTACTGGCCACTATTAATTGTGAAACAATTCTCACTTATAGTCTCCACCACCACACGTCCAGTCGCCGCAAAATGACAGACACCGACCCGCTGTCGGGTCGGTGTCTGTCATTTTATAACATATATCTTTTAATGTTGAATAATGCACTAATTCTGAGGTTTTGTAACAAACAGACAGATCGCAAAGGATTCTGGGTAAAAGTGCCTCTGCTAAACACTGATTGGTTCAGTCATTCATTATGTAAACCAACATGTTAATGTGACGTCTGTCGTGTGTTGGTGTTTAAAGATAAATGTGCTTGTGTAAAATACTCAATTTTTTTGTAAAAACAGGCATTTTTACGGAGCGCTGCAAGTGTCATCGCAAAATGTTTGCATGTGGAGAGAATGTGCGCACGTTTTATGATGTTGTAAAACATGCTTTACATTGTGCAAGATGATTTTTCATGCAAGAATTTTTTGACCGAGTTTCAGGTTAATCATGCGTCCTGTATCGTGTAGTGTACATGGAGTATCAAGCTGTGGTCAACATCTGATGACCCCATCCTGATCGCCAATCATATGGTCGAATGAGAATCAAACCTGTTTGATATTATTGTGGTCGGCCGTCGTGAGGGTTTCCTGCTGCTGAAAAGCTACAAGCATCCAAACGCTTGCACTGTGCCTGTGCAAACACTGCAGAGCTGTCTTGTAATGTTATTATTATTATTATTATTAATATTATTATTATTTTACTGTTGTTGTTTTGTTTTAAACTTCATTTGTAAAAAAACAAAAAGCCATTTGCAAAGCCAAAAAGTTGATTTCACAATCATCTGATATAACCAGGGTCAAAATAAATAGAACACTGCCATCTACTGGTTCCCAGACGCTTAGTACTTAGGGCGAATACTGCCATGAACACTACTGGCCAGTCGATGCTAGATGGCAGTAGAGGCCTTGAAAACAAAATTCCAGATAATCCCTGTCTGCTACATTTAAATGCGTGGAATTTAACAAACGCAATATAAAGCCAACATGTATAAATGCAGAGAATATATTCGAGAGTTTTAGGCACTAGAGTTTAATGCTGTTGTCCGTGGAGCATGAACGTTTCTCCTTTGTCTGCAGAGGATTGAGATGCTTTTCATACAAGCAGTTCTCTTCTGTTAGCAGAGGGTATAACTGTGCGTCTGTTACAAAACTTTTAACAGGTGGGTGCTGAACTGATTTTAAATTTTAAAAATGCTTGTCACTGTTCGGCTTTGTTTATCGGTTTAAAAGTTATCTGACAAAAATTAATCGGAAGATAATTGGTCCGATAATGGTTTGTAAAGTTATCTAAAAAGATAATCCGATAATGAAAACATTATCTTCGATAATTATCTGTTATCGGATTATCAGAAGTGTGCCCACCACTGTATGTATGTATATATATATGTATATATATATATATATATATATATATATATATGCTATGTGTAGCTAAACACCGCCCTTGATAGTGTGAGAATGCGCGGTGATCGGGGTGTGCAATAGTACATTTCATATAGCACCAAAATTGCTCACTAAAAAGAACTATTGCACGGTCAATGAAACAAAATGGCAAATGGTATGAATAGTCCACTTCACGTGACATACAAGCCACCAATCAAATGGAAAGGATCCAGTCAGCTGTTTTTATATATATATATATATATATATATTATATATAATATATATATATTATATAATATATATATCAGCCTGTGGAAGGAGTCCATGCTAATGTTTTGGAAAGGGTTGCATAAATAAAATTATTTTTATAATTGCATATTATTTCTTCCACAACTATTTGTATTGAAGTCAGAACATTATAAATGTTATTTTGCATGTTGCTATCAGCAGCCTTTACAGCTGCCCAGGTTCCATACTGTAATTCGTTTTCCAATCAGTGCTGGCTCATATTTTCTGTGAATATCTAATTATCAGAACACACACTCCATCTTTATCAAATGAACATGATGTTCTCCGTGTATTCAGCTGCTGCTTAATTGAAACAGAGCAGAACTTCATTGGAGGAGACGCCACTCCATAGTAGGAAAGTGTTTTGCTATCATGCTGAATAAACCTTCTCATTGTTCCTCTTGCTGCCAGAAGGACAAATATGTCTGTTCTTGTCTTATCAGACAGGAGGTCACTGACACCCACTGACATTCTTATGCATCCTCATTAGCTCTGGTTATCCGATGCCATAAAAATAGCCATCAGGTATTGTGAAGGCTTTGTGTCCATCTGTCTGTCCGTCTGTCTGTGCTCAGCATAAGTCCAGTCTTATTACTGCCAGAGTGTTCAAATTCACAGGGAACATTCTTGGGACACAGACCTTGGACAAGTTCAAAGATGGCTAACCTTAACCTATTTTAAGAGGTTTAAAAGTCACATTCTTGCTTAGGTTAGCATGATTGTCACTTCCTCGTGTCGCTAGCTGCTAACTTTGCTTTGTTTTTGGCTAGAAATACCATTCTCATATAGTATTATATAAAAGCTAGCAATAAATAAACATCTCTAAAATGCTGTTTTTGTAACCTGATAACACCTCTGGAAGGATTTACAAAACATTTAGTGGATGTTAGCGTGGTGACATCACTTCCTGGTTTCGCTAGCTGCTAACTTGGCTTCGTTTTTGACTAGAAATAACACCTTTCTTATATTATGTAAAGGCTAGCAAGAAATAAAGACTTCTAAAACTGAAAATGCTGTTTTTGAAACCTAATAACACCTCTGAACTAATTTACAAGACAATTCTCGAATGTTAGTGTGCATGCTAACTTCTGCTCACTCAACGCTAACTTCGTATGTAGTTAAATTATCCAGGGTTTTCATGTGTCCCATAATCCCTTGCGCGCCAGAGAGTCGTTGCAGTCAAAACAACATAGAGAATCCACATGATGACAATTGTAAGTGAATATTATACTACATAAATGTTATTTAAAAAAACAATTCTAATGAATTAATCCGTGTTTGCTACGTTTAATCTGCGTGGAATTTAATAAACAGAAACCGAATTTCAGACATATTATATATGAGGCCTGTTAGAAAAGTATCGGACCTTTTTATTTTTTTCAAAAACCTGATGGATTTGAATCACGTGTGCTTGCATGAGCCAACCTTGACCCTTCGTGCGCATGCTTGAATTTTTTCACGCCTGTCGATTGCGTCATTTGCGTGTAAGCAGCCTTTGTGTGAGGATGGGTGTAGTCTCTCGCCGTTTTTTTCATTCCAAGGAAAAAGACGGAACGACTGGAGCAGCGCCGCATCAAATTTTGCCAGAAACTGTGCAACAGCCAGGTGGAAACCATTCCGATTATTCAGACGATTTTCGGTGACGATCCTATGGGCATCACACAGATTAAGGAGTGGTACAACTGGTTTAAAGACGTCTGCACAACGGTGGAGAGCGAGCCACGCTCCAGTCGGCCATCAACATGCTGAATGACCAGATCATTTCCAAAAGCGCCATCGTGTTGAAGTCTCACAGGACATGTTTGTGACATGTCCACCTCTTCCACAATTTCTCAGATAGTCACACGACTGAAAAGCCACCGAAAGCCGTCTGAATCTTCCGAATGTTTGGAAGAGGTGGGCATGTCACAACATGTCCTGTGAGACTTCAACACAAAGGCGCTTTTGCTCCGCCGTCAGCTTCGTGCCGAAGCCATCGGCATGAATTTCACTGCAACTCTTTTCATGGCCAAATCTTCTTTCACAGTGGAATGTGCCGAAAAGTGCTGATGTCCACCTCTTCCGCAATTTCTCAGATAGTCACACAATGGTCCCGCATCCACCACAGCGTTCACTTTGGAATGATCTGGTCATTTCAGCATGTTGATGGTCGACCGGAGCGTGGCTCGCTCTCCACCGTTGTGAAGACGTCTTTAAACCGGTTGTACCACTCCTTAATCTGTGTGATGCCCATAGCATCGTCACCGAAAGCCGTCTGAATAATCCGAATGGTTTCACCTGGCTGTCGCCCAGTTTCTGGCAAAATTTGAAGCGGTGCTGCTCCAGTTGTTCCGTCTTTTTCCTTGGAGTGAAAAAACGCTGAGAGACTACACCCATCCTCACACAAAGGCTGCTTACAAGCAAATAACACAATCAACAGGTGTGAAAAAATTCACGCATGCGCACGAAGGATCAAGGTTGGCTCATGCAAGCACACGTGATTCAAATCCACCAGGTTTTTGAAAAAAATAAAAAGGTCCGATACTTTTTCTAACAGACCTCATATATTAGTCTGGAACAAAGAGGACAAACAGAGTTGTAAAGAACAATAATCAAGATGTTAACGAGCAAACTCCATTTTCCGCCAGAACGACATGATCAGGAAGCGAGTGTAGCTCAAAGCAACTCCTATTGAAAATAATGGAAAGACAGCCTGTGATTCTCGCATGTTTACATAAAATAAATGCAATAACAACATCTATAAACCCAGAGAATATATTCATGAGAGTTTTAGGCACAATATAAAAATAGTTTTATGTTGCGATGTAAATGCTGTTGTCCTTGTGCAGCGGTTAAAGTGCAACCCGATCAGTGTCTCAGTGCAGTTCTTAATGTTACTGAGATCTCGCAGTGCGGCGACCTCTCCGAGGTTTTGCGGGATTTGAAACCTGAAAAGGGTGAATAAATACCTGCAAATCTACAGAGGGTGATCTGCAAATATTCCTTGATTTGCACAAGTTCCGCTCTTGTCAAAAGCTCATATATGCGCACATGCAGGGCTTCCTGCAGACGCCGTTAAAACATAAATATTGTTTTTTGATTGATTGACTGATGGAGGGGCTTTATTGAACATGTACAAATTGTATGAAAGTCAATAGTATCTTAATAATTAATTAAACAACTGCAAATTATAAAGAACACAATGCTCTTATGGCCGCCTGTATTTTAGCAGTGCATTATATTTACAGTTTTACAAGCTTAACAAATCCATTTTTACAATGTTATTTTTCATTGTCAGTATTAAAAAAATGTTCTCTCCTGGTGGTTGTGATTGGTCTGTACTCAGCGAAAATAAACGTGTGTCAAAGACGGATATGGACCTTGCTAAAACTAGAAACAAAGTGGGTTCTCCATAACTTTTTTCTATATAAAAAGAGAAAAAGGTCAGTTTAGCTGTAAAAAAACTTTTCTCTCCCACATCCTTCCAAATGTGTTGTTATCCTCTTTTGGTTTTTGCTTTCTGTGTGGTATTTCTGTCCTCGGGCTTGCCCAGGAGCCTGCCTACTGGTCTGACTGAGAGTTAGTGCTCCATGCTGTCTTTTTAGTAAGAAATAAGTAATTAACATTGATTGGACTTATGGAAGCTTGAGTGTAGACTTTTTTTAATTTTTTTTTTTTAGATTGGCTGAGCATTGGCTGAGCAAGCAGAATTACTTTATCAGATTATGTATAGCAAATTTGCCAGTACGCTTGGTGAGACTTGCCTCAGAGCACAAATGGAAGCAAGTGATACAAATGTGTTTCTTACACAGATATTCTTTATGCGGTTTGACAGGTGGTTTTCATTAACTTTGCAATTTGAAGTAGTAAACCCCCACAGTTCCAGAGGCGCGCACTGTAATCCCTGTGGGAGGCATCATAACTTTTACCTGCTCTGCTTCGCACATCTGAGAGCTGTAATAATCGGTAGCTGCACTTTCTTTACACATATTTCTCTTTGTTTCTGTCCCCCCTCCCCCACTCTCACACACACACACACACACACACACACACACACACACACACACACACACACACACACACCCACACACACACCACACACACATACATGTCGATACCATGCATGTTGCCACAGCTGCCACTGTTGTCTTTGTCATCCTTTGTACATGTCCCGCTCTTCCTTTTTCATGTGGCGCTGTGGCCAGCTTTGTGCGTGTGCTGTGTAGGAGGTAAACAGCTTTAGTCTCAGATCTCCTGAGACACTTCATCTCCCTGCTGATCACAGAAAATCTGCGATCACTTCTTGGTGGCACAGCGTTTTAAAGCTGCCTGTTGGAGACAGGGGCCTTCAGGCGTCCCACACTCATCTGTTTCCCCCACCAGGCTGTCCCCCTCTCCAGGGGCACTGGTCAGAGTTTCCACACCATGGCATGTTGTACAGCACTTGAGTCTCAAAGAGAGGCCCCCCCCCATTGGCCACGGTGCAACTCCAGGCCTTCACCCAAACCCGTGACTATCACATGATATCAGAACGGCTGTGTCTCGAATATTCGCTGAAACCAAAACAGAAAAAAGAGACACACAAAGGGATTACAACCACAACTATTGATTATTTCTGCTGTTGATTCTGCTGTCATGTTTTAAGATTGATTATTTGGACAACAAAATGCCAAAAGATGATGATAATAATAAAGCTCATCAAACAAAGGCTGATGCTGACATCAATCAATCAATCAATCAACTTTTTTCTTATATAGCGCCAAATCACAACAAACAGTTGCCCCAAGGCGCTCCATATTGTAAGGCAAGGCCATACAATAATTATGAAAAACCCCAACGGTCAAAACGACCCCCTATGAGCAAGCACTTGGCCACAGTGGGAAGGAAAAACTCCCTTTTAACAGGAAGAAACCTCCAGCAGAACCAGGCTCAGGGAGGGGCAGTCTTCTGCTGAGACTGGTTGGGGCTGAGGGAAAAAACCAGGAAAAAGACATGCCGTGAAGGGGGCAGAGATCGATCACTAATGATTAAATGCAGAGTGATGCATACGGAGCAAAAGAGAAAGAAACAGTGCATCATGGGAACCCCCCACAATCTACGTCTAAAGCAGCATAACCAGGGATGGTCCAGGGTCACCCGATCCAGCCCTAACTATAAGCCTTAGCGAAAACGAAAGTTTTAAGCCTAATCTTAAAAGTAGAGAGGGTATCTGTCTCCCTGATCTGAATTGGGAGCTGGTTCCACAGGAGAGGAGCCTGAAAGCTGAAGGCTCTGCCTCCCATTCTACTCTTACAAACCCTAGGAACTACAAGTAAGCCCGCAGTCTGAGAGCGAAGCGCTCTAATGGGGTAATATGGTACTACGAGGTCCCTAAGATAAGATGGGACCTGATTATTCAAACCTTATAAGTAAGAAGAAGAATTTTAAATTCTATTCTAGAATTAACAGGAAGCCAATGAAGAGAGGCCAACACGGGTGAGATATGCTCTCTCCTGCTAGTCCCCGTCAGTACTCTAGCTGCAGCATTCTGAACCAACTGAAGGCTTTTAGGGAACTTTTAGGAAACCTGATAATGAATTACAATAGTCCAGCCTAGAGGAAATAAATGCATGAAGTAGTATTTCAGCATCACTCTGAGACAAGACCTTTCTGATTTTAGAGATATTGCGTAAATGCAAAAAGGCAGTCCTACATATTTGTTTAATATGCGCTTTGAATGACATATCCTGATCAAAAATGACTCCAAGATTTCTCACAGTATTACTAGAGATCAGGGAAATGCCATCCAGAGTAACGATCTGGTTAGACACCATGCTTCTAAGATTTGTGGGGCCAAGTACAATAACTTCAGTTTTATCTGAGTTTAAAAGCAGGAATTAGAGGTCATCCATGTCTTTATGTCTGTAAGACAATCCTGCAGTTTAGCTAATTGGTGTGTATCCTCTGGCTTCATGGATAGATAAAGCTGGGTATCATCTGCGTAACAATGAAAATTTAAGCAATACCGTCTAATAATACTGCCTAAGGGAAGCATGTATAAAGTGAATAAAATTGGTCCTAGCACAGAACCTTGTGGAACTCCATAATTAACTTTAGTCCTGTGAAGAAGATTCCCCATTTACATGAACAAACTGTAATCTATTAGACAAATATGATTCAAACCACCGCAGCGCAGTGCCTTTAATACCTATGACATGCTCTAATCTCTGTAATAAAATTTTATGGTCAACAGTATCAAAAGCAGCACTGAGGTCCAACAGAACAAGCACAGAGATAAGTCCACTGTCCGAAGCCATAAGAAGATCATTTGTAACCTTCACTAATGCTGTTTCTGTACTATGATGAATTCTAAAACCTGACTGAAACTCTTCAAATAGACCATTCCTCTGCAGGTGATCAGTTAGCTGTTTTACAACTACCCTCTCAAGAATCTTTGAGAGAAAAGGAAGGTTGGAGATTGGCCTATAATTAGCTAAGATAGCTGGGTCAAGTGATGGCTTTTTAAGTAATGGTTTAATTACTGCCACCTTAAAGGCCTGTGGTACATAACCAACTAACAAAGATAGATTGATCATATTTAAGATTGAATCATTAAATAATGGTAGGACTTCCTTGAGCAGCCTGGCAGGAATGGGGTCTAATAAACATGTTGATGGTTTGGATGAAGTAACTAATGAAAATAACTCAGACAGAACAATCGGAGAGAAAGAGTCTACCAAATACCGGCATCACTGAAAGCAGCCAAAGATAACGATACATCTTTGGGATGGTTATGAGTAATTTTTTCTCTAATAGTCAAAATTTTGTTAGCAAAGAAAGTCATGAAGTCATTACTATTAAAGTTAATGGAATACTCAGCTCAATAGAGCTCTGACTCTTTGTCAGCCTGGCTACAGTGCTGAAAAGAAACCTGAGGTTATTCTTATTTTCTTCAATTAGTGATGAGTAGAAAGATGTCCTAGCTTTACGGAGGGCTTTTTATAGAGCAACAAACTCTTTTTTCCAGGCTAAGTGAAGATCTTCTAAATTAGTGAGACGCCATTTCCTCTCCAACTTACGGGTTTATCTGCTTTAAGCTACGAGTTTGTGAGTTATACCACGGAGTCAGACACTTCTGATTTAAAGCTCTCTTTTTCAGAGGAGCTACAGCATCCAAAGTTGTCTTCAAAGAGGATGTAAAACTATTGACGAGATACTCTAACTCCCTTACAGAGTTAGGTAGCTACTCTGCTCTGTGTTGGTATATGACATTAGAGAACATAAAGAAGGAATCATATCCTTAAACCTAGTTACAGCGCTTTCTGAAAGACTTCTAGTGTAATGAAACTTATTCCCCACTGCAGGGTAGTCCATCAGGGTAAATGTAAATGTTATTAAAAAATGATCAGACAGAAGGGAGTTTTCAGGGAATACTGTTAAGTCTTCTATTTCCATACCATAAGTCAGAACAAGATCTAAGATATGATTAAAGTGGTGGGTGGACTCATTTACTTTTTGAGCAAAGCCGATAGAGTCTAATAATAGATTAAATGCAGTGTTGAGGCTGTCATTCTCAGCATCTGTGTGGATGTTAAAATCGCCCACTATAATTATCTTATCTGAGCTAAGCACTAAGTCAGACAAAAGGTCTGAAAATTCACAGAGAAACTCACAGTAACGACCAGGTGGACGATAGATAATAACAAATAAAACTGGTTTTTGGGACTTCCAATTTGGATGGACAAGACTAAGAGACAAGCTTTCAAATGAATTAAAGCTCTGTCTAGGTTTTTGATTAATTAATAAGCTGGAATGGAAGATTGCTGCTAATCCTCCGCCACGGCCCGTGCTACGAGCATTCTGACAGTTAGTGTGACTCGGGGGTGTTGACTCATTTAAACTAACATATTCATCCTGCTGTAACCAGGTTTCTGTTAGGCAGAATAAATCAATACATTGATCAATTATTATATCATTTACCAACAGGGACTTAGAAGAGAGAGACCTAATGTTTAATAGACCACATTTAACTGTTTTAGTCTGTGGTGCAATTGAAGGTGCTATATTATTTTTTCTTTTTGAATTTTTATGCTTAAATAGATTTTTGCTGGTTATTGGTGGTCTGGGAGCAGGCACCGTCTCTACGGGATGGGTAATGAGGGGATGGCAGGGGGAGAGAAGCTGCAGAGAAGTGTAGAAGACCACAGCTCTGCCTCCTGGTCCCAACGCTGGACAGTCAGTTTGGAGGATCCAAGAAAATTGGCCAGATTTCTAGAAATGAGAGCTGCTCCATCTAAAGTGGGATGGATGCCGTCTCTCCTAACAAGACCAGGTTTTCCCCAGAAGCTTTGCCAATTATCGATGAAGCCCACCTCATTTTTTGGACACCACTCAGACAGCCAGCAATTCAAGGAGAACATGCGGCTAAACATGTCACTCCCGGTCTGATTGGGGAGGGGCCCAGAGAAAACAACAGAGTCCGACATTGTTTTTGCAAAGTTACACACCGATTTAATGTTAATTTTAGTGACCTCCGATAGGCGTAACCGAGTGTCATTACTGCCGACGTGAATTACAATCTTACCAAATTTGCGCTTAGCCTTAGCCAGCAATTTCAAATGTCCTTCGATGTCGCCTGCTCTGGCCCCCGGAAGACAATTGACAATGGTTGCTGGTGTCGCTAACTTCACATTTCTCAAAACAGAGTCGCCAATAACCAGAGTTTGATCCTCGGCGAGTGTATCGTCGAGTGGGGAAAAACGGTTAGAGATGTGAACGGGTTGACGGTGTACACGGGTCTTCTGTTTAGGGCTACGCTTCCTCCTCACAGTCACCCAGTCAGCCTGCTTTCCCGACTGCCCGGGATCTGCCAGGGGGGAACTAACGGCGGCTAAGCTACCTTGGTCCGCACCGACTACAGGGGCCTGGCTAGCTGTAGAATTTTCCACGGTGCGGAGCCGAGTCTCCAATTCGCCCAGCCTGGCCTCCAAAGCTACGAATAAGCTGCACTTATTACAAGTACCGTTACTGCTAAAGGAGGCCGAGGAATAACTAAACATTTCACACCCAGAGCAGAAAAGTACGGGAGAGACAGGAGAAGCCGCCATGCTAAATCGGCTAAGAGCTAGTAACTACGCAACCTAGCGGATTCCTAAAAACACACAAAGTGAATAATGTGTAAATAATTTAGAGGTGATTCAGCAGAAGGAGTGCCCCAATCAAGGCACCAAACAGGCCATGAAGCAGCACAGGCAACACACGACAACAGCGAACGCACGACAACGGTGCTAAAATAAAATAAAAATCGACTAAACACGCTGTGGAGCAGCACAGATAACGCACGACAACAGTGCTAAAAAAAATATATATATATAAAAAAAATAAAAAAAATAAAAACGAAAGCGTTAGCAAGCTAGTTAGCTTGCCAACGCTGATGAAAGTTAGCTGATAAAAGTGCTCCGTCGCGATGTTTCGACCGTTAGAGGTCTTCCTTAGGCGTTGGAGCACAGTAAAAAAGTAAAAAAAAAAAAAAAAAGTAAAAAGGTAAAAAAGTAAAAAAGTCTTGAAAAAGACTGTTAATTCAAGTCCAAAGCAGCAGGTAGCAGTCTCTGTGTAAACAGTCCCAACAGAGAGCCAAAATTCTGATGCATCTTCATATATGTTGTCTGCACTGGTAACAGCTTGGGCCTAGACAGTAAAAATGCAGATGAGTGGGTGAGTAAGTGATCACTCAAAAATAGTAAATGCCAAATTAAAAAGCGTGCATAATGATGATGTAGTGAGAGGCGAACTTTGATGCACCAAATCCTAAGATCAATGCTGATATGCCCACCCCCACATGATATCACCAAAAGCATGCTTAACTTCACCGAAACATGACATCCAGTAAGTGGGCAAATATGGGATGATGTACACCAGAACGATGAAGTAAAACTGTAATTAGAACATAGATAGAATGTTTGGCTGGGGATCATTTGCACTGTTGATTGCTAATGGTTAACTTAATAACATTTAGAAACTTTTGAAACACCAGTGATTTGAAACATTGTTATGGAGTCTCGTTAATTGGAACATTTTATTTTTCACCTCATGAAATATTTTTCCATTGCATGAATAAAAACACATTCATTATTAGTTTCATATAATGCCTAAACTAGATACTAGTCATGTGATATTTTATTAATTTATAAACCAGAGAAAAGGTACTTGCGCCTTTCCTGGTCCTATAGTGTCCACCAAAGCTCGGCAGCGAGACAGAGATGTCCCGTCTCACCCAGGTGTCATCTGACAGAGCCTGCTGTGCCCCAGTGGCCCCTGCAAGCTCCGAGCTGCGGCAGGGCCAAACCGGCATGTGTCCTTTACCAGGACTTACCCCCCCCCCCAACAACTTGCTCTCGAGCTCCCTCAGAGCATCCAGCCTTCCAGTCCATTACTCAGCGAGTCTGGGCACTGTGTTGGGCAGCTGTTTGTTTTTAAGCTGAGCATTGTCGCCGCTAGTGTGAGCATGCAGTGGTCGAGGTGTGCAATGGTACAAAATGTATGGGTCCAAATTTGCACGGTGAATGGAACCAAATTTTGCACGGTAAATGGAACACAATGGCAAATGGGATGAGCAGTCAATATCACGTGACAAGGATCAATTTAGGTGTTATGTATGTAACAATTCTCTGCTGGAATGCTGATATGCCAGTGTTACAACATTAGTCCATTTTTAAGGAATATATCTACCTTTGATTGTTAAAACATTGAAGAAACAGACAGGAAATGAGGAGAGAGAGGTCAGCCATGTGTCCTTTTCCCCCAGAGTCAGTGGTGGGCACAGTTCCGCTAATCAGCTAACTGCTAATTATTGAAGCTTTTTTTCAGATAACTTTGAAAATGATCAGTGGACCAATTAGCTTCTGATAAATTTAGGTCCAATCATTTTTAGACTGCTGACATATTTTTGCAGGCATAGCAAATAAAGCTTAAAGTTAAAAACATTTGTGAAGTCTGGAGTCAAAGATTTTAGTACCTACCTGTTAAATATTTCCTAGCAGACAGACAACTTTTTCCTCTGCAGGCAGAAGAGAGCTGATTACAGGAGAGAAAGGAAGAGAGAGAAAAAAGATTATTTCTCGTACTCTCCTACACTCTCCTCCTTACTCTCCTACCAGCCAATAGATGGCATTAGAGACCCTGAAAACTTTTAATAAACCTGAGCTTCTGGCATGTTTACATAAAACAAAAATAATAACTGTCTATAAACCCAGATAATATATTCACAAGAGTTTTAAGCACAATATACAAAGAGTTTAATAGTGTTGTCCGTGTGCAGCGGTTAAAGTGCTGCCTCATCAAAGCGTCTCAGCGCATTTCTCCTGTCATGAAACTTTACCCATAGTGCACTGCAGCATGTGTGGTCCAAACACTAAAACCTTCAGAATTAGTGCATTACTTTAAAACTAAAACATATAGCTGATATTTTCACTTTATAAAACCTAGACATGATATTAATTTAAATAACTTGTCTGGAATTAGTTTGGTTAAAATTTCAACCCTGAGTTAAAACTGTATGCCTGTTGATGACTTGCGTAATATGCCGGTGAGTCATTATGATGTAATGAGAAATTCTTTTTTCTTCCTCCTCCTCAGTCACTAGGTCTCTTTTGCTGAGAGAAAGCTAATCTGGCACACAAGCACTGGCTCGTTGTTGTGTCAGTAGCTGCTAGTGTACTGAAATCAATACTGAAAGTTATCAGTTTAGCTTTTATCTGTAACTTCCGCTACATTTTTTAGGGGTTTATTCGGTTTAGCTTTATAAAAGATAACTTTTCAGTTAGCGGATTAACTGTTATCGAAAACATCACGACCTCTTCTGATTTTACTTCTATGGCATACAATAGCTCCATAAAGGTACTTCAAGGTATTTTCTCCTGGTTAAATGCAAGCCTATATTTTAGGACACGAAGAGCGAGAGAATTGTGCAAACCATCCATCCATTATTACATTCTGTATTTTCATGTTATACCTACTTATCCAGTACGGGGTGTCTTTAGCCCATCCTTACAGCACATTGTGGAGTATCCTGAGGTAGTTTCAGGTGGACTGTAATTTCTTCAGGACATTCAATGTCTGCCTTGGGGTCTCATCCCAGTTCTCCACAGGAAGAGGAATTATCATATTCTTCATATATTTAAACGGCTTATTTCAATATGAAAGAGATACTAACAAAAAGCTTCATAGTTCATTCATAGTAAATAATTTCAGACAGTTACATTTGTAACCTTACATTCATTCAAACACTGTCAAGCATCTGAATTTTCCGACTGGTGTCCACCTGGAGGTCTCTCACAGTTTCTGGAAAAATTTGATGCAGCAAAGCTCCAAATCGTTCAGACATTTTATACCAGTGCTCACACAAAGCCTGCTCACAGGTGAATGATGCAACCGACAGGTGTGAAAAAACTCACGCATGCGCACGAAGGTTCAAGCTTGGCTGATGCAATCACACGTGATTCAAATCCATATGATTTTTGCAAAAAATGAAAAGGTCGGATAGTTTTCTAACAGACCCCGTACAGTGGTCCCTCGTTTATCGCGGGAGTTACGTTCTAAAAATAACCCGCGATAAGCGAAATCCGCGAAGTAGCGTTATTTTTTACAATTATTATAGATGTTTTAAGGCTGTAAAACCCCTAACTACACAATTTATACACTTTTCTCAAACAGGCATTAACATTTTCTCACTTTTCTCTCCTGTGTAAACACTCTCTTTTTTCTTCTGGGTGAGAAGATTATAAACAGACACACACAGAACTCTCCCTTTGCTCACTGCCTCCGGAGGTATGGATGCGGGACCCACAAAGAATCCAAGTCCTCTCTCGGTGGCCACGGAGCTCTGCGGCTGCGGTCAACATCTGCATCAAAACAGCGAGCGTAGTCTCTGGACCTGTTGCCAGATTTGGCGCAGCTCCGCACAGCAGACAGGAGGGCGGTGTGAGTGGCCCGCTGCTGCGTTTACCGAACCCGCAGACTCAGTAAGCGCATCGGAGGCAGTGAGAGCAATCGCGGTGATGCCGACCGGTGCCGCGACCGGCCCACCTGAAAAGGACGCAGAACACAATGTGCTGTTAAAAAGAAAAAAAGCATGCAAAATTGCACTAAAAAAATCCGCGAAACTGCGAGGCCGCGAAAGGTGAACCGCGTTATAGCAAGGGACCACTGTACTACAAGCTTCTCCTGTATGACCATTTAGGTCTCAGGAGCTAACGCCTATAATATTATGTAGTAACTATATTTCTTGTATATGTTGTTTACTACCCTGATTGTGTAAATGTCACTTATATACATGCTGTCCATATTCTTGAGCCGCTTAGGTGGGTAGGGAGAGTTCCCATGGGATAAAAAAGCTTTTCAACCTACCATCACTGGTTCTCAAGACCAGGCACCTAAGTGGCTCTACTTTTTTTTTTTTTTTAGATATTTAGATGTACCTTAGTATACACTAGTAGAGCTCTACCTTAGATTTGGAATGTATTATAGAAGATATACCTTACTGAATTTTCATGAGCACAGCTCAGCATAATTTGCTGTTGATGTTTTGTTCTACCCTTTTCTTCAATGTGGTAAATGTGTACATTGAGAATATCAATGAATGCTTTTCCTTTTAAAATGTCTTATCTAGTTGTGTTGTGTTTGTGCCTACCTGGGTAATCACAGCCTGTGTGTATACAGGCTGAAAGGATACAATTATGTGCTTGTCCTCTGAATTTAACAATTTTTCTCACCTTTACCTCTTTTCCATTTTCTTTTCTTTTTTGATTGTTAAGCCCAGGTTGCACATAGACGGTTTTGTCGGCGGGTAGTACATAGACCGAAGTTCGCGGTAGTTCCAGCTGTTTTCACGGTGGAAAGGTGCGGAGCATTTCACCGGCGTTTTGAGCACCGTACTAGCTGCAAATACGCTGATAAAACACTGCTAAATCTGCCAAATAAAGTGGCGTTTTGATGCCGTAGCATCCGGCACACGTCAGGCAATGGGGGTTAATACCCAGTTCTATCCTTTACAATCGCAGGTTAAGACGTGCGTGAGAACGGCGGTGTTCTGCTGCTTCCGATAATGCCCTGTGTACTGCTGGATTTATCCAGGCAAGTCCTGTGTTACTCCAGGAACTTTTGCATATAGGCACCGCCCCCAGAGTATAATAGGCTGAAGCAGCTGTCACTGCAGGGGGAGGGAGCTCATCCTCTCAGCCTTTTATTCTCCTTTCCTTTTTCCCTCCTCAACGTGTTGCTCGTCTCCACCACAGGGCTACCCTCTGCTTCTGAACCAGACCTCTTGGTAAGTCCTTGCTGCTGTCATTTTTCTTTTAGGAGGCATACTGGAGCTTCTCTGCAAAAATATCTGGAGCTGGCCGCGAGTGAGAGACCTGTATGCAGCGCGCTAGCATTTTCATACTGACCGCCGCCTATTGGCCGTTTGAAACGCCGTTAACCGGGAGGTGGCATTTAGAACGGCGTACTGTCCTCCAGCGCCGCCATTTTGTCTTCCTCTGTCGCCTGTTAAAACGCCTTTGAGCACGCCGATGTGGGCTCTATCGCCGTTTTACACGCCGTTGATTAGGGATACAACACCGGCCGCCAATTACGGCGGTGTAAACTGTGGCACTACAGGGAGGGGCAGGATGAAACGGCGATTAAAAAGTGTCAAACGCCGTTGATCGCGTTGTCTCCGTCGTCACACGAATTATTCGACATGTTGAATAATTTTTTCGACGATTCCCGGTAAAGCCGGAACTAAGCCACGCCCCCTAGTGCCGGCGTTAACAGCGGCGTGTGATCCTTAAGACGGCCAAAAACTCTTCCGGACGCTTCCGGGAGCTCTTACCGTCTATGTGTAAACGGGGCTTTAACCTCTGCCCTTTCTTATCATGTTCTCCCTCTTCATCAGATCTTGTTCTTTCTCTGTCCCTCTATGGAGGGACAGAGGAGTTGACAGGCTGTTCCCCACATGAGAACGACACATCGGGCTGCATCTCCTGCTGCGACCTCCTCTCCCTCGCTCTGATCTGGTGGAAGTGAATGTTTTACTGAATTGTCAGGCTCCTCTGGGTGTTGTTGTGTTGCTTACAGTTTATAATCCTGTTAGAACTCTTTGATCTCTTAGGAGTCCACAAAATATGTTCCAGTTTTGGTGAGGGGTGCTCTTTGGAATGCTCGTAATGTCAGACTTTCCATCTTTTTTTGCATGTTTAAAAGCAGAATACAAAGCCTGTGAAGGAATTATTTTGTGTGCATCTTGTTACTTGAGGCCATCAAATGTGGTTATCAGGTATTGCAAAGAGTTTGCGTTCTTCCGTCTGTCTGTGCTCAGCATACGTCCAGTCCTATTACTGCCAGAGTCTTCAAATTTACAGGGAACATTTCTTGGGACACAGACCTTGGACAAGTTCAAAGATGGCTGGTCCTATTTTAATAGAATAAAAATAAACAACCAATCAGAGTAGAGCTGCATTGTGATGTCAGTGGCTGGTCTCTCCAAAATTGCTTCATTTTCTGTGTTTATATATATGTTTCTCATATATTATGTAAACGCTAGCAAGACATAAACATTTCTAAAAGTTAAAACAGTAGTTGTGAAACATAATAACACCTCTGAACATACAAGACATTTCGTGGACGCTAGCAGTGACATCACAGGCTGATAGCTAGCTGCAAAACTCTGTTTCCTTTGTGTGTAAATATATTCTGTTTGTCATATATTATGTAAAAGCTAGCGAGAAATAAACACTTCTAAAACTGAAAGCGCTGTTTTTGTAACCTGATAACACCCCTGGAGTCATTTACAAGACATTTTGCAGACATTTGCGTGCATGCTAACTTCAGCTAACTCCAAGCTAACTTCTATGGCATTACATTTCTCTCATTAATACCTGCAAATGCACAGAGGGTGATCTACAAATATTCCTTGATTTACACAACTTCCGCTCTTAAAATGTAAATATTGTTTTTGATTGTTTGATAGAGGGGTTTTATTGAAAATGTACAAATTGTATGCAAGACAATAGTATCTTAATAATTCATTAAACAACTGCAAATTATAAAGAACACAATGCTCATATGGCCAAGGGTATTTTAGCATTGCGTTATATTTATTGTCTTTCATTATGTTGTTGTCCTCCATCATACAGTGAAGGAGGCTCTTTGAATGGTTTTCCACCATTCATGAGCAGAATTGTTTCTGTTTCTTAACTTTGAAATAGTTTGTGTACACAATTGTGAGAGGGTTATGGCCCTTGATGTTGTCTGTTCATGGTTCTCAAGACCAGGCACCTAAGTGGCTCTACTCTACTCTATTCTACTCTTCCTTTTTTAGATATTTAGATATACCCTAGTATACACTAGTATAGTTCTACTTTAGAACTGGAATATATTATAGAAGACATACTTTACTGAATTTTAATGGTACTTGCAGACACCAGTAGCAGAAGCTACAACATTAACTACTCAGTAGGATGTAAGAAAAGGAGAAAAGAAATGTAAGAAAATGTACACATGAATTTTTACATCATTTCAAGGCAGCACAATACTTCACATACACAACAACCACTCGTATGAACAGATTTGTTCATAGTACAACCCCTGGCAAAAATTATGGAATCACCGGCCTCGGATGATGTTCATTCAGTTGTTTAATTTTGTAGAAAAAAAGCAGATCACAGACATGACACAAAACTAAAGTCATTTCAAATGGCAACTTTCTGGCTTTAAGAAACACTATAAGAAATCAGGAAAAAAAATTGTGGCAGTCAGTAACGGTTACTTTTTTAGACCAAGCAGAGGGAAAAAAATATGGACTCACTCAATTCTGAGGAAAAAATTATGGAATCACCCTGTAAATTTTCATCCCCAAAACTAAGACCTGCATCAAATCAGATCTGCTCGTTAGTCTGCATCTAAAAAGGAGTGATCACACCTTGGAGAGCTGTTGCACCAAGTGGACTGACATGAATCATGACTCCAACACGAGAGATGTCAATTGAAACAAAGGAGAGGATTATCAAACTCTTAAAAGAGGGTAAATCATCACGCAATGTTGCAAAAGATGTTGGTTGTTCACTGTCAGCTGTGTCTAAACTCTGGACCAAATACAAACAACATGGGAAGGTTGTTAAAGGCAAACATACTGGTAGACCAAGGAAGACATCAAAGCGTCAAGACTGAAAATGTTGGGAAAGTGTAGTGACACGGACCCACAACAGGGGGCCGTAAATGAACGGTCAGTAGATGAGCCAAAAGGTAACAATTCAATGTTGTGAATGTGCACAACGAAATACAGACAATCACAGAATTTGATATCAGTCAATATACAGAGGTGACGTGTGGGCAGGCTCGAGGATAGAAGACGTCTGTCCAGAGAAGAGTCGGGTCCCACACGATTTCCACTGCCAACGGATCTGAAGTACGCCGGAGTTGCCAAGTCCTGAGTCCCCAGGTGGCCACCGTCTCCAGCTGTCAGATCTGGTACTGCTGGCAGGAGGCAGAAAAACAGTTAAGGGTGAGTGTGTGAAAACACACCCAGTAAACAGTCAGCAACACGAGTTTCTCCTTTTTCTGGTGGGAAAAACACCTCCACCTCCAAAA
Source organism: Thalassophryne amazonica (assembly GCF_902500255.1). Lineage (NCBI taxonomy): Eukaryota > Metazoa > Chordata > Actinopteri > Batrachoidiformes > Batrachoididae > Thalassophryne > Thalassophryne amazonica. Next base: position 118,492,315 of record NC_047104.1, on the reverse strand, counting down.
CAAGAACACAGTTTATGCAGAGTCTGAGTCACTACTTATCGGAGTGAGGAGTGAAAGGTGTCACTCCTCCACCATCCGCGAACCCAGCCTCCAGCTTCAAGTAGCGAGAATCAGGACACCTGCAAACGGTTCAGAAGAGAATCACGTGCGTTGGGCACCAAACACGGCTGAGAGTATTACCTACAGGGTAGACGATATCTCGGCAGCGAGGTGGAGTTGCTGCCCGGCTTTTATGGTGATGGTGGTTTGTGGTTGATGAGTGACAGCTGGTGATGAGGTGGTGATGACTGACAGCTGTCACTCCCGGCTGCTCCTGCGAGGTGGCTGCGCCCTCTCCTGCCTGAAGCCCGCACTTCAGGCAGGGCGCCCTCTGATGGTGGGCCAGCAGTACCTCCTCTTCAGCGGCCCACATAACAGAAAACAAAGCAATATGTCTCAAAAATCGAAAATGCACAACAAAACAAATGAGCCATCGTTAACAGCTAAACAGAAAAAAATAAGGCTACAATGAGCTAAGGAAAAGCAATCGTGGACTGTGGATGACTGGATGAAAGTCATATTCAGTGATGAATCTTGAATCTGCATTGGGCAAGGTGATGATGCTGGAACTTTTGTTTGGTGCCGTTCCAATGAGATTTATAAAGATGACTGCCTGAAGAGAACATGTAAATTTCCACAGTCATTGATGATATGGGGCTGCATGTCAGGTAAAGGCACTGGGGAGATGGCTGTCATTACATCATCAATAAATGCACAAGTTTACATTGATATTTTGGACACTTTTCTTATCCCATCAATTGAAAGGATGTTTGGGGATGATGAAATCATTTTTCAAGATGATAATGCATCTTGCCATAGAGCGAAAACTGTGAAAACATTCCTTGCAAAAAGACACATAGGGTCAATGTCATGGCCTGCAAATAGTCCGGATCTTAATCCAATTGAAAATCTTTGGTGGAAGTTGAAGAAAATGGTCCATGACAAGGCTCCAACCTGCAAAGCTGATCTGGCAACAGCAATCAGAGAAAGTTGGAGCCAGATTGATGAAGAGTACTGTTTGTCACTCATTAAATCCATGCCTCAGAGACTGCAAGCTGTTATAAAAGCCAGAGGTGGTGCAACAAAATACTAGTGATGTGTTGGAGCGTTCTTTTGTTTTTCATGATTCCATAATTTTTTCCTCAGAATTGAGTGATTCCATATTTTTTTCCCTCTGCTTGGTCTAAAAAAGTAACCATTACTGACTGCCACAATTTTTTCTTGATAGTGTTTCTTAACGTCAGAAAGTTGCCATTTGAAATGACTTTAGTTTTGTGTCATGTCTGTGATCTGCTTTTTTTCTACAAAATTAAACAACTGAATGAACATCCTCCGAGGCCGGTGATTCCATAATTTTTGCCAGGGGTTGTATATAATATTTTTGGAGTAATTTAAGAGAACTTCAAGCTTCAAGCAATTTTTTCATATTTTGAGTTTTTCTTAAGTACATACAAAATTTACAAGTGGGCCACACCTGGAATAGGAGTCATTTGTAGTTTAGTCTGCTGTCATCCAAACCTATGTTTTCAGTAACTAATTGTATATTTAATTATATTGGAGCAGATACTTTGAAAGTTCCACATAAATTACGTCATAATGACATTAACATTTCCAAGTATTACAATTGAAATAATAATATAATGCTAAACTAATTGTCAGAGCGGGCAGCTGCCCGGCTACCATGGTGTCTGGACCCACAATGCAAACTCCCAGACTAGGATTAGAAGTAGGAGAAATCATGGTCTTTATTCCAGGCTTGGTTTCGGTACACATGTGGTCAGTCAGCACAGCAGAAGTACAAGCAGGATTAGGCAGAGACGCAGTCTTGAACGAGCAGGGATCAGAGGCATGAGCAAACACCGACATCTGGGATGAGGCAAGAAGCATGGTCGAGGAAACACAAAGCAGTAGTTCGATACGCGGCTTAACAAAAACAGGACTGTGAAGGGCACTGGAAAGTGTACTGAGACAACAATCTGGCAGGGAAGTGAAGGACTGTGGGGTTTAAATGCATGTGGACTAATTAGTGTGAAACGAGGGACAGGCGGTATCAACGAGGTGCACGTGAGGAACAATCAGGAAAGGGGGCGTGGCTAGTGAACAGAGATAATGCACAGTCAGGATTGTGAGGAGGGGAGTGCACAAACTGAAGTGATTTAATACACAAAGACACGTGAGCTGGTGCAAGAGTGGGAGTGAACAAAAACACAAAGTAGACATAAACAAGGTGGGAGACAAAGACATGGGGCAGGTGCAGTGATGTGAACATAATAAGCTGAGTGTGAGGAATATCAGAATAATGAACAGGAGAAAACAGAATATAACATAACTATGACAAGAATTAGAACAAATCAGGAAACATGACGCATACATACTACAGCAAGTCCTTGTTATAGATTGGTAATACACACATTATCATATTGTTCCTGTTGGGCCCATTTTACCAGAGTTATGGCCCTTGAATAACAAATCGAATTTCCGTCGGTTCGGAGGAATTTCATGAAACTTGGTACAAGTTCTTGTTATAGGTTGGCAATACGCACATTGTGATATTGTTTGCATTGGCCCCATTTTACCAGAGTTATGGCCCTTGATTAACAAATCTAGACTCCGTCAGTTTCATGAGTGGGTGCCTGCATTCTGATTTCAACTTCTCTTACATTTTCAGGTAAACTTTCGTGAAACCTTTTACAAGTCCTTGTTATAGGTTGGTAATATGCATATTATCATATTGTTCCTGTTGGGCCCATTTTACCAGAGTTATGCCCCTTGAATAACAAATCTAGATTCCTTCGGTTAGAAGGAAATTCATGAAAATTGGTACAAGTCCTTGTTATAGGTTGGTAATACTCACATTATCATACTGTTCCTGTTAGGTCCATTTTACCACAGTTATGGCCCTTCAATAACAAATCTAGATTCCGTCAGTTAGATGGAATTTCATGAAACTTGGTACAAGTCCTTGTAATGGGTTGGTAATACGCACATTATCACATTGTTCCTGTTGGGCCCATTTTACCAGAGTTATGGCCCTTGATTAACAAATCTAGACTCTGCCAGTTTCATAAGTGGGTGCCTGCATTCTGATTTCAACTTCTCTTACATTTTCAGGTGAAATTTCGTGAAACTTGGTACAAGTCCTTGTTATAGGTTGGTAATACGGATATTGTCATATTGTTCCTGTTGGGTCCATTTTACCCGTTATGGCCCTTGAATAACAAATCTAGATTCCATCGGTTAGGAGGAATTTCATAAAACTTGTTACAAGTCCTTGTTATAGGTTGGTAATATGCATTGTAATATTGTACAAGTTTGACACATTTTGGCAGAGTTATGGCCCTTGATTAACAAACCTAGACACGTCCAGTTTCATGAGTTGACATGTGCATTCTGAAATCAACTATCACATACCTTGAAATGTTATAAAAATGTAGCAAGCACTTGTAACACAGCAGCATTTGCCATCGGGGGATATTGTGCTCTCAGAGCACTCTGGTTCTTGTTATAATCCCTGCCACACTCTCTTTTACTTAAAAAAAAAAATAATAATAATAATCTCTCTCTTTTTAAATCTCTGCACATAGCTGTACGTTTTTTCCCACCAATTTCCCAAACGTCTGTAGACCAAAAACACCACATAGATGTGACGATAAGTGATGCAACGCAAACATAGCATGTGGAAAACCATCTTTACACATGGGATTATATCAACCGTGCATTGGTGAAAGAAGGCAATTCCCATCAGTTTGCTTAGCACAAATGGTGGCCAAGCGGTTAAGTGCACTTATTTCCCATGCAGAAGGTTCGCGGTTCAAGGATACCCCTGCCCATTCGCCATGTAATGTGGAGCTGCATCACAAAAGGCATCCAGCATAAAACTTGTGTCAAATCAACATGCAGATCCACCTGATCTGCTGTGGCGACCCTGAGTGAAACAAGGGAGAAGCTGAAGGGACTTACTAACTTTGCGCGGATGTTAATGGTTGCTGTTTTTATTATAGGAATATGACTTGAGTAAATAAAAAATGCACAACAGTATTAAAAACTACACTACACAGTTTGAAGGTCGAAAAATGTATCTTGGAGCTTTAAGCAGTTTTTCAAAAAGAGGATTTTTCTAATACAGTGCAGTTCTCAAAGCTGGGCTTGATTAGAATTTTGACTGAAGTTGTAAAAAATTAAATTTTGGGCTCTAGTCCTACAACACCTAAAGGCATCACGAAGAACCTAACAAAAGCGAGACAAGCGACACATTTTGGCCTGACGATAACTTTTCTTTCTGTATTTGACTCTCTGTCTCTCTCCTCCTTTCCATCCCACAGAGATCTTTGAAAGTTTGATGAAACAAGCAGAGAACCACAGTAATGCTGTCCTCCGTGAGTCCTACCCCAGCATGGCCGATCAGGCTATGGCCCCTGTGCGGGAGCTCTTCACTGATATTGGACTATTCTTGCTGGGATCTGAACTTGGTGTGGATGACATTGTTCAACGGTTCTTTGATGCCCTCTTTCCGCTGGTATATAATCACCTTCTTAACCCAGGTATCACTGACATTGCACAGAGCTATGTGGAGTGTGTAAGGTTGTCTAGTCGTGACGTGAGGCCATTTGGAGTGGCACCTGGTCTCCTTGTTGACCAGATAACTCGTTCAGGAGTTTCTGGGAAACTCCTCCTCCAGGCATTACACCTGGGCATAGAAGTTATCAACACCACTGACCACCTTCAGGTGAGCCGTGAATGTCGACGGGCCCTTCTCAAGATGCAGTACTGTCCTCACTGTCAGGTATGGATTCAGGTCTCTGGCTGAACGTTTACCACCTATCATCTTCCATCACTGATCCCTCGTTTATTTTCTTCACAGGGATTAACCCAGTCGAAGCCCTGCATGGGCTACTGCCTCAACGTCATGCGGGGCTGTTTGGCAAGCATGGCAGAGATCGACACCCATTGGAGAGAGTTTGTGCGCTCTATGGAGGGCTTGTCAGCGCGGATGCAAGGCGCTCAGGACTTGGAACAAGTGTTACATGGAGTTCATACACTAATACACAATGCTGTTGGATATGCACAAAAAAGTGGCCCTCGTCTTTTAACACAGGTCAGAAGTGGTGTTTGGAGAGATTTATGTTGTGCCAGGAAGTGAATCTAAAAAATGTACTTGGCCTTTGCACCGTCGAGAAACGGCATCAACTGGGGTAAACCAGAAGAAGAACATAGTGGTGATATACCCTTAGCCATCCATCCATCCATCCATCCATCCATCCATCCATCCATCCATCCATCCATCCATCCATCCATCCATCTATCCATCTATCCATCTATCTATCTATCTATCTATCTATCTATCTATCTATCTATCTATCTATCTATCTATGGTTATTTTTAAGATTGAGTACTCAGAAAAGTAACTATTAGTTACTTTGCTGATTAGTTACTTTGCTGATTATTCAATCTTAAGCGTAACCAAGTTAGATTACAAGTTATCTTATTAGTTAGATTATTTGTTATAAGTTGTCGGCAGCTGCTAATGAAATAACTGCATCAAGTAACTAAAAAGTAACTTTTCAAAGTAACTGTGACAACACTGATATCTATAACACCAATTCCAATGAAGTTGGGACATTGTGTAAAATGTAAATAAAAACAGAATACAGTGATTTGCAAATCCTCTTCAACCTATATTCAATTGAATACACCACAAAGACAAGATATTTAATTTTGAAATGGATGCCTGCAACACGTTTCAAAAAAGTTGGCATGGGGCAACAAAAGACTGGGAAAGTTGATGAATGCTCAAAGAACACCTGTTTGGAACATTCCACAGATGAACAGGTTAATTGGAAACAGGTGAGTGTCATGACTGGGTGTAAAAAGAGCATCCCCAAAAGGCTCAGCCGTTCACAAGCAAAGATGAGGTGTGGATCACCACTTTATGAACAACTGTGTGGAAAAAAATAGCCCAACAATTTAAGAACAATGTTTCTCAACTTTCAATTGCAAGGAATTTAAGGATTCCATCATCTACAGTCCAAAATATAATCAGAAGATTCAGAGAATCTGGAGAACTTTCTGCATGTAAGCGGCAAGGCCGAAAACCACAATTGAATGCCCATGACCTTCGATCCCTCAGGTGGCACTGCATTAAAAACCGACATCATTGTGTAAAGGATCTTACCGTGTGGGCTCAGGAACACTTCAGAAAACCATTGTCAGTTAACACAGTTTGTCGCTACATCTATAAGTGCAAGTTAAAACTCTACCATGCAAAGCGAAAGCGATACAGTAGTGTTCAGAATAATAGTAGTGCTTTGTGACTAAAAAGATTAATCCAGGTTTTGAGTATATTTCTTATTGTTACATGGGAAACAAGGTACCAGTAGATTCAGTAGAATCTCACAAATCCAACAAGACCAAGCATTCATGATATGCACACTCTTAAGGCTATGAAATTGGGCTATTAGTAAAAAAAAAAGTAGAAAAGGGGGTGTTCACAATAATATAGTAACATCTACTGTTGACGCTACAAACTCAAAACTATTATGTTCAAACTGCTTTTTTTAGCAATCCTGTGAATCACTAAACTAGTATTTAGTTGTATAATCACAGTTTTTCATGATTTCTTCACATCTGCGAGGCATTAATTTTGTTGGCTTGGTACCAAGATTTTGCTCATTTAGTAGTGTGCTTGGGGTCATTGTCTTGTTGAAACACCCATTTCAAGGGCATGTCCTCTTCAGCATAAGGCAACATGACCTCTTCAAGTATTTTGACATATCCAAACTGATCCATGATACCTGGTATGCGATATATAGGCCCAACACCATAGTAGGAGAAACATGCCCATATCATGATGCTTGCACCACCATGCTTCACTGCCTTCACTGTGAACTGTGGCTTGAATTCAGAGTTTGGGGGTCATCTCACAAACTGTCTGCGGCCCTTGGACCCAAAAGAACAATTTACTCTCATCAGTCCACAAAATATTCCTCCATTTCTCTTTAGGCCAGTTGATGTGTTCTTTGGCAAATTGTAACCTCTTCTGCTCATCTTTTATTTAACAGAGGGACTTTGCGGGGGATTCTTACAAATAAATTAGCTTCACACATGCGTCTTCTAACTGTAACAGCACTTACAGGTAACTCCAGACTGTCTTTGATCATCCTGGAGCTGATCAGTGGGTGAGCCTTTGCCATTCTGGTTATTCTTCTATCCATTTTGATGGTTGTTTTCCATTTTCTTCCACACGTCTCTTTTTTTTTTTTTTTTTTTTGTCCATTTTAAAGCATTGGAGATCATTGTAGATGAACAGCCTATAATTTTTTGCACCTGCGTATAGGTTTTCCCCTCTCCAATCAACTTTTTAATCAAACTACGCTGTTCTTCTGAACAATGTCTTGAACGTCCCATTTTCCTCAGGCTTTCAAAGAGAAAAGCATGTTCAACAGGTGCTGTCTTCATCCTTAAATAGGGGACACCTGATTCACACCTGTTTGTTCCACAAAATTGACGTACTCACTGACCGAATGCCACACTATTATTATTGTGAACACCCTTTTTTATACTAATAGCCCAATTTCATAGCCTTAAGAGTGTGCATATCATGAATGCTTGGTCTTGTTGGATTTGTGAGAATCTACTGAATCTACTTGTACCTTGTTTCCCATGTAACAATAAGAAATATACTCAAAACCTGGATTAATCCTTTTAGTCACATAGCACTACTATTATTCTGAACACTACTGTACATCAACAACATCCAGAAACGCTGCTGCTTTCTCTGGACCCGAGTTCATTTGAAATGGACAGACGCAAAGTGGAAAAGTGTGCTGTGGTCTGATGAGTCCACATTTCAAATTGTTTTTGGAAATTGTGGATGTCGTGTCCTCTGGACAAAAGAGGAAAAAGACCATCCAATTGTTACCAGTGCAAAGTTCAAAAGCCAGCATCTGTGATGGTATGGGGGTGTGTCAGTGCCCATGCAATGGGCAACTTACACATCTGTGATGGCACCATCAATGCTGAAAGGTACATCCAGGTTTTGGAGCAACACATGCTGCCATCCAAGTAACATCTTTTTCAGGGATGACCCTGCTTATTTCAGCAAGACAATACCAAGACACATTCTGCACGTGTTATAACAGCGTGGCTTCGTAGTAAAAGAGTGCGGGTACTAGACTGGCCTGCCTGCAGTCCAGACCTGTCGCCCATTGAAAATGTGTGGCACATTATGAAGCGCAAAATACAACAACGGAGACCCCGGACTGTTGAACAACTGAAGTCGTACATCAAGCAAGAATGGGAAAGAATTCCACTTACAAAGCTTCAACAGTTAGTGTCCTGAGTTCCCAAACACTTATTGAGTGTTATTAGAAGGAAAGGTGATGTAACACAGTGGTAAACATACCACTGTCCCAGTTTTTTTTGAAATGTGTTGCAGGCATCCATTTCAAAATGAGCAAATATTTGCACAAAAACAATAAACTTTATCACTTTGAACATTAAATATCTTGTCTTTGTGATGTATTCAATTGAATATAGGTTGAAGAGGATTTGCAAATCATTGTATTCTGTTTTTATTTACATTTTACACAACATCCCAACTTCACTGGAATTGGGGTTGTATCTGTCTGTCTGTCTGTCTTCCTTCCTTCCTTTTATTTCTTATTGATTGATTTAAACCATCTCTAATAAATATTCACTGACTTTCAAATTACATTGCTTTTCTAGATATGAGTGATAGAGACCAAAGATATTCCACTTAACAAAAACATGTTTGATCAGTGTCAATGGGCAGCCCTTAAAATCCCCTCCACCAATAGGTTTTTAACATTGTGGAACTTTCTGTATGCTTTCCTGAAGACACAGCAGCACTAATCTGGCTGTATTAAGATGCCACACCTCCATCTAGTGGGTGCCTCCTGTCACTTCTACTTGATAGGCTGATCTTGCAGAGTGTGGATGTGACTGGCTTGGCTGTCCTGCTGGCCACAAACTATGTGTGATTTCCTGGGTCAGTTTTAGTTTTTCAGCAGTTCTTTCATGTGCATATACAAACATCTTGTTTTTTTCTTTTTTTATTGATAGGTACATAGAATTTGTGGCGTGCCGAGCAGGAAGCCCGTGCAATCAGTCAGCATCAGGCGTAGCAGCAGCAGAGAAACTGTTGGTCTCAAGCTTCTTTCAGACTGACCGGAGTGTCACTCGCTATCAGGAGAAAGTAAGTGACTGATTGATAATGGGACAAAAAAGATGTCAGAAAACCTTTTTATTTGATTATTGTCATTTTCCATCTATTTTTTGGTCATTTAAACCTGCACATTAAAGTTAAAATTGAGTCATTTGTATCCGTGCTGTGGCAGGGAGTTCCTGAACAGTCTGCGTCTTTATCGAACTTACTACGGCGGCCTGGCCGATCAGCTGTGTGTCAGTGAGTTGGCATCTGGTGATGGATTTTCCTGCTGGAATGGAGGCGACATTGTGAAAAGGTGTGTTTAATTAATACTCTGAATCTGGATTTTTTTTTTTTTAAACTCTGGGTTTTCATTTTGGGAATTTAATTATTGCTTCTTTGGATCACGATGGTTCCGGCTTTCACATGTCTTGGAAGTGCCATCATACTTCACTGCCTGACGTAAAGATGAGCTAACGAGTTAAGAGATAATCTTGGCGGACGCAGTACCTGTTCAGTGTGTGAGGTCTCTAAAATCCTTGCATGGATTGGGTCAGCCCAGGCTTTCAGCTTGGAGCCGTCTCATTGTGTAAACCTGGCCTGGTGAGAAAAGACCAGAGGTACTACTGACACAAGCTGACAGTCCATTCTGGTCACTTTAAATTCTAGCAGTGGCAGCGTATGTCATGTGGATAACACAGAAAATATTTAGGAAATACTGTAAAATTGAAATAGCTTCTATTCAATGTGAGCATCACTGCACAGATGATTGCTCAAGAAATCGTTGCACATGTGCGTCAAACCTTTTGCAACATGACTTGGTTCCTTCCAGATTTAATGTCTGTGACTCCCCCCGGATGCGACTCCAGTCCAACGCAGCTAAAGCCCTGGTGACACGGCACTAACGAAAGACAATGAAGCCCAAAGCAAAACAAGAAATCTGGACTTATGTAGACTTTCCAAGGCATTGTTTAATCTTCGTCCAGCTTTGTTCCTGCAGCTGGCATTTTGTCAAGATTTTCAAACTGTTGAAAAATGTGAACAAATACCAACGACAACCTCAATTTGTCCGTATTTCGTTTTGCTTTCTGTCTTGATGGTTCCTCATCATTTGCGTAGTTCCCGTAATGTCAGCGTTCTGTCTGACTGTCGTCCAACTTTGTCCAACCTATCAAGTCCGATGTCTTGGACGAAGGTTGAAGATATCTGAACGGATCAATAAGTGAAGCTCCGACGAGCTGAACATAACATCCTCGTATCGCTGATGACTCATCCATGTGCGGGACGAAAAGCAACGTTGTCATACAGAATCAATAGTAGTAATAACATTTTATCAACCACTGTAACTACACACGTTCCAACTGTTTGTGGCTAGTCTCCGTGTGCACACACACTGTTGTTGTGAAGACAAACATCTCTCACCTGTTGTCAAGACAACCAAATCCCGCACCTGCAAGTATTGTGGGCATGCGGACAAGGCTGGCCACGCTTGGTCTCATACCCGCTCTTAGTCACGTCATTGTGAATGTTTCCTTTTGATTTCATTTAAAGCGTTGAGGTTGACATTCACTTTGTTTATCTTTCGTTAGTTTCGGTTTTGTTTCGTTCCTTTTTGCGCTCTTGAGTCGCAGGCTTTTCAGTGATGGGAAAGGTGCAGGATCATTCGTCCCGTTTTCTTGACAATTTGTGACTTTTTGACTTTTTATCCTTTGTTCAGCTATCGCTGTGTGACCGGCCCCTTACTTTCCCATCTGAGGCCGGTACCCAGTTGGCTCTGGATGGACCGAGACAATGCAGATGAAGTGTCTTGTACTAAGACACAGGCTATGTGACCTAGAATTGAACCCAAGTTTACATATTGGTAGCTCAGCTCCTTATCCCACTGATCTACCTGTTGTACACAATGACAGTGGAAAATCATAGTTTCAGAATCAGTCTGTCTCATCAAAATTCTCTTGCTATTTTGAAAATAACTCATCCTATTGTGACGTGAATTTCAGAATAACCTTCCTTCAGTTTTACGTAGTGCTACAGTGGGGGAAATAAGTATTTGACCCCCTGTCAGTTTTGCAGGTTTTCCCACCTACAAAGAATGGAGAGGTCTTAATTTTTATCGTAGGTACACTTCAACTGTGAGAAACAGAATCTAAAAATAAAATCCAGTAAATCACATTGTATGATTTTTAAATAATTAATTTTGCATTTTATTGCATAAAATAAGTATTTGACCCCCTGGAAAAACAGAGCTTAACAATTGGTACAGAAACATTTGTCTGCCATTACAGAGGTCAGACGTTTTCCTGTAGTTCTTGACAAAGTTTTCACACACTGCAGCAGGGATTTTGGTACACTCCTCCATACAGATCTTCTCCAAATCTTTCAGGTTTGGAGTTTCAGCTCCCTCAAAATATTTTCAATTGAGTTCAGGTCTGGAGACTGGCCAGGCTACTCCAGGACCTTGAAATGCTTCTTACGGAGCCCCTCCTTAGTTGCCCTGGCTGTGTGTTTGGGGTCATTGTCATGCTGGAAGACCCAGCCATGACCCATCTTCAGTGAGGTTGTTTGCCACAAAATCTCGCGATACATGACTCCATCCATCCTCCCTTCAATACGGTGCAGTCGTCCTGTCCTCTTTGCAGAAGAGCACCCACAGAGTATGATGTTTCCACCCCCATGCTTCACGGTTGGGATGGTTTTCTTGGGGTTGTTCTCATCCTCTAAACATGGTAAGTGGAGTTGATTCCAAAAAGCTCTATTTTGGTCTCATCTGACCACATGACCTTCTCCCATGCTTCCTCTGGATCATCCAGATGGTCCCTGGTGAACTTCAAACGGGCCTGGACATGTGCTGGTTTGAGCAGGGGGACCTTGCTGCCCTGCAGGATTTTAAACCATGACAGCATCATGTGTTACTAATGTAATCTTTGTGACTGTGGTCCCAGCTCTCTTCAGGTCATTGACCAGGTCCTCCTGTGTAGTTCTGAGTTTTCTCAGAATCATCCTTACCCCACAAAGTGAGATCTTGCATGGAATCCCAGACCGAGGGAGATTGACAGCCATCTTGTGTTTCTTCCACTTTCTAATAAATAATCATAACAGTTGTTGTCTTCTACCAAGCTGCTTGCCTGTTGTCCTGTAGTCCATCCCAGCCTTGTGCAGGTCTACAGTTTTGTCCCTGGTATCTTTAGACAGCTCTTTGGTCTTGGCTATGGTGGACAGGTTGGAGTGTGATTGATTGAGTGTGTGAACAGGTATCTTTTATACAGGTAACAAGTTCAAACAGGTGCAATTAATGCAGGTAAAGAGTGCAGAATAAGAGGGTTTCTTAAAGAAAAATTAACAGGTCTGTGAGAGCCAGAATTCTTGCTGGTTGGTAGGTGTTCATATACTTATTTATGCAATAAATGCAAATAATTATTTAAAATCATTACCAATGAGATTTTCTGGATTTTTTTTTTTAGATTCTGTCTCTCACAGTTGAAGTGTACCTATGATAAAAACTACAGACCTCTCCATTCTTGTAGGTGGGAAAACCTGCAAACTGACAGGGGGTCAAATACTTATTTTCCCCACTGTAATTCCAGTTTCTGATATGGTTCATTAAACTTTGACTATAGATCATTAAAAAAAAAATTAGTTCTAAACTCCAGACTGATTTGTAGTTGTATTCTCTGTACAAGTCAATGGACCATTCTGTGACAACATTTAATTAAAGTGACACCTAAACAATTTGTTCATTCATAAATTAATATGAATCAAGGACTATCACCAAATATTTTGCTCGTAACCTACTTTTTTGTCCCTGTGTGATATGAACCAATTTGCTTTTTTGTTATAGTCTGACCCTCTTGTTAGTACAAATCAACACTACTTCAGAGATTAAAGATAACTGTGTGTTTTTTTTCTTCTTTTTTTGTCTTTTTTTTTAAATTTCCAAATCCCAAGAACAAGGCATCCAGACGTTGCTTGATGGCATCAGGTAACATCACTGGCCTCGGATATCTGATCTGTTTGTTAGCCCCAAGAGAGCAAAAGCCGGAGCAGAAAACATAGATTCAATATCTTGTGTAGTTCATGAGATATATGGATTATATGTATTTTACGTAGACAATGACCTTGATTTGACAAAGGTCATTGTTTTTGACCTTAGACATTGGACTCTGGGAAGCCTATCATGCATTTTCTTTGTAGGCCATGGTATACTGAGAGTATACCATGGCCCTTCCCATCTTTAGCCTAGTCTGTGTAACAGACAGCCCACATTAGTTATGGAAGTAGTCACGTGTTTAACATAGTAAAACTTTGTGTGTGTCGTGGTGTCTAAGTGTATCCAAATAACAGCAAACTAGGACGGTTTTGGTCTTGTGACATATCAGGATTACTTTAAGAATACCTGCCAGAATGTGCGACTTGTTCGACAGTCCAGGTGACTCCCGAATGCACTTTTTCATCGGGCACTCATGTGACGCAGTGTTCTTCACCATGACAACCCGGGTGTATCATATTCTGCCAGGTGAATGAAGTAGAGTGGTATTTTTTTTCCATGTGAACAAACCAATCCTTCCACAAATTCCATCTCAATTTACCACACCCAAACAGTCCATTCACCACAACATATCATAATACTCTTCACAAATGGATGTTTGTAATTTGAATCCTGTCTAATAAATGACGCTGTCATCAGTCTACTTTCAAATACAATAGTGTCACCTATAAAAAGTACTCACTGCTTTGGGTTTGCTGGAAGGCACATTTGGGATGCTTGGATAGCGCCCCCTGTGGTCCTAAGACGATAAGCAAAAAGAATAATGATGCCTACCTGTTGTGTTTTTTTGTCTTCTTGGTGGAGTCTGTCTGTCTGTCTGTCTGACTGTTAGCAGGATTACTGCAAAATGTCTGCACAGATTTTGACAAAATTTGCACCACAGATTGATATTAGGCCATGGAAGACTCCCTTAAATTTTTGGAGGTGATCCAGATCTGGATCAAGATTTCTGGTACAAGATTACACTTTATATAGGCTTTAAAGGATTACATCAAAACTACTTCACAGATTCTCACCAAATTTGCGCCACAGATAGATGTTAGTGCATGGAAATCTCCACTGAATTTTGGAGGTGATCTGGATCTGGATTCTGAATCAAGATTTCACTTTATATAGCCTTTGAAGGATTACGTCAAAACTACTTCATGGATTCTCAACAAATTTTCACCACAGATAGATATTAGGACATGGAAGACTCCACTGAATTTTGGAGGTGATCCGGATCCAGATTGACAGATGTCACAGTTAGGGTGACCAGATTTGGGTTTCCGAAAAGGAGGACACCTTTTTTTTGGGGGGGGGGGGGATTCATCGGTGTATCGGTGTATGTTATGACACAAATGACATGGTGTCTGTATAACAATTGCATTTATTGGCCCGAATAACACAAAACAACATATGTACACTAACAAAAACATATGTACACTGACATTTTTGAGTGTAATAGTGGTAGACTAAGTAAAAAAGAAAAAAGAAATAGGGCCATCAGTGCAGCATTTGAAAAAAAAAAAAAAAAATTGGCTCCTCTTCAGTCCTCCTGAAAAAAAATTGGCTCCTCTTCAGTCCTCCTCTTGCGGGGTGTATTTGTCAGAAGACAGCATCTCTTTCCACAGTTTATGATTACCCATTAAGTAGGTATGAAAATCTTTGCAGGTCATGTTCCTGAAATTGTACTGGGTGCACAAAATCCCTTTCAGTGAATCCACAGACATGCGATTCCTCTCCTTTGTCCACTGCGCTTGCATCAGTGAAAAGATGCGCTCCACATTTGCACTGTGGGCAGGTATGGCAAAAAAAACAAAAAACTGTACCATCTTGAGCAGCTCTGAATGAAAATCAACACTTTTTGACCTTTCAAAAAATTTGGTCCAACTCTGATGTGCTTGTAGATCACTGAATTCCGCACCATTTTTCTCAATGAATTTCTTGAGATTGGTGACCTGATCAAAGCACTTTGCATCATCAACTTCGACTCCCTTTTCAGCCAGGTTCCTGATGCAGGCCTCCACATCATTCCAGTCTGGAATTTCACTCAGATCCATCCACATAAACGTGGAAAACTCCTCCATGGGTGTCATCCATTTCTGAAGGTAGTCAAGACATGAACTGTACAGGCCCTGAACCTGAGCACTGAACTGGTCACACCTTTGCCCATATCCATCCTTCTGCTTTTGAGCCAGCATACTTTTGACTTTAAGAGGCATGAAGTTGTTCATCTTGCGCTCATGAAGCAAGCTCTGGACCTTGTTCAGAATCCTCTTCACCTCCACAATGGAGTTATCCTCCCTCTCCATCTCTTGAATATTGGACTGAAGCACTGACATCAGTGAATGCATTTGCCACAGGTAAATCTCACTGAGCTCATCCTCAAAAAAAACGTCTTGATCTGCAGTGGTGGCCTGTCCTGGGACAAAAAGAATGCTTTCAAAGCTGGATACATTTGTAGCAATCTCTCAATCCCTGGGAATAATGACAGCCATTGTGTCTTGCTGTGAGAGAGGAGAACCCTGTAATTAACATCAGCAAATTCACAGTACTCCTTCAAATTCTCTGTGCGGACAGTGTAGATATGAAAGTAATGATAGATTTTGAAAATGATTTGCTCAATGTCAAGGTCTAGTGTGTCTGCGCCATGGTGAACACAATTGTTCAGAATATGAGCTGGACAGCCAACACCAGTAAGAGCTGTGTTCTGCAGGGACTTCTTTAAATTTGCAAAAACATTCTTTCCTTCCTCATTATGCCGGATTCCTCCAAACATTGTATTGCAGTTATCTCCAGTAAATACAATGCATTTAGAAAAGATTCCCTTCTTTTGCAGTGTGTCTTTTATGTACTGAGCAATGGTGTCATCTTATTAATTTGGGGTGCTTCTAATTTCGATTAATTCGCTTTGCACACCACCATTCTTCCAGTCGTAATATTGGATCAGCAGAGGGAACAGTTTTACTGCTCCATGGTTGCTGCCATCAGTGGACACGCCACAGTAGGGAATACCTTGAAGTTCTTCTAAAGCAACGTCAACAGAATGGGGGGCTATCACGGAATTTACAATGGCTTCTGTCTTCGTTCGGGCACATGAGAATTTTTGAGCTGTTGGGGAGTCTGTGAAAACCTTCCTTAACAAGCCAGATGTGCAGTCCATTGACCTGTAGCTTTTGTGGTGCTTAACTGTGTGAAAAGCATAGCTGCCTTCTGCTGCAGTGACAGCTACACTCTCGGACTTAGTCACAAAGAAATCCGTGACTTTAGATGATGAGCTCTCGCCCCTCGCTGCTTTTGTGTGCTTGGTTGAATTTATGTGTACCTGCAGGTCGTTGGCACCTTTATTTGCCACAGACACGTAAGTGCCTGCCTTACATGTCAAGCACTCAGCTTCATAGGGATCGTGACCCTGACGAAAGCACGGGAATTTTTTCTTCAACTCCTCCGTGAACGTGCATTTGCATTTCGGCATTGCCGTAGAACGGGCGGACACACGTGCTTTCGCTTGTTAACACTCGGGGTAGACTGGCTAGCCCACCCTACTTCCTTCACACACACACAATGCAAAGTGACTGGATTTGAGGAGAAGGGCGTGACTAATTTGCAAACAATACTCAGAAACCTGGAATGGAGTAAAATGGAACGGAGTGGCAATTCTATGGACAATGTACTGTACATGTATTATGTTTGAGGCAGTTGAACAAAATCCCGGCCGATTTTGAAATTCCCCGCGGACATTTTTTTAGGTCTCAAAAGTAGGACATGTCCGCGAAAAAGAGGACGTCTGGTCACTCTAGTCACAGTGGATTCCACAGTGTCCAAGCACTGGACAAGATGTTTAAACCTAAAAGTGGTGCAACCTCACGCACACAACACATCAACCCCACATGACTGTGGCATGACCGCGGGAGTTATGTTCTAAAAATAACCCGCGATAAGCAAAATCCGCGAAGTAGTCAGCGTTATTTTTTACAATTATTATAGATGTTTTAAGGCTGTAAAACCCCTAACTACACAATTTATACACTTTTCTCAAACAGGCATTAACATTTTCTCACTTTTCTCTCCTGTGTAAACACTCGCTTTTTTCTTCTGGGCGAGAAGATTATAAACAGACACACACAGAACTCTCCCTTCGCTCACTGCCTCCGGAGGTACGGATGCGGGACCCGCAAAGAATCCAAGTCCTCTCTCGGTGGCCACGGAGCTCTGCAGCTGCGGTCAACATCTGCATCAAAACAGCGAGCGTAGTCTCTGGACCTGTTGCCAGATTTGGCGCAGCTCCGCACAGCAGACAGGAGGGCGGTGTGAGTGGCCCGCTGCTGTGTTTACCGAGCCCGCAGACTCAGTAAGCGCATCGGAGGCAGTGAGAGCAATCACGGTGATGCCGACCAGTGCCGCGACCGGCCCGCCTGATAAGGACGCAGAACACAATGCGCTGTTAAAAAAAAAAAGCATGCAAAATTGCACAAAAAACTGACGCTATACTGCGTTATAGCGAGGGACCACTGTACATTAAAAATTGATTTTGATGTATCTTAGGTTATATCACTGATATTTGTTTGCACTTATAGCTGCAATCTTTTATATTTTAATGTAAGGCACAAACATGTTATATATTGTTGTACGGAAATACTTGATCTATATTCCTGTTAAAGTTACAGCTACAGTGCATCTGGAAAAATATTCATGGGGCTTCAATTTTTCCACATTTTGTTATGTTACAGCCAGAGGTGATTTCTCTAAGACTGCAAGAGAAGCTCAGTTTCCCCTAATATGTCAAAAATTAAATGGGTAAATACGTACAGTTAACATTTCATTGACTACAGATGCATTCAAACTCGTTCACCTTGAAGACAAGTTCACTCAGAATCATCCTCCCATAGTGACACTGCCATAGATTTCAAGAAATCGTTTTCTTACATGGTCTGTGGTCAATGTAGAAGCTCAGCGTCCGTGCACTTCAATGGCACGGCATGTACCAGGTTTTTTCATTGCATCGAAACTCGACGGCCATTGGATAAATGCCACGATTTTGTCCCACCCATGGAACATTTAGAATGAATGCTATATTCTAATTCTGCTAATAAACACCACTAAATTCTACATGCTACAGCTTTAAAGATTTATCAGTGTCTTAGCAGTGTTTTATGATGCCTACAAAAAGCAGGTAATCCCTTACAGTGCACAGTTTGGCTCTCAGACACACACACACACACACACACAAAAAAACATCCTTTAGATATACACAAACAAGCTGACACGAGTGTGTCAACTACATCCCTTGGCTGCTCGCTGCCCACAGACATAGATCTTGAATATGAATGTCTTTGAGCAGGAGCAGACAAACTGGCCTCTTTTATAGTATCAGTCAGCAGCCTTGTCTCTGTTACATCACCATTTTCTATCTTAGCCACGCTGTCATCACTCAAGGACGCCATCATATATCCTCAGTTAGCGGTTGTTCCTCTTAAGTGTCAGCTGCTGTCAGCACAAATGCAGGTGGGCCTGTATTTCAGGCTACAGCGAGAGTGGCATTGCCAGATTGGGCCAGATGCTTCATTGTAAATGATGACAGCCTTATTGAGATTGTTTCACAGCTGCTGTGTGAAGGTACAGAGAGTGCAGGGAAAAGGAGGTCCACAGGCTTCTCGCCAAAATGCTAAGAGCCCCGCGCATCACAAATATCATTGCTGTGGAGATGCAGTATCACTGTTATGTTTCATTCCAGCTCTGGCTGGTTTCTTTTTTGTTATTCTCCAACATAGCTCCTCGAGTTTCCATTACAAAGGCAGCAGCCATCGTTGAGAATAGAGATGTTTCTTGTGTGATGGAGAAAGAGGCGAGACGGCCGGCTGCAGCCTGTCCGTCATCTCAGCCGGTAGTCTCAGAGAAATGTTTATGGTTTGCCTGACTTTTTTTTCCCCAACCCTCCCTCCTCTTCCCCTCATACACAATAAGACTTAATAATAGGGAGTCATTCACCTAACTGGCAGGGTTTCATTTTGACTCTGGCCATTACCCGACGTAGTGGTGGAGGGCTGAAGAATGGAGATATTAGAAATGTGGAGAAAACATAGCTGAGCAGGCTCCCTGCAGATAGACAGCACTGTGTTGCTTTCTTAGAGCTTAGATGAGCCGCTGGGAGTCCAGGCAAGCTGAGACAAATGCAGTATATAACCTCATGCCTACCGGTCATAACCCAACATCCATTGAGAGAGAGCGAGAGAGAGACGGGAATAAAACTCAGCGCTGGATGGAGGCTGATTTACAGAAGCTTATGGAGGCCTAAGAGATCTTGAATGATTGGTTCAGTTCCTATTTATATGTGTGTGTGTGTGCGCACGCGTGTGTATGAAACTACACGCGTGTGTACGCAACTGCACATGCCCGTGCGCGTTTTTTCCGCGTGCAGGCACAGATTGTTTTTCCATCCTTAAAGAAGAAGTGAGCTTTCTGTTTTATTTAATAATAAAGGACAAGCACAAAAACATGACACAGCAGCTCGAGATTTAAGAGATTTAAGGCACATCCTCATCTGGGTCCCTGCTAAACAAAAAAGATAAAGTACAATCAGATAAGATCACAGAGGAGGAACACAAACGGCTTTTGTGTCGACGCCTGTGCGAATGGAGATGATGGAGTTTCGCTTCAGGGGAGATTTGTAAACAAATTCTTTTCTCTCTGTCCCGTCTCTCTTTCCGCAATAACACTTTGATGTGAGCGTGAGATTTACCTGTAATGATCCATTATTAAGACTGCAGACTAGTGGTCGGACACCAAGATAGAATTTAAAACAGCCATAAAAGGCATGTAATGATACTGTGAATCGAATGGAGACACAATCGAAACGTGCTGTTTTTAACGCAAGCATTATGATTAGGGTTGGGTATCAAGAACTGCTTCTTTTTGGGTATTGTTAAGAAATGATTCAATGTAACGATATCAATAACCTTTTTGCTTAATGATTCCCTTATCAGTCCTTCAGAGCGGCTGTTGTTTTTGAGGGTGTTTGTCGGGAAAATGATCATTTCTCTACGTTGATTACAGACTCTGTAATCAACCGCTTCTGTAGCATGACTCTACTTTGAAGCTTGAACCAATGAAGCAGTGCGTCGATCCGCTGGCTCATTGGTTCTTTGATTCACTGCTCTTCAGAAGCGGAAAGTCCGCCTCTTAACCCCTCTCAAAGCCATTAAAATGTCAATCGTGAGTCCCTTTTTTGCTGATTAAAGTCAGTAACTGGGACTCGTGTCTTGTTACAGTCAAGAAACAAGAATCGTCCTCCGTTCCGTTGGCACAGCTCCATACGTTGCATGACTCTCTGCTGAGACAGAGTCCGGTCGGGAATTAATAACGTCAAAGCGAATCGCCACTTTAAATAAAATGACACCTCTTTCCAAACGCTGTAATACAGACAATAAGCTACAATCGACCAAAATGTTTTTTCCTCCCAAAATGAGCCTTCCTGCCTTCTTTATGAATTACATCCTGACATGCAGCGCAGCGAGCCGCAAAAGCTCAGCTCAGATTATGGAAAGGCATTCATTCCAATAATGCCTGACAGGAAATGCTTTTGATGAAAACTACAGATTTTGTTTATTTCTATTTATGTCCAGAGATCCAGGGTCCACCATGTAGTGTTTATTATGTCCAGAGTTTAAGGATCCAGTGACTAATTTCATATTTATTTACTTTAAGAGTCAATAAAATGTTGATGACATAGAAAACCTGTAAAGCCTACTTTTAGTACACAGAAAATTCACAAGAGGTATCGATAAGGGAATCAGTAAGAAATCGGATCGATAAGCGGAATCGATAATGGTATTGATATTGATAAAATCTGATCAGTACCCATCCCTAATCATGATACCATTAAACGTCAGCTAGTACATGGAAGAAATAATGACATCTTGTAGAGCAATCAGAAATGTTTTATCAAATATACAAATAGGAAACAGAAAACATCAGGGTTTACAATTTGTACATCAGAATAATTTCTTTAACCCTCAAGTGACTGAGTGTGGTCATTTATGACCCTGGCCATATTTTTGTGCACCATTTTTCTGATTTTAATTGGAAAAATGTTTCCTACCATGAATTTGTCAGTTTATTTGTCCTGTATTTATTTGTTCACAGAATATTGCAAGGATCAGCTGATTCATGTGGCAAGTATAATCCAAACTTGTGCGGGGTCACTTATGACCGCCCCGGGAAGATCCATTAGATTTTCAGCATTATAGCTTCAGATGGTATTGTAATTTGCCAACTCTTATCATATTTTACTGTTTTGCAAGGAAGCATAGCCAACAGACCTACAATAGCAAGATTTACAGCTGTACAAGCATTGAGACTGATTCTTGATGCCCAGAGTGAGGATAAAAATAGCTCATTATTGTCAGAAAGGATGACTGATGGGTTCACTGAGATTTGTATTAAAGTTCAGTATTGGTATATTTGGTAGTCACTGCTTCTTCTATATTTGATACTGTAATTATCCTACCATATTAGTTGCTAAAAACTTGGCATAAAACTTGTGCCAAATTAAAAAGCAGATACACCTTGGATCTGCAGTGGTGACCCCGAGTAAAAACAAGGGAGCAGCCAAAGGGACTTTTTATTAGTCGCAAAAATACAATCCCAGTTCCAGTGTAGTTGGAACATTGTGTGAAATGTAAATAAAAACAGAATACAATGATTTGCAAATCCTCTTCAACCTATTTTCAATTGAATACACCACAAAGACAAGATATTTAATGTTAAAACTGAAACTTTATTTTTTTGTGCAAATAATTGCTCATTTTGAAATGGATGCCTGCAACATGTTTCAAAAAAGCTGGGGCAGTGGTATGTTTACCACTGTGTTACATCACCTTTCCTTCTAACAACACTCAGTAAGCCTCAGGACACTAATTGTGTGTCATGATTGGATATAAAAGGAGCATTCGCAAAAGGCTTAGCTGTTCACAAGCAAAGATGGGACGAGGATCACCACTTTGTGAACAACTGTGTGAAAACAATAGTCCAACAATTTAAGAACAATGTTTCTCAACGTTCAGTTGCAAGGAATTTAGGGATTCCATCATCTACAGTCCATAATATAATCAGAAGATTCAGAGAATCTGGAGAACTTTCTACACGAAAGCGGTACGGCTGAAAACTAACATTGAAAACATTGGACTTATCTCTGTGCTTGTTCTGTTAGACCTCAGTGCTGCTTTTGATACTGTTGACCATAAAATTTTATTACAGAGATTAGAGCATGCCATAGGTATTAAAGGCACTGCGCTGCGGTGGTTTGAATCATATTTATCTAATAGATTACAATTTGTTCATGTAAATGGGGAATCTTCTTCACAGACTAAGGTTAATTATGGAGTTCCACAAGGACCAATTTTATTCACTTAATACATGCTTACCTTAGGCAGTATTATTAGACGGCATTGCTTAAATTTTCATTGTTACGCAGATGATACCCAGCTTTATCTATCCATGAAGCCAGAGGACACACACCAATTAGCTAAACTGCAGGATTGTCTTACAGACATAAAGACATGGATGACCTCTAATTTCCTGCTTTTAAACTCAGATAAAACTGAAGTTATTGTACTTGGCTCCACAAATCTTAGAAACATGGTGTCTAACCAGATCCTTACTCTGGATGGCATTACCCTGACCTCTAGTAATACTGTGAGAAATCTTGGAGTCATTTTTGATCAGGATATGTCATTCAAAGCGCATATTAAACAAATATGTAGGACTGCTTTTTTGCATTTACGCAATATCTCTAAAATTAGAAAGGTCTTGTCTCAGAGTGATGCTGAAAAACTAATTCATGCATTTATTTCCTCTAGGCTGGACTATTGTAATTCATTATTATCAGGTTGTCCTAAAAGTTCCCTGAAAAGCCTTCAGTTAATTCAAAATGCTGCAGCTAGAGTACTGGCGGGGACTAGAAGGAGAGAGCATATCTCACCCATATTGGCCTCTCTTCATTGGCTTCCTGTTAATTCTAGAATAGAATTTAAAATTTTTCTTCTTACTTATAAGGTTTTGAATAATCAGGTCCCATCTTATCTTAGGGACCTCATAGTACCATATCACCCCAATAGAGCACTTCGCTCTCAGACTGCAGGCTTACTTGTAGTTCCTAGGGTTTGTAAGAGTAGAATGGGAGGCAGAGCCTTCAGCTTTCAGGCTCCTCTCCTGTGGAACCAGCTCCCAATTCGGATCAGGGAGACAGACACCCTCTCTACTTTTAAGATTAGGCTTAAAACGTTTTGCTAAAGCTTATAGTTAGGGCTGGATCAGGTGACCCTGAACCATCCCTTAGTTATGCTGCTATAGACTTAGACTGCTGGGGGGTTCCCATGATGCACTGAGTGTTTCTTTCTCTTTTTGCTCTGTATGCACCACTCTGCATTTAATCATTAGTGATTGATCTCTGCTCCCCTCCACAGCATGTCTTTTTCCTGGTTCTCTCCCTCAGCCCCAACCAGTCCCAGCAGAAGACTGCCCCTCCCTGAGCCTGGTTCTGCTGGAGGTTTCTTCCTGTTAAAAGGGAGTTTTTCCTTCCCACTGTTGCCAAGTGCTTGCTCACAGGGGGTCGTTTTGACCGTTGGGGTTTTTACGTAATTATTGTATGGCCTTGCCTTACAATATAAAGCGCCTTGGGGCAACTGTTTGTTGTGATTTGGCGCTATATAAATAAAATTGATTGAATTGATTGATTGATTGATTGAATGCCCATGACCTTCGATCCCTCAGGCGGCACTGCATTAAAAAACAACATCACTGTGTGAAGGGTCTTACCGCATGGGCTCAGGAACACTTCAGAAAACCATTGTCAGTTAACACAGTTTGTCGCTACATCTACAAGTGCAAGTTAAAATTCTACCATGCGAAGTGAAAGCCATACATCAACAACATCCAGAAACGCTGCTGTCTTCTCTGGACCCGAGCTCATTTGAAATGGGCAGACGCAAATTGGAGAAGTGTGCTGTGGTCTGATGAGTCCACATGGATGGATGACGTGTCCTCCAGAAAAAAAGGGGAGAAAGACCATCCAGATTGTTAACAGCGCAAAGTTCAAAAGCCAGCATCTGTGATGGTATGGGGGTGTGTCAGTGCCCATGGAATGTGCAACTTACACATCTGTGATGGCACCATCAATGCTGAAAGGTACATCCAGGACGTCCCTGGTTATTTCAGCAAGACGATGCCAAGCCACATTCTGCACGTGTTACAACAACGTGGCTTCATAATAAAAGAGTGCGGGTACTAGACTGGCCTGCTTACAGTCCAGACCTGTCACCCATTGAAAATATGTGGCGCATCATAAAGCGCAAAATACGACAATGGAGACCACGGACTGTTGAACAACTGAAGTCATGCATCAAGCAAGAATGTGAAAGAATTCCACCTACAAAGGTTCAACAATTAGTGTCCTCAGTTCCCAAACGCTTATTGACTGTTGTTAGAAGGAAAGGTGATGTAACACAGTGGTTAACATACCACTGTCCCAGCTTTTTTGAAACGTGTTGCAGGCATCAATTTCAAAATGAACAAATATTTGCACAAAAACAATAAAGTTTATCAGTTTGAACATTAAATATCTTGTCTTTGTGGTGTATTCAATTGAATATAGGTTGAAAAGTATTTGCAAATCATTGTATTCTGTTTTTATTTACATTGCGCACAACATCCCAACTTAATTGGAATTGGGGTTGTAGCTTAGTTGCTTGAGGGTTAAAATGAAACGTTCACTACAGATTACTTTTGATCTAATTAGGGTGAACAGTAATGTAATTGTATCGTGATATGTATTGAATCACGGCAGGTGTATCGCAATATACCGTATTCGTGCGTTGTGCACCCTGGGTGTTCTGCGCAAAATTCTGCCTGAAGAGGGAGCGGGCCGATGTACAATCATGGCCAAATACTACATTTGTCAGACCTCCTGTTTTCATAAAATGGCAGATTTCATCACAAATTGAAAAAAATAAATTGCAAGTAACTCACCCATTTTCTCATTCATTAAGTGTGTTCCTTGTCAGCTGACAGCTGATTTACAAATAATGAATGTATGAGTTCAATGGTATGAATATTTCATGAGGTGAAAGCTGGAAAGCTTCGCCTCTTTGATGGTTTGTTCCAGCTTTCACCGAATTAAATATTTGTTGTATTGAAAGAATGTAAAAACATTCATTATTTGTTTTATATAACGGCTAAAATAGATCCTTGTCATTTGATATTATATTAATTTCTAAACAACAGAAAAAGGACTTACATTTTGGTACATCACTGCACTGATTTTGTGTACTTCCCCCCCCAAAAAAAGAAGAAAGAGTTTGTGTACTTCTTCAATCCAGCAAAAAATTACGTCAGAAATGTGTCCAGCTTTGGTGCATCACTGCTGCTCTGACATCAACAATCCAACATGAACTTTAAATAGGAGTCCAAAAACAATTCTGACAATGACGTCTGCGATGCCGTGCACCAACTTCGTGTACTCCCCCCCCCCAAAAAAAAGACTGTGTACCCCCTCATTGCACCGAAAAAAAATCACTTCAGAAATTAGTACAGCTTTTCATTCTAAATTCCTCCTAACAGCTCTTTGTGCCTGAAACTGTTAAACAAAACATTTGCTTCAGAAAATGATTCATGACTTTGAAAAGCTCAAACAGTAATTAAATGATTCAGGAAATTATGTAGTGCTTTGAAACATTTGAAACTGTAAATAGTATACCTCAGAAAATTGTTCAGTGTTTTGAAATGCTCAAAGCATGAAATGGAATAATAGCTTAAGAAAATTGAGTGTTTCAAAAGGCTGAGAGTGTTAAATGAGACATTTGCTTAAAATTCATTGTCAAAATCCTTCATATACTAAATGAAACATTCATTGTACCCGCTTATTTCAGTTAAGGGTCATGGGGGACCTGGACCTTATCCCAGGGGACACTGGGCAAGAGGTGGGGTACATCATTCATTCGCCCTATTGACATTTCAAATCCCGCAAAACTTCGAAGAGGTCGCCGCGCTGCGAGATCTCAGTAACATTAAAAACTGCATTGAGACGCTCTGATTGGGCTTCACTTTAACCGCTGCACACGGACAACACCATTAACATCGCATCATAAAACTATTTTTATATTGTGCCTAAAACTCTCGTGAATATATTCTCTGGGTTTATAGACGTTGTTATTGCGTTTGTTTTATGTAAACGTGAGAATCACAGGCTGTCTCTCCGTTATTTTCAGTGGGAGTTTCTGTGAGCTACGCTCGCTTCCTGATCATGTCATTCTGGGGGAAAGTGAAGTTTGCTCTTTAACGTCTTGATTATTGTTCTTTACAACACTGTTTGTTCCAGACTAATATATATAATATGTCTGAAATTCAGTTTGCGCTTATTAAATTCCACGCACATTAAACGTAGCAGACACGGATTATTCGTTATAATTGTTTTAGCAAGTTTTCAGGGCATCATGCATGCAGTTTCTTATTAACGTGTTGAAAAGCATAAAAAATACATTTTTGTAGTATAATATTAATTTACAATTGTCATCATGTGGATACTCTATATGTTGTTTGACTGCAGCGACTCTCTGGCGCGCAAGGGATTAGGATATATGTGAATAGGGCGAATGGACAGTGGTGAGCACAGCTAACCAAAAAGTTAGCTTCAATAACAGCTAATCAGCTAACTGAAAAGTTATCTTTTATAAAGCTAAACTGATAAACCACACAAAAATTTATCGGAAGCTACAGCTAACCGATAACTTTTAGTATTGTTTCCGGTACACTTTCAACTACTACCAAGGCAATTTTGAGTTTTAACACCACAATCACAAACCAAAACAATGAGCCACCACTTCTGTCTTTGTGCGCCCTGCCCACTGCCGGAAGCTCGTGTTTGCTATGTAGGGGTTAGCAGATTAGCGGAACTGTGCCCACCACTGTTCTTAGACAGACCGCCACTCTGTCGTGGCCACAATGAGACAGACGAACACATTCACACTCTCACCTACGGTCAGTTTAAGGCCATCAGTTCACTTAAGCTGCATGTCTTTGGATGTGGGAGGAAGCCAGAGCATACAAAGAGAACTTACTCGATCTCAAACCAGGTGGATTTTTTTGCTGTGAGGCAACAGTGCCAACCACTTCTCCACCATGTCACCAAAATTAAACACTTTTGAAGAAAATCTTTTATTTTTTTTAAAGGGCTGTGAGTAGGAAAGGAACCACTTACTTCAGAAAATTATTCATTGATTTTGACAAAATTATTCACTGTTTTGAAAAGACTGAAAAATAAAGTGAAAGACTTGCTTCAGAAAATTATTCAGTGTTTGAAAAACTAAAAGCCCTAAATCAAACATTTGTTTCAATTTTTTTTCCCAAAAAAACAAACAAAAAAACCAAAACATGTTTAACACTCATAGTGGTGACATCTAATGGACAGTGCAGATTCCTTGGCTCAGACACTGATTCAACATTTGATTCAGAAAAAGGTTCATTGTTTTGAAACACTCAACACGGTAAATGAAATACTAGAGCATTTCAAAGCACTAAATGATGGAATCATTTTGGAAAATAGTTCATGATTCTGAAAGGCTGGGAGCACCAGTTATTTCACATAATGAGTCACTGTTTCAAAATGCTATCAACACTGAATGAAACCTTTTTTTAAGAAACTGACTCAGTGGTTTGAAATGCTCAAAACACAAAACAGTTATTTCAGAAAATGATTCACTGTCTTAAAACAATTAAAATACTGATTAAAAATTATTCTCTTGACCTCTTACTTAATCTGCATGGTGTCAGTTCCCCCTGCTTTAAAAGAGTACTGACCTGGGATGGGAAACTAACCTGCTTTGGGCCGGTGTCACATCCAGGGGGAAGTCGACTGTCATCCGCTCCACGCTATGGAATCTGGAGCTACGCGCCAAAATCAGAAGGCCTCAGGGCCTGTATAGGACTTACTGCTTGGTCTCTCCTGTTTGGCTCTTGGTTCCTACAGGAGAACCAGTATGGTTTACGAGATTTGTACTCGATGCATTTACTGATGTCCTCCAGCTGTACAAGAACATTGGAGCATAGATGGGCTTTGAACACTGGACTTTCTTTCTGAGACAAGCGTGCTAACTGCTCTGCAACTATGTTATCTATAGCATTGAATGGAGAAAAATAAAATAAAGATTCAGATTTTTGGTGAGTGAGATCTTAACATTATAGGGGAATTCCTGGCTATTCCCACATTCCTTGATTCCCACATCCTTTCGATGGTCTTCAGTCATGGATTCACATGCTTCCATGTTTGCAGCATCGCTTATCTGTTGGATCTCCATGTCATCTCAGCAACTGGGTCTTTGCATGCTAATTTGATCTGACACCGTATCTCGAGTGTCTGCAGGGTAGCAAATGCATTTTTAAGACATTTGATTAAAACATTCTTTTCCAAATTCACTCTCATCATTCAGGAGTTACAGCGCTGCTTATAAAAAAAGACGAAAGCTGCAGCCTCAACAATTGAGAGTCTTGTTTTATTTATGATTACCTCCTCCGGTGTGAAATCCTCCCTGCCTGCACTCTGTCTCTTAGCTGCTAACACACATCCAGTATTTGGTATGTTTATATCTTCATAGACCCTTAAAAAAAAATGAATGCAATGTTTTTTAAATTTTGTATGGCAACGGTATAAGACCGTGTATGCCGTTGGAATGGAAAGCTGAGTGCTCCTGGATGAATACTGCCAGGTTTATCTAAAAGATGTTTGATGATGGGGAAATTTGCTTGTGGCCTTTAATTCTTAAAGGCCATCCTTCATGCTGAAATTGATGTCGCAGAGCTAACCCTTTGACCTTTCCTGTGTCTTTGTTGTCCAGATCATTTGAAGAGGTTAATCACATGGTAATAAGAGCTTGCATGCTGACGTCTCCACAATGTTTGGCCCTTTAGTAGAGGAGTAGAACATGACTTATTCTATTCTCTTCTCTTCTCTTCTATTCTATTGTCACGCATTTTTACCTAAACCAACGAAGTTGGAGGTCATGTTTCGCTTCTGTTTGTTTTTTTGTTTGTGAACAGCCTGGAGCCCACAAATTTTCATATGTCGTTATGAAATTTTTACTGAAGATTCATATCGTTGATAGGCAAGAACTGATTAAATTTTCAAGGTCAAAGATCAAGGTCAGGAAAAATCTTGGAAAATTGGAAAAAGTCCCTCTCTTTAACATTGAACAAATTTTCAAAAATTCATAACTCTGTCACAAAAGATCCAATTTGTTTCATATTTGACGGCATTATGTCGGATGGTATCGTTTATCGACTGACAAAGTTTCATCCAGATCACAGATTTTGTGGCTATGTAAATTTAACATTGAAAACCCCATTTAATGTATATTTTACATTATATCTTAATCATACATGCCCCAATCAGCCTCATATTTGACAGTGAGGTACATAATGGCACTCTGTATCACCTGACAAAGTTTGATCTGGATCTGATCCAGATTACATTTTTTGTGGCCATTTAAATTTAACATTGAAAACACATTTATCTCAATTAAAAGTGCCTCAGTCACTTTTGTTTTTCTACCCCACCAAAATTGGATGGAGTTTCCAATTTTATGACTGTCTATCTTCCAGTTGGAATCCAAGTGCTAAAAGCAATGACAAATTGAAAAGATAACCAATTTTCTGTGAAAATTATCTGAAAAAGAATCCAGAACCGAAAAGTAAAAAAAAAAAAAAAAAAAAAAAAAAACCCGACACCACAAAAAAACTTAGATTCAAAGGCATGAACTAAATATACCGTATACTCCTGACGTGATTTAATTTAGGTTATTAAAATTGATGTCTAACAGGACTTTGACCTTGAAATTTTTTTCCAAGGTAAAATTTGTGGAATTGGAAATTCATTTTGGCAGAGGTTTGCGCTCTATGAGCGTGGTGCTCTAGTTTATTATGAAATAGTCCCTTACTATGTCTACATTTTACACATATTTCCATCCATCCCTATAACAACAACATCTGTCTTAAAACTCAAGAACCACCAAAGTCTCAGATTAGGTCTCTTCCAGTTATCAGTCAGAAACCAAGTTCCAAAAAGCAATGACAGTTTGTGCATAGTAGCAGAGATAACCAGTGTTCTGTGAAAATGATCTGAAAAAGAATGAAGAAACTGAAAAAAAAAAAAAAAAAAACAAAACCTGACAGCACCACAAAAAAAAACTTTGATTCAAGTGCATGAACTAATTAGATACTCCTGACATTTGACCACATCTAATTTACCTTATGAAAATCCACTTCGAACAGGACTTTGACCTTGAAAATTTTTTCCAGGCTATCCTTTTTGAGCTTAGGTGAGTTTTGTGGGATTACTGAAATGACACCTTTTAAATCTCTGCTAATTGGAATCCGCTGAACAGACACAAGAGCTTACGTTATCCTGGCCTGGTTGGGGAAATATTCCACTTTATTTGAGTATTACTCAGACATGAGAGCCTCTGTTAAAACTCTCCACAGCACTCATAGCACTGCACCTGGAATAATAATATGCAGAACTGATAGGAAAATTATCTTTTACTGTACGTCAGCCTCGTGTTCCTCCTATGTACGTGCTGCACAGGCTCATCAGCGTGTACAGTGTCAGATCACAAGTAATAATTATTGGTGTATCAATGTGCCCATTAGCACCCATTCCTTAGTGAAATGAATGCAGTCAAACACCTAATGTGCCTCGAGCCTGAAATAGTGTTGTTGTAGCGCTCTTTAACCAGCAGGTGGGGCTCCGTACTTTGTGTTTCAAGCACAACAGAGCCCTGCTGGATTGCTGATCACTTCATTTCTGCATCCGTTTTGGGGGTATGTACACACAGAGCAGCTCTTAACCTGACAATGACAGACTGAAAACAAATTTTAAGGTAAAGGGACACACGTGCACAACATCCAATTTTCACCACCTCCTGTTTCCCTTCCTTTGAGATGATGAACTGACCTGATTTCAAATGGAAAGGAATAACCTTTTAAACATGCTCTGTCTGATATATTATGCATAGCTGTCCTCTGAGTCGCTCTCATGTGAAAGCCGGAGAGTTTTTTTTTTTCCTCGCGATACGAGAAACGGCTCAAAATGAGCGCTCTTCCTCAGAGGCCACGTAAAGTCGAGCTGCCTGAGAAATTCAGTATCCTGTCCTAAGGTATAACAAGATAGTTCATCCTTTGGTTGCTCCAAAATGCACGGGAAAGAGAACAAATGCTAAAATCGAGCACTTGCTTGAATCGCAACTGATTTCACATGCTGAAGTTTTGATCAAAGAGAGGTTGGCTGGGGCAGACTGGGTTGTTTTTTTTTATGAGGAGAGAAAGATGAGAGGGAGAGGGGACGTTCTTGAAGAGCTCCTGTGTATTGCGACAGCTGGCTGCTGCAGATAACCGCAAAACCACTGGAGCACTTGAGGTGTGGGTGTTGCATGGCTAGAATTCCGCTCCAACATGACCTTATATCCTGCCAGGGTTTAGACACAGGGCTCGGTCAGAGTACCACATCCTGACGATTATCCTGAGTGACTGACTCAAGAAGTCTGTCCGGCAGACCAAATTGAGTTCATAATTCCCACTCATAATCGTGCATGGATGTGTGCACACATGCATGGAGGGTGCATGCTTCTTTCTATCTGCTTTAGTCCCACATTGACAAATTATGCATGATTGCTCTGAACAGATAAATATTCAGTCTAGCGCTCTGTGGAAATGAGAGATTTGATTTATTGCGTGCTCAGATGTTATCCCAGATGATGCTGCAGTAAGTGTTGGCTTTATCCAGTGAGACCTCACAAGATACAGTGTGAGTTTTGGAGTTGTTATGGCTGGTTTGAGTGGGTGTACTGCAGCAGTTTTTTTCAACCAGCTCCATTGGGACCCCCTGCCTTGCATAATTTCCATTCCTCCCTGGTCTCCCCCAAACACGTTGTCATCCCAAGGTGTCAGCTCTTTGAGAGAAATTTATATGTCATTATGATTGGATGGGAGGGCATCTGGAAAGAGACACACTGGGGATTTGTGCTTTCTGTGAACAGTCTGAACTCTAAAGCAATGACGACATGACCGGCATACTGATGAGATGAATTCATGAACCTCACCAAAAAAAAAAAGCAGAAGAAAAAGCACTGTATTATTCCTATCTTTGTGTGTATCCTTCTATTGATGAACCACGGTATCTCAAGAGTCAGTGGTCAGTTTACAAATAATGAATGTTAATGCCTGTAGTGGCACGTGCTGGTGTCCATCGGGCAGGAACAGTGCCAGCTGCAGCACATGGTGCCGCTTATGTGGAATAAATAAAAAACAGCTGGTACGTGTTGAATCACATCGCGCCGCTTATGTGGAATAAATAAAAAAATAAAAACCAGTCAGTACTTGTTGTTGTGAAAGTGTAGTGACACGGACCCACAACAGGGGGCGCAAATGAACGGCCAATAGATGAGCCAAAAAGTAACAATTTAATGTTGTGAAACGTGCACAACGAATATACAGACAATCTCAGAATATAATTACAGTCAAATCACAAAGGTGACGTGTGGGCAGGCTCGAGGATAGAAGACGTCTGTCCTGAGATGAACCGGAACCACACGATTTCCTCCGTCACCGAACCCAGAGAATACTGGAGCCGCCAAGTCCCGAATTCCCAGGTGATCACCGTCCCCGACTGTCGGATCTGGTACTGCTGGCGAGAACAAAGACAGTCAAGTGTGGGTGTGTGTACACCCAGTAACAACAGCGGTGGGAATGCCACCTCCACCTCTCACTCAATATGCTGATGTGTTTGCAGTGATCCCTCAGAGAAAAAGAGTGCCGTCCTGCACTCACTCAGCTTCCACAAAACAAGGGACCGGTACGCCTGCAAACACTCACAATGTACAGATTACAGATAAACACAAAAAGGCTGAGGATATTACCTACAATGAAGTACGATATCTCGGCAACGAGGTGGAGATGACGTCTGGTCTTTATGGAGTGTGATGATGAAGAATGTGTGACAGCTGTCAGTAATTAATGAGTGACAGCTGTCACTCCCGGCTGTGTCGGTGGCGGCAGCGCCCTCTCGTGCCTGAAGCCCGCACTTCAGGCAGGGCGCCCTTTGGTGGTGGGCCAGCAGTACCTCTTCTGGCGGCCCACACAACACTTGTGGGACCACATCTCTTATGTGGAATAATTAAAAAAAAGAAAAAAAACCCACACCACTCAGGATGCGAAATTGCGCCTTTCAAAACCTCTGATTCCCAGTCAGAGACTTTACCACTGAGCTATGGAGCTGTTCTTTGAAAGCTGCAGGAATCAGGAAGGACATGGAAGTATTACCAAAAAAAATTAAATCCCACACCATATAAAACACTGAATTTATCAAGCGAGCAATACAAATATGATCTGTCTGTTCCTCTGGTGATGACCTATGGTCACAGACATACAGTCATGAAATGACATGAATGAGAAGCAGTGGGCTCTGATCATGTCCACATCTACTGGTCAGGTGCGTCCAGTCGGCTGCGCGTGTTCTGCCCGACACGCGTGTCTTGTGGACGGCGCGCCACAGCACAGACACTGCATCATTTGGAACAGAGCTCATGTGGGTGACGTGACAGTCAGATCGCCCGCTGCGTGTTGTGATGTGGTGGTCCGTTTCAACCTGGGGGGCTGTCAGTGTCCGCTCCGTGTGCGCACTGGCTTGCTGCTGCTTGTCATCACCACGCCGATACATGTTTTTATTTACGTCCACATAAATACAGCAATCAGACACACGCGCCTCACAGTGGATCGTTTTTAGTCCATGTCTGTCCAAACACAGTAGCTATTGTGTAGCTGGAATGTCAATAATGACAGATCACAACAGCTGATTCTGTCGGAAGCCACGCCTCCCGTGAGTGGAGCATACACAACCACGT
Source organism: Thalassophryne amazonica (assembly GCF_902500255.1). Lineage (NCBI taxonomy): Eukaryota > Metazoa > Chordata > Actinopteri > Batrachoidiformes > Batrachoididae > Thalassophryne > Thalassophryne amazonica. Next base: position 118,458,141 of record NC_047104.1, on the reverse strand, counting down.
GTCAGTGTGTGTGTGTTTGCAAAGTCACACTCGTGGGGAACTTAGACAAATTTCACAGCAGTACGACAATGATTGTCCGCAGTCTGTTGTCGTGCCAAGAGTGCAATTGGGCACACATTTTCTAAGTGCCATGCGAGCGGTGTTAGATGTTCGTGCGTGTCACCTGGAATTTGGCCAGCACCTGCCGCGAGCGGGTGCAATGGGTTCACACAGGCCACACTGTGTCTTTCAGGCGCTTGTGTGCGCAAATAGTTGTAGCAACAGGTGTACGAGGCGTTAGCAGCAGGGACGACATTACACGGTTTGCACACAATTCCTGTGTCATGCGCACTCTTCATTCAAACTTTGTACCATATGTGAAGGGGCCCTAAGGTTTAACCTTACCAAGCCCTAGAGCAAGCACACAGGGGACAGTGGTAAGAAAAAAACTCCCTCTGATGATATTGAGGAAGAAACCTCAAGCAGATCAGACTCAGAGGGGTTACTCACTGCTTAAGCCACTGTAACAGTTTGTGCAAAGTTGTTACAAAGCTGAAGAAACAGGAACATCAAACAAAGTTACATAAAAAAACAAAGTCCATTATTGAGATGACCACACAAGCAATTGCACGGCAGGCAGGAGGTCATCCAGCACCCTGGGGTGCAGGGCCAGCGTCCATCCATTACATCATCAGTGGGCCCGTTCCAAAAGCAGACTGTAGTGTGCTGCATCAGCTTGTGTACAGCTGTCAGCCTTGTAAGACGTCATCAGTTCTTTGGACAGAGCGAAAAAGAGCAGAATCAGTCGGCCAGAAAAACTGCACCTAAGGTATGAGTTCACCAGCAATAAATCTTCAGGGAAGCAGAGAGAATACTAAGCTCAATGCCGGGCGCAAGCCCTAAGCTTCACTAACAGATCCAGAATTTAGATGAAGTGAGGCCTGTTCTGTTGCACACTGTGTGGAAGCACACATCCGCTTTCACAGTCCATTAAAAAAAAATGTCACAGCAAACACTAATCGGCTTATGTCATACTGGATTTAATGTCCTCATATCATGCATGCATTTTAAAGAAAAGAAATGGAGTTGTCAGGCTGTTTTTCTATAAAATGTGGAAAATAATAAATGTCATGTGACATACAATCCACCAATCCAATGATGAGGCTCTATTTAGGTGTCATACGAAGTGTTTTAATTTTGGTGTGAAACTCAATACATGTATTTATAAACCCTGTGCAGCTAAGTGTTATCTTACACCCCTGTCACACCTCGACAATTTAGCCAGTGTATGCCGACCATTTTAAAAACGCTGGCATATGCTGGCGTACATGTAATAAGTTTTGTATAAGTTAAGAGCACGTTGAAGCACACTGATATATGTTGTAATATGGTGAGTATGTCGAAAAGTTTTGGCCATGCACAATATTTTCGACATATGCCAGCATATGTCTCATAGGTCCCGCATACACGGCCATAAGTTGTTGGTAAATTATGCGATTATTGACACGTTTCTTGTAAGTTGCTCATAAGTTGAAGTACGTCTATTGATGCTGTCCATTGATTGGCTGAACAACTGAAAGCTGCAGTCCTCATGCGAACAGTTCAAGCTGTTACAAATACTAAAACCATTCACACACGGAGTAAATATAAAGTCTTAATTTTCCTGTTCCTTTCAGTTGGATTCATCATCAAAATCCGACAAAGCTGAAGAAACAGGAACATCAAACAAAATTACATAAAAAACAAAGTCCATTATTGAGATGACCACACAAGCAATTGCACCGCAGGCAGGAGGTCATTCCATGTGTAATTCCATTTATTAATCCTATTAGCTCAACCAGTAATTTGCATTACTTTTTACCAAAAGTGGAGCAACCCCTGTACAAACTGAAATTGTCCTTTGATTCTTGCTGTTTTTACCCCATAACTCCAGAACATTTAGTCACAGATAGTCCAAACTACAACCCAATACAATTAGTCAGAAGTGCTGCGATAATTTTTCAGGGTTAATGTCACTGCAGCAACTTCAGGTGCTCATTCCACAGCCATTGTAGACATTGACTACTAGTATACCTTTTTGGAACCTTTATGATCAGATAAATAATGTGGTATAGTTTTCAATATGATTGGAGTATTTTTCATTTTTGACCCCTGTGTAATTCCTCAATTGACGCCTACCTGGCTGCCTATTGAAAATTCAAGTGGCCAGTGGGTTTTTTCAAAAGAGTAATGTCTAAGGAGTATTTTTGCTGAATTTGTTGCTTGCTTCATCATTTAAACGATTGTTTCAGTTATCTGCTGCACTATGTACAGCATAAGTGTGATTCAAACCCAGGTCTACATATTGGCAGGCCAGCTCCTTATCCACTGAGCTACCTGGATATAAATAAACATATTTTGAATACTTTCTGCTGCAAATCTGCAAGACCTGTGCAAAATTTTGCATTAGTGACTCCAGCTAAAAGCTGTCCATTCTATCCATAAATTGTCAATTCATGGTATAACATGAACAAACAAACAAACAAACAGAACCTTTCTTATTAAATGCATTTGTAGTAAGTACCATATTTTCTGGGCTATAACTTGCACTGAAGTATTAGTTGTATCTGTTCAAAATGCATTATAAAGAGGAAACATATATAAGTTTCACCAGTTTATAAGTCACATTTATTTTTAAAATGTGGTGCTACTGCTTCATGCAACAAGAAACAAAATTAATTGAATTGTCTCATTATTTCTTTATCACAAAAACACAGCATCAGCAAGCAGAAGCTAACAGGCTAATTAATGTTATTGTATGACGGACCAACAACTCCAATAACCTGCTTCTTGTCGCTACTGAACAGACAACCATAAGCAAGATAAATGTGCAATGTCATTCAATGTTTGAAAACTCTTTTGTAAAACATTTATAAAAGATAATAACCTGACCTTAGCTTTGCCTAGCTGACATCCTGTTGCTATTCTTGTTGTCTCACAGTGTCCAAAGAAGTATTGTGCAGTGTCCTACACTCAACAAAAATATAAACGCAACACTTTTGGTTTTGCTCCCATTTTGTATGAGATGAACTCAAAGATCTAAAATTTTTTCCACATACACAATATCACCATTTCCCTTAAATATTGTTCACAAACCAGTCTAAATCTGTGATAGTGAGCACTTCTCCTTTGCTGAGATAATCCATCCCACCTCACAGGTGTGCCATATCAAGATGCTGATTAGACACCATGATTAGTGCACAGGTGTGCCTTAGACTGCCCACAATAAAAGGCCACTCTGAAAGGTGCAGTTTTATCACACAGCACAATGCCACAGACGTCGCAAGATTTGAGGGAGCGTGCAATTGGCATGCTGACAGCAGGAATGTCAACCAGAGCTGTTGCTCGTGTATTGAATGTTCATTTCTCTACCATAAGCCGTCTCCAAAGGCGTTTCAGAGAATTTGGCAGTACATCCAACCAGCCTCACAACCGCAGACCACATGTAACCACACCAGCCCAGGACCTCCACATCCAGCATGTTCACCTCCAAGATCGTCTGAGACCAGCCACTCGGACAGCTGCCGAAACAATCGGTTTGCATAACCAAAGAATTTCTGCACAAACTGTCAGAAACCGTCTCAGGGAAGCTCATCTGCATGCTCGTCGTCCTCATCGGGGTCTTGACATGACTCCAGTTCGTCGTCGTAACCGACTTGAGTGGGCAAATGCTCACGTTCACTGGCGTTTGGCATGTTGGAGAGGTGTTCTCTTCACGGATGAATCCCGGTTCACACTGTTCAGGGCAGATGGCAGACAGCGTGTGTGGCATCGTGTGGGTGAGCGGTTTTCTGATGTCGGTATTGTGGATCGAGTGGCCCATGATGGCGGTGGGGTTATGGTATGGGCAGGCGTCTGTTATAGACGAAGAACACAGGTGCATTTTATTGATGGAATTTTGAATGCACAGAGATACCGTGATGAGATCCTGAGGCCCATTGTTGTGCCATACATCCAAGAACATCACCTCATGTTGCAGCTGGATAATGCACGGCCCCATGTTGCAAGGATCTGTACACAATTCTTGGAAGCTGAAAATGTCCCAGTTCTTGCATGGCCGGCATACTCACCGGACATGTCACCCATTCACCATGTTTGGGATGCTCTGGACCGGCGTACATGACAGCGTGTACCAGTTCCTGCCAATATCCAGCAACTTCGCACAGCCATTGAAGAGGAGTGGACCAACATTCCACAGGCCACAATTGACAACCTGATCAACTCTATGCGAAGGAGATGTGTTGCACTGCATGAGGCAAATGGTGGTCACACCAGATACTGACTGGTATCCCCCCCAATAAAACAAAACTGCACCTTTCAGAGTGGCCTTTTATTGTGGGCAGTCTAAGGCACACCTGTGCACTAATCATGATGTCTAATCAGCATCTTGATATGGCACACCTGTGAGGTGGGATGGATTATCTCAGCAAAGGAGAAGTGCTCACTATCACAGATTTAGACTGGTTTGTGAACAGTATTTGAGGGAAATGGTGATATTGTGTATGTGGAAAAAGTTTTAGATCTTTGAGTTCATCTCATACAAAATGGGAGCAAAACCAAAAGTGTTGCGTTTATATTTTTGTTGAGTGTATGAAGGTTATATTCCTTCTTTTTATTCCAAAGTGCGGTCTTTCAGTTTGAGAGCATGATTATTTAATTCTCTTCTCTAAGACAAAGAACATAATTCTCATTTAAAGCTTCTATTCCTCCTCCTCCTTTTTCTTCTTCTTGCTTTACAGTGGCAAGCATTCAGCCTAATGGTGCAATACTACCACCTGCTTGAGAGTGTGAATTGCAGTACCTCATTTAATACACATGAGCAGATTGTCGTGTGCAGGCACTGCAGTATTTTTTTCATATGTTGTTTTGCAATGTAAGACGCAGGACATCCCAAACTAGTAAAATCACAACTTATTCTCCAGAAAATACAATACTAAACCATATTAACCAAATTAATTTATTTTCATGGTTTTGCTAAGATAAATTTCTGTACTGCTTTGTTGCTGAGTGTCTGGTTTGCATTAATTTGCATTGATTGGGAGCACTTGATGATGACGGATGACTCTGTGGTAGCACACTTGGTATAAGGAGTAAAAGGTCTACTCTTCTATTTTTCTCTGTGTGGGAAAAAATGGGAGAATGGCAATATACTGAGCAAGCGACTCTGCTGGTGTACTTTACAGCCCTTTTTTCAGAACTGAAAGCTGTTACACTGCAGGCGTCCTCGTGCTGTTAAAATGACTCCATTTTAACTTTGAAATGTTCAGCTGATTTGCCAACATGTCTGCATACTTGTGTGAAAGCTGCTGTCAGAACGTGGCTCTCATCTGTCCAGTCATTTTTCAGCAAGTCCGTTCTCTTAACTCAAAGTCTGAGTGCTCCCCCTCCCAGCTATAAGTTGGAAAGCTGCCTCCAGCATCTGGAGCAGATTGTGACCCTGCGGTGTGCCAGGTATCAGAACATTAACAGCCAAGGCCTTATGGTCCACTGATGAGCTGTCTGAGCCCACTCTCACCCTTGCATGATATCAGTTTGCCTCTGTCAACTGCAGAGCGCACACTTTTCCTTGTCCCTGTGGAGCACTCTTCCTCTCTTCCTTCAGGTATAAATCAGAGGCAGCTGCATAGAAGGAACAAAGCGCTGGAAAAATATTTGAAGTTAATGCACATAAAGCAGGAACAAAGGCAGTGAGAAAAACTACTGTGTGTATGGTATCTTTTTGTTTTGTCATAAAAGCTCAGCACCACTGACTAAAAAGTCTCCCCTTGTGACTGAATCACAAGGACATGGCAATATTGTTAGGATAACAAAAACTGTTTCTTTTTACTGAACAATATTGTACTGCAGACCAGCAAATAAAAAAGAACTGCAGAACAGTTCAGTACTAAGCATCTACAGTACATCAGTGAGTAAGCCCCTGTGCAATATTACCAAAAGGAGACCGATTTTGAAACGCTCACCTGTCCAGTGTTTCCACACCAATGCACGGCTCAACACATAAATTGTGAAATAGAAAACCTACATTTTTCTGTGGGCTGCCTTGGTCAGAAAACATGATAAAACAGGTGTTGTTGGCTGCACAGACCAGAGGCATGCAACGGACATTTAGGAGAATTCTGAGGTTCCTGAGATGACCCCTACACACACACACACACACACACACACACACACACACACACACACACACACACACACACACACACACACACACACACACACACACACACACATACATAAACACAAATATAAATGCAACACTTTTGTTTTTGCTTCCATTTTTCATGAGCTGAACTCAAAGATTTAAAACATTTTCTAGATAAACAAAATACCTATTTCTCTCAAATACTGTTCAGAAATCTGCCTAAATCTGTGTTAGTGAGCACTTCTCCTTTGGTGAGATAAACCATCTCATCTCACAGGTGTGGCATATCAAGATGCTGATTAGACAGCATGATTATTGCACAGGTGTGCCTTCGGCTGGCCACAATAAAAGGCCACTCTAAAATGTTCAGTTTTATCACACAGCACAATGCCACCGATGTTACATGTTTTCAGGGAGTATGCAGTTGGCATGTTGACTGCAGGAATGTCCACCAGAGCTGTTGGCGTGAATTGAATGTTCATTTTTCTGCCATAACCCGTCTCCAAATGTATTTCAGAAAATTTGGCAATACATCCAACTGGCCTCACAACCACAGACCGCGTGTAACCACACCAGCCCAGGACCTCCACATTGAGTATGCTCACCTCCAAGATCATCTGAGACTAGCCACCCAGACAGCTGCTGCAACAATCGGTTTGCAGAACCAAAGAAATTCTGCACAAACTGTTAGAAATCTTCTCAGGGAAGCTCATCTGCATGCTCGTTGACCTCATCAGGGTCTCAACCTGACTGCAGTTCATCATCGTAACCGACTTGAGTGGGCAAATTCTCACATCTGATGGCGTCTGGCTGCTGATCAACTCTATGTGAGGGAGATCTGTTGCACTGCATGAAGCAAATGGTGGTCACACCATATACTGACTGGTTTTCCGACTGACTGGTTTTCTTTCTTTTTCTTTGCGTGGGTTCCCTCCGGGTGCTCCGGCTTCCTCCCACATCTAAAGACATGCAGGTTAGGGGGAATGGAAACTTCAAATTGTCTGTTAGTGTATGTGCAGGTGGGAATGTGTTTCTTTGTCAATATGTGGCCCTGGGACAGACTGTTCAGGGTGTACCCTGTCTCATGCCCCATGACCCTTAATTGGAGTAAGTGGTTGAAGATGGGCAAGTGAGTGAGAGTGATTATCTCAAATGTTTGTAATAAAATGATCAGAAAGGACAAACATGAACAAGTCCCATAGGTGTTAGCTACCACTGGTAGTGGCCTTTGCTAGTGGGTTGTTTCCAGTCAATCAAAGCGACCACACCCCTAATTATTTGTAAATTTATGGGTTAAAATACAACCACAATTCCAATGAAGTTGGGACGTTGTGTGAAATGTAAATAAAAACAAAATACGATGATTTGCAAATTCTCTTCAGCCTATATTTAGTTGAATACACCACAAACACAATATATTTAATGTTCAAACTGATAAACTTTATTGTTTTTGTGCAAATATTGGGCTCATTTTGAAATGGATGCCTGCAACACGTTTCCAAAAAGCTGGGACAGTGGTATGTTTACCAATGTGTTACATCACCTTTCCTTCTAACAACACTCAATAAGCGTTTGGGAATTGAGGACACTAATTGTGAGTGTAATGATTGGGTATAAAAGGAGCATCCCCAAAAAGCTCACCTGTTCACAAGCAAAGCTGGGGCGAGGATCACCACGTTGTGAACAACTGCGTGAAAAAATAGTCCAGCAGTTTAAGAACAATGTTTCTCAACTTTCAGTTGCAAGGAATTTAGGGATTCCATCATCTACAGTCCATAATATAATCAGAAGATTCAGAGAATCTGGAGAACTTTCTACACGTAAGCGTCAAAGCCGAAAACCCACATTGAATGCCCGTGACCTTCGGTCCCTCAGGTGGCACTGCATTAAAAACCGACATCATTGTGTAAAGGATCTTACTGCATGGGCTCAGGAACACTTCAGAAAACCATTGTCAGTTAACACAGTTTGTCGCTCCATCTATAAGTGCAAGTTAAAACTTTACCATGCAAAGCGAAAGCCATACATGAACAACATCCATAAACGCCGCCGCCTTCTCTGGGCCCGAGCTCATTTGAAATGGACAGACGCAAAGTGGAAAAGTGTGCTGTGGTCTGAGTCCACATTTAAAATTGTTTTTCGAAATCATGAACGTCGTGTCCTCCGGACAAGAGGAAAAAGACCGTCCAGATTGTTACAAGTGCAAAGTTCAAAAGCCAGCATCTGTGATGGTATGGGGGTGTGTTAGTGCCCATGGCGTGGGCAGCTTACACATCTGTGATGGCACCATCATTGCTGAAAGGTACATCCAGATTTTGGAGCAACACATGCTGCCATCCAAGCAATGTCTTTTTTCAGGGACGTCCCTGCTTATTTCAGCAAGACAATGCCAAGCCACATTCTGCATGTGTTACAAAAGCATGGCTTCGTAGTAAAAGAGTGCAGGTACTAGACTGGCCTGCCTGCAGTCCAGACCTGTCACCTGTTGAAAATGTGTGGCGAAACAAATGGGGAAACAAAAACTGATTATTATTATTTTTATTAAACATGCTGTAAAATGTTTATTTCTGCTGTGAAGTTGGGCATTTCAACATGGGGGTCTATGGGTAGTGGCTCGCTTTTCGATCCAGCCTCAAGGAAGTGCAAGTTTTGGCACATCCATATTGGTTTCACTTAGCAGCACAGGAGGTTACAGCTTGGGTTTCACCAAGACCCTCTGAGGGCCTCCACTTTACTGAACAGGGTATTGATTATTGTAATTCATTATCCCCCGGCAGCTGTTGTTTTTTTTTTTCTTTTCTTTTTTCAGTATCAGCCAGCTGTTATTCATATCCCTCCTGTAACCAATCAGCCACAAAGAACATAACAGTATTTGGTTGACATAAATGATAAACCTTCCAGCTTTAAATTTTGAAAGCAGAACTGACAATTTTCTATTTAGCTAAATCAAATATGGTAGCACGGTTGGGATTTAATTTCCAAACACAGTATCAGAACACAAAAGGCATGCTTCAGTGAATAGCTACTAATTTATCTGCCAAGGTGATCAAGCGAAAACTAAGCCAATTGAATGCCACAGTACAAATTATCAGTGGGGCGGGGGGGGATGCTCAGCGCATGAGTGTGCGTTCTTGTTGATAATACAGCTGAAAATCTGAGCAGCAATATTAATTCAGGAGTCTGAAGGAACATTTTGTCTGTCAATTTAATGAGAATTGCATCAAAATTAATAGAATCAATAAAATGCCAACTCGGACAAAATGTCGCTGTGACCCGGACACAGATAAGCAGCAGAAAATGAATGAATGAATGAATGAAAAAACTGCAGCTTAAAGTGTTTATAGCCTGGCCAGTTCATTCATTAAAATTTGATCCAAGTGAGCAGCAATATGGAAGTGCCAAAATTTGCAGTTCTTTACATAGTCACTTGAGACTGGTGCTAAAAGTGTGTCAGTCCCCTTCGGCCCTCGTGCTAAAATGTCAACTTTACAGAAAGGAATAAACATGTTTCCAATTGGGACAAAAAACAGCTTTGGACTCTACGAGGTCTGTTAGAAAAGTATCGGACCTTTTTATTTTTTGCAAAAACCTGATGGATTTGAATCACGTGTGCTTGCATGAGCAAACCTTGAACCTTCGTGCGCATGCGTGAACTTTTTCACGCCTCTCGATTGCATCATTTTCTGGTAAGCAGCCTTTGTGTGAGGTCGTGTGTAGTGCGCTCAGCGGATTTTCATTTCAAGGACAAAGATGGAACGACTGGAGCAGCGCCGAATCAAATTTTGCCACTCTTTTCATGGCCGATTCTTCTGTCACAATGGAATGTACAGAAAAAGTGCTGATGTCCACCTCTTCCGCAATTTCTTGGATAGTCACACGACGGTCCAGCATCACCACAGCGTTCACTTTGGAAATGATCTGGTCATTTGTGCATGTTGATGGCCGACCGGAGCGTGGCTCGCTCTCCACCGTTGTGCGGACGTCTTTAAACTGGTTGTACTGCTCCTTAATCTGTGTGATGCCCACAGGATCATCACCGAAAGCCGTCTGAATCTTCCGAATGGTTTCCACCTGGCTGTCGCCCAGTTTCTGGCAAAATTTGTTGCGGCGCTGCTCCAGTTGTTCCGTCTTTTTCCTTGAAATGAAAAGCCGCCGAGCGCACTACACACGACCTCACACAAAGACTGCTTACCAGAAAATGATGCAATCGACAGGCGTGAAAAAGTTCACGTATGCGCACGAAGGTTCAAGATTTGCTATTGTAAGCACACGTGATTCAAATCCATCAGGTTTTTGAAAACAATAAAAAGGTCTGATACTTTTCTAACAGACCTCGTATAGCTAGTTTCCCATTCACAACAACTGCATTGAATTTAGACATAAAAAAACATAATTCTTTTATAAAAGTAGATGGCAGTTAATGCAAATATTGATCAGTATTTGCAGGACTGTTGATGTTTATAGAAACTTGGTCTCCATTGGTGACCTGAGTGAAAGGATGCTCCAGGTGCCCACCCATATGAGCTGCCTCAGGTAGTCAGCTGACATCCTCCAAAGACAAGACCCTTGGCGCTATCCTGTGGTCTCTTTTTGTCTCCCATGGGGAGCGGAATCAAGAATCTCCGTTTTTCAGCTTTTGGCTTGGCAAGGTGCTTTTTTTTTTTTTTTGGTGGCTGAAGTGCTAAGCCCACCGCCAATGCTGGGGGATCCCCTACAGTTCCAGCGACAGAAACCATGCCCAGAGTACACACATATAATATGTACCTGGTCTTGTGCATAGGTCCCTGAGTGTTGAGGATCCCAGTGGCTGGAGAAGGCCAAGGTGGTTGGCACCTAGGACCCATGACAGCTCCGTGGACTGTCCTGTTTAAAGACGTTTGAACATGACTGAAGCTGTTAAGACTACGAACACCCAGAAGTTACCACGCACTAGCGAAGATTTTGAGGATCAGGATGAAATTTTTTAACAGCTCGAAAATTTGACCTTGTTTTCAGATCTGGTGCCGATGATGACCACAACTACTATGTATACCAAGTTTGTTCAAGATTGACAAATATGCATCAAGAAGTTACTATGATGCTTCAACACGCACCCCAATTTGCTATTTGGGATGGAACAGGAAGGAACTGCGCTCCGTGGAATAGCCCCATAACACAGTAGCAAATGGAAAACTTTGCCATTGTAGAGCTGCAGGCTATGTTGAATACTCAAGCTGACACAAATACAAAGAGACCAGAGGACTTTTTTCAGTCCCTGGGAGGGGACTGGGGAGGTGATGGTTGAGTGGTTAAAATGGTGGGTTCTTTGGTTAAAATCCCTTCAGACCGTCAAAATCACTCTGGGCCCTTGGACAAGGTCTTGAATTTCCAAGATGTACCTGGTGTGTAGTGAACACCTTATATGGCAGCACCCTGGCATCGGTGTGTGTGGATCTATGTGAGGCATCACTGCAAAGCACTTTGACCATAAATGAGCTAAAGAAATTAAGTCTAAAAGTAAAGTGTTGATCAGTATGTCTGGTATTTATATTGTGTATTTATATTTATATTTGCAAACTGTTTTTCTTTTTTACTTTCACTTTTGATAGTCTGTGTGCTTCTTACCCTGTGTGCTGCTATTCAATGCTGCTGGAACCTCCGTTTTCCTGAGGGAGTTTTCCCAAGGGATCAGTAAAGTTCTATCTAATCTAATCTAATCATTGCTTAAACTCCTTAATGACTAGAGAGAGCACGGTGCAGTACAGTGAACTATGTGTACTTTTTTGGTTGGTACACCAGTCACAGCATTTCTTGTTGACGCAGTATCACAAGGTGTATGTGTGTTGTATGCTAAATGGGTGTTTGATGATTGTGGTTGAATTCAACGCTTTTTGAAGTGTGCCTGAGCATGTGGTGCATGTATTTATAAATTAGACTTGCCTGGGTTTATCAGGAACACCTTATATTGAATTTATGACTGCACGTTGACTTGTATCCACGTCGGATCCTGGTGCAGAATAGACTTAATTTCTTTCCCACAGGAGCATGGTCGGAAACAAAGACTCTCATATCGTCCGATCATTGTGTTGGGTTTATCTCACGGCTGCAGGCTTTTGACAGAACGTGTGCTACCTTCTGTTCCTTTGATTTTCCACTCATTTGTTAACTAAACATGTTCCCCATTTACTGCCACAAAGTGAAAAATGTAGTAGTCATTAAGTATTCATTACCTGTGCAGTTTGTTCCACCTTTAAGCACTTTTAGCCTGGAGAATATTCCAAGCGTGCTGTCGCATTTGGAATATCGACAGACTTGGAGGAAGAGTTTTATTATTGAGCGCCATATAAAAAAAAAATAAAGTTTGCCAGAGAGTCAACAAAGCTGTCATCTGTTTCTCAAATTTATTCCACAAGACCTGGCAATCACATGTGAGTTGCAGCCTTTGCAGGTCTGTTGTGTTTTTATTTGGTCTTGCAGAAGACTCGGCATCCTTTTAGCTCCTGACCCGAGAGCTGCGTTTGGATATGCTCTCATTAATCTTACCTCCCGCAGTAAAAGGTCTGAGTTTGCAGGCTCTAAATACGAGGGCTGTCAATAAAGTATAGGTCCTTTTTATTTTTTTCAAAAACTATATGGATTTCATTCATATGTTTTTACGTCAGACATGCTTGAACCCTCGTGCACATGCGTGAGTTTTTCCACGCCTGTCGGTGACGTCATTCGCCTGTGAGCACTCCTTGTGGGAGGAGTCGTCCAGCCCCTCGTCGGAATTCCTTTGTCTGAGAAGTTTCTGAGAGACTGGCACTTTGTTTGATCAAAATTTTTTCTAAACCTGTGAGACACATCGAAGTGGACACGGTTCGAAAAATTAAGCTGGTTTTCGGTGAAAATTTTAACGGCTGATGAGAGATTTTGAGGTAATACTGTCGCTTTAAGGACTTCCCACGGTGCTCCCAGGCGCCGTCGTCAGCCTGTTTCAAGCTGAAAACCTCCACATTTCAGGCTCTATTGATCCAGGACGTCGTGAGAGAACAGAGAAGTTTCAGAAGAAGTCAGTTTCAGCATTTTATCCGGATATTCCACTGTTAAAGGAGATTTTTTTAATGAAGCTCTTTCATTTCTCTGACGCAAACACAAATATCTCAAACAGTAATGTGGTACACCATGGGATGCCCTGCAACCAGACGCTGCTCTCATATCATTGTCCCTGTGATGTTGTCCTATAGTTTCCATGGAAACCAAGCCAGCTTTATTAAAAAAAAAAGTTTCACCTTCTCTGAGTCTGCCCTTTACCTGACAGCCAAGATAAACGAGCGGAGTCCTGGGAGGAAGGCAACACAAACATGCATCTCTGCTCAGTGGCTCGTGCTCATTGGCTCTCTGCAGGAAGCCCTTATTTACCTTAATGCCGGGAGGTGCAGGGGACGCGGAGGATTGAGGAGGAGTCGCCGGCAGAAGGCATGTGAGGGCAATTTGCGATTACTCACAATACCTCCCATAAACAACCTTGAAGCACACTGCAGTAAAAAGATGAAAAAACAAATGTAGCAAACAGCTCTTTGTCGAGCCACGTAATGTGCACGGGGCCAGATGATGTTATATGTCACCTTCAGATAATGAAGGTGATGATGACATGCGTGAGTGGCGCACACGTTCACCATCTGCTCCGTTCTGCCACGCTGGAGCAGCGCTCTCATGGTGCTGCAGAGAGGAGCTGAGGCTCATCTGCACCAAAGAAGGCACGTTCCCCAGTGCATCACCGTTTTTTTGTTTTTTTGTTTTTTTTACAATAATCCTTCAAAGCGTTTTGTTGCTTTTAAGGGAACCAGCTGAGCTCCTGAAAAGCCTGATTGGAGCTACTTTGTGTACTACTGTCATACACATTGTTTAAAAAAATATTCATACTGCAACCCCAATTCCAATGAAGTTGGGATGTTGTGTAAAACGTAAATAAAAACAGAATACAATGAGTTGCAAATCCTCTTCAACCTATATTCAATTGAATACACCACAAAGACAAGATATTTAATGTCCAAACTGATAAACTTTTGAAATGGATGCCTGCAACACGTTTCAAAAAAGCTGGGACGTGACAACAAAAGACTGGGAAAGTTGATGAATGCACAAAGAACACTTTTGGAAACAGGTGAGTGTCATGATTGGGTATAAAAGGAGCATCTCCAAAAGGCTCAGCCATTCACAAGCAAAGATGGGGTGAGGATCACCACTTTGTATTCAACTGTGTGAAAAAACAGTAAAAAAAAAAATAGTGCAAGAACAATGTTTCTCAATCTTCAGTTGCAAGGAATTTAGGGATTCCATCATCTACAGTCCATAATATAATCAGACAATTCAGAGAATGTGGAGAACTTTCTACACATAAGCGGCAGGGCGGAAAACCAGCATTGAATGCCCGTGACCTTCGATCCCTCAGGAGGCACTGCATTAAAAACCGACATCATTGTTTGATCTTACCGCGTGGGCTCAGGAACATTTCAGAAAACCATTGTCAGTTAACACAGTTTGTCGCTACATCTACAAGTGCAAGTTAAAACTGAAAGCGAAAGCCATACATCAACAACATCCAGAAAAGCCGCCACCTTCTTTGGGCCCGAGGTCATTTGAAATGGACAGACGCAAAGTGGAAAAGTGTGCTGTGGTCTGATGAGTCCATGTTTCAGATTGTTTTTGGAAATCATGGACGTTGTGTCCTCTGGACAAAAGAGGAAAAGACCATCCAGATTGTTACCAGCGCAAAGTTCAAAAGCCAGCATCTGTGTTGGTATGGGGGTGTGTTAGTACACATGGCATGGTCAGCTTACATATCTGTGATGGCACCATCAATGCTGAAAGGTACATCCAGGTTTTGGAGCATCACATGCTGCTATCAAAGCAACATCTTTTTCAGGGATGCCCCTGCTTATTTCAGCAAGACAATGCCAAGACACATTCTGCATGTGTTACAACAGCGTGGCTTCGTAGTAAAAGAGTGCGGGTACTAGACTGGCCTGCCTGCAGTCCAGACCTGTCACCCATTGAACATGTGTGGCGCGTTATGAAGCGCAAAATATGACAATGGTGACCCTGGACTGTTGAACAACTGAAGTCGTACATCAAGCAAGAATGGGAAAGAATTCCACTGACAAAGCTTCAACAATTAGTGTCCTAAGTTCCCAAATTTTTATTGAGTGTTGTTAGAAGGAAAGGTAATGTAACACAGTGGTAAACATACCACTGTGCCAACTTTTTTGAAACGTGTTGCAGGCATCTATTTCAAAATGAGCAAATATTTGCACAAAAACAAAAAAGTTCATCAGTTTGAACATTAAATATCTTGTCTTTGTGGTGTATTCAATTGAATATAGGTTGAAGAGGATTTGCAAATCATTGTATTCTGCTTTTATTTCCTTTTTGCACAATGTCCCAACTTCATTGGAATTTGGTTGTAACTGCGTGGGCTAAAAACCATCTGCAACTATGTTTTGTATCAGTTATTGCTAAACCTAGGCATGTACGTTGAAAATTGTTGTGAATGAAGAGATAGATGGATAGAGAAATGAGATCATCCCCTCCAGTGTGTCACAGTAGCTAAGAAGAATAATCGCCATCATCTTAAAACTCAGATTATTCTGAAGACAAAGTGATTACATGGTGAACTTTGATGCACCATATTCATTCCAAAAGCAACTTTGTTTTTTGCTTTTGTTCAGTACCATGGACCTTCCCACCACCTTGTGAATACTGACATCTACTGGACATATCTGGGGTTGTTACAATGAATAAGCTTATCATAACACACAGGATGGAAATTAGGAGCAGGTGGATGAAGTAACATGGATCTTGAAATGGGCTTTTTCTCAGTTTCCTTCATTTCCAAAGCCTACGTCTGGTGGCCACTAAGGGTACTGCTGCTTGTGTACATAGATTACTGATTTCATAACTTATTATGATGATATCTAAGGGAAGATTCACTCCATCCTTATTTCTGAGCTTTCGGGATGTCCTTACTAGTTGAGCACATCCTTGGCCACAGGATGATGAAGTTGGGTGACCAATTCCTTTCCTTGCCACTTCATAACTCCCAAAATGAAACCAGTCAGATGGATACTTGATATAAGGACAGTCCTGCCCAGAACTGAGACTGAACAGTACTGGAAGAACATCTGGGAGAAAGAGGCATCACACAACATGAAAGCCAAGTGGCTAATGACCGATGTGGGCACCCCAGCCACCTCCTAGAACAAGAATCAGCCAACATCACAACATCCAATAATAAGTCTCATGGATGAAGAGCTGGACAGCACCAGGGCCCTGTATGATCCACACCTCCTGGCTGAAGAAGCTGACACCACTCCTTGTGTGCCTGGCAGCACAAATGGGTGGACTACTAGCAACAGGTGACTCATACTACACCAAAAGTCTGAAAATGCAAGGGATCCACTGTTTAAAAAAAAAATAAAAAAAAATCAAAATTTTCCCATTCAGCATGGAAAGTCCCATGATGCATTTTGTATGATATCATATGAAAAATATTTTGTGCATAATCCTATGAATTTTCCTGTGAATAAATTGAAAAGGAATCCCGCTGCCACCATGCCATCGCTGAGGGTTATGAAACATTTGATTGACAGGTCCTTGACTCCTGCTTTTGAGTGGAGCATAAAAGGTGAACAGCGGCGACTGTCGATGATCTTTAGATACCATCAGTTGACCTTTGAGACCAGCTGAAACTATCGTTCTCTACAGGCCTGCTCCCCTCCTCTTGTCATGTCTTGACACTTTTTTTTTCTTTTCTCTCCCTCCATTGCTATCTCCTCTCTTTTCTCCGTGTCTACTGAGTGGAGTTTCCGCGAGCTGGCAGTCTCTATCTGATGCTGAGGTAATTTACTGGTCGCGATAAGGAAGTGTTGTGCACAGTCTTTTGTTATAGTGGTTTCTGACAGGGCAATTGGAAAGCCTTACAGACTAAATTGGAGGAAAATTTTGACTCTTGATAGAAGCAAACCAATGTGAGGTTATTAAATTCAACAAACAGATTGAATACGGAAACAATCACCGCTGCACGCCAGTTTAATTTTAATGGGGGTGCACATATTGCGCTGACTTTCAGAGTGAAAGCAAAAGAGTCAAAGCTGTGCAGAATGGCGTGGTCTATTTTCTGCATTCTTATTAATGAGTTGGCCATGACCTTGGCCATGAGAAGAAATGAGTTCTCTGCTAAATGCTTTCACTGAGGCCTAATTTGTTTTTAATTCTGTTGTGGAGTAATGGTTTCAAACTGAAATTACCTGAGTGCCAGTGGCCAGGTTCTGTCCTCACCCTAGCCCACTTGAACAACCACATAATCAAAGAAAAAAACTCTTCCTTTAAGTAGACGACATTAGCATATTCTGTCTGTTTCCTCCCAAAAAAGCTTATAATTGGCAGTGCCATAAGCCCTTTGATCTGATCGAGCTAATGCTTGTCACCACATCTGACAAAACAGTTCTGATTTAGCCATTTCCCAGAGAGTGCATCCTGATGAATAATGCAGTGAAGAGAAGCGGCTGGATTGATATTTTCTTTTTCCAACTTTAAATGAATGAGACACAAGTACGTCTTTTCTCCCAATCACTGGCCATCTTTGTTAATGAAGACTAAAACAGTGGACTAGCCTGCCCCCCCCCCCCCCCCCCCCCCCCAAAAAAAAGGAATGTGCAACAATTTCGTCCATGTATTTGGTATAAATTACCATAAATTCTGCTTGAAAAGGTGGTGGGCAAATGCACAGGTCAGAACACCCACCTCTTCATGTATTTGAAAATATAACACAATGCTAAACTATCCTTGGCCGTATGAGCACTGTCTTCTTTATAATTTGTTTAATTGGTCTCCCAGTGCAAAGTGTGTGTGTGTGTGTGTGTGTGTATGTATATATATATATATATGTATATATATATATATATATGTATATATATATATATATATATATATATATATGTATATATATATATATACATTCATTGTTATTTACATTAATTATTAACATCCTATTGTGCAGGGGTGGTGGCCAAGTGGTTAATGCGCTTGGTTTCAGTTCAGAAGGTTCCGGGTTCAAATCCCACCCCTGCCACATTTCTCCATGTAATGTGGAGTTGTGTCAGAAAGGGCATCTGGAGTAAAACCTGTGCCAATTCAACATGCAGATCCACCTTGGATTTGCTGTGGCGACCCCGAGTGCAAACACGGGAGCAGCCGAAGGGACTTACTTAGTATTAAGATCCTACTGTTTTACTTACAATTTGTACATGTTCAATAAAGCCCCTCTATCATTCAGTCAAAAACAATATTTACATTTATGAGATTTTGACAGGAGCGGAGTTAGCTTTGAGTTAGCGGAAGTTAGCATGCATGCTGAAGTCTGCAAAATGTCTTGTATACATCACTCTGGAGATGTTATCAGCTTACAAAAGCAGCATTGTCAGTTTTAAAAGTGTTTCTCGCTAGTTTTTACATAATATATGACAAAGACGCTATGTTTACACACAAACAAAACATAATTTTCAGCTAGCTACCAGCCTGTGACGTCACCATGCTAATGTACGCTAAATGTCTTGTACATCACTACAGAGGTAATATTAGGTTCCATAAACAGCATTTTCAGTTTGGGAAATGTTTATTTCTCACTAGCTTTTACAGAATATGAGAAACATGTTACAACCCCAATTCCAGTGAAGTTGGGATGTTGTGTAAAATGTAAATAAAACAGAATACAATGATTGCAAATCCTCTTCAACCTATATTCAAGTGAATACACCACAAAGACAAGATATTTAATGTTCAGACTGCTTTATTGTTTTTGTGCAAATATTGCTCATTTTGAAATGGATGCCTGCAACAGGTTTAAAAAAAGCTGGGACAGTGGTATGTTTACCACTGTGTTACATCACCTTTCCTTCTAACAACACTCAATAAGCATTTGGGAACTGAGGACATTAATTGTTTAAGCGTTGTTGGTGGAATTCTCTCCCATTCTTGCTTGATGTACGACTTCAGTTGTTCAACAGTCCGGGGTCTCCGTTGTCGTATTTTGCGCTTCATAATGCGCCACACATTTTCAACAGGCGACAGGTCTGGACTGCAGGCAGGCCAGTCTAGTACCTGCACTCTTTTACTATGAAGCCACGCTTTTGTAACACGTGCAGAATGTGTCTTGGTGAAATAAGCAGGGACGTCCCTGAAAAAGACGTTGCTTGGATGGCAGCATGTATTGCTCCAAAACCTGGATGTACCTTTCAGCATTGATGGTTCCATCACCGATGTGTAAGTTGCCCATGCAATGGGCACTAACACACCCCACCATATGATCACAGATGCTGGCTTTTGAACTTTGCTCTGGTTAACACTCTGGATGGTCTTTTTCCTCTTTTGTCCAGAGGACACAACGTCCATGATTTCCAAAAACAATTTGAAATGTAGACTCATCAGACCACAGCACACTTTTCCACTTTGCATCTGTGCATTTCAAATGAGCTCGGGCCCAGAGAAGGTGGCGGCATTTCTGGATGTTGTTGATGTATGGCTTTCACTTTGCATGGTAGAGTTTTAAGTTGCACTTGCAGATGTAGCGACGAACTGCGTTAACTGACAATGGTTTTCTGAAGTGTTCCTGAGCCCACATGGTAAGATCCTTGATGTTGGTTTTTAATGCAGTGCTGCCTGAGGGATCGAAGGTCATGGGCATTCACTGTTGGTTTTCGGCCTTGCCGCTTACATGTAGAAAGTTCTCCAGATTCTCTGAATCTTCTGATATGGACTGTAGATGATGGAATCCCTAAATTCCTTTCAGTTGAATGTTGAGAAACATTGTTCTTAAACTGTTGGACTATTTTTTCACGCAGTTGTTCACAAAGTGGTGATCCTCGCCCCAGTTTTGCTTGTGAACAGCTGAGCCTTTTGGGGATGCTCATTTTATACCCAATCATAACACACACCTGTTTCCAATTAACCTGTTTACCAACAGGTGAGCATTTATCAACTTTCCCAGTGTTTTGTTGCCCTGGCCCAGCTTTTTTGAAATGTGTTGCAGGCATCCATTTCAAAATGAGCAAATATTTGCACAAAACAAAAAGTTTATCAGTTTGAACATTGAATATCTTGTCTTTGTGGTGTAAGATAAGATAAGATAAAATTTATTGATCTCACAGAGGAGATATTCACATGTTACGTCAGCTCTTAAAAACACACAATTGAATATAGGTTGATAGATTTGCAAATCATTGTATTCTGTTTTTATTTACATTTCACACAATGTCCCAATTTCATTGGAACTGGGGTTGTACACTCAACAAAAATATAAATGCAACACTTTTGGTTTTGCTCCCATTTTATATGAGATGAACTCAAAGATCTAAAACTTTTTCCACATACACAATATCACCATTTCCCTCAAATATTGTTCACAAACCAGTCTAAATCTGTGATAGTGAGCACTTCTCCTTTGCTGAGATAATCCATCCCACCTCACAGGTGTGCCATATCAGGATGCTGATTAGACACCATGATTAGTGCACAGGTGTGCCTTAGACTGTCCACAATAAAAGGCCACTCTGAAAGGTGCAGTTTTTGTTGTGTGGGCCGCCAGAAGAGGAGGTACTGCTGGCCCACCACCAGAGGGCGCCCTGCCTGAAGTGCGGGCTTCAGGCACGAGAGGGCGCTGCCGCCTCAGAAACAAGCCGTGGTGACAGCTGTCACCCATCATCCGTGACAGCTGTCACTAATCATCCAATCCACATCTGGAATAAAAGCAGGAAGACACCTCCACCACACTGCCGAGATATCATCTTCTACCAGAGGTAATATCCTCAGCCTTTTTTTGTGGTATATTGTAAATCCGTTTATTGTGAGTGTTTGCAGGAGTACCGGTCCTTTTTGTGGAGGCTGTGCAAGACGGCACTGTTTTTCCTCTGAGGGATCGCTGCAACTATTGAGTGAGAGGTGGAGGTGGAATTCCCACCAGGATTGTTACTGGGTGTTCACACACCCACCCTTGATTGTCTTTGCTTTCTGCCAGCAGTACCAGATCCGACACGCCGTGAAGGTGGCCACCTGGGGACTTCAGGACTTGGCGGCTCCAGTATTCCTCGGGTTCGGTGGCAGTGGAAATCGTGTGGTTCCGGTTCGTTTCCAGACGGGCGTCTCCTATCGTCGAGCCTGCCCACACGACACCTTATTGATTGACTTTTGCACATTCTGTAATCTGCTGTGTTTGGTTGTGTCATTCACAACAGTAAAGTGTTATAATTTGACTCCTTCCATTGTCCGTTCATTTACGCCCCCTGTTGTGGGTCCGTGTCACTACACTTTCCCAACAGTTTTGTTTTATTGGGGGGGGATACCAGTCAGTATCTGGTGTGACCACCATTTGCCTCATGCAGTGCAACACATCTCCTTTGCATAGAGTTGATCAGGTTGTCAATTGTGGCCTGTGGAATGTTGGTCCACTCCTCTTCAATGGCTGTGCGAAGTTGCTGGATATTGGCAGGAACTGGTACACGCTGTCGTATACGCCGGTCCAGAGCATCTCAAACATGCTCAATGGGTGACATGTCCGGTGAGTATACCGGCCATGCAAGAACTGGGACATTTTTAGCTTCCAAGAATTGTGTACAGATCCTTGCAACATGGGGCCGTGTATTATCCTGCTGCAACATGAGGTGATGTTCTTGGATGTATGGCACAACAATGGGCCTCAGGATCTCGTCACGGTATCTCTGTGCATTCAAAATGCCATCAATAAAATGCACCTGTGTTCTTCGTCCATAACAGACGCCTGCCCATACCATAACCCCACCCACCATGGGCCACTCGATCCACAACATTGACATCAGAAAACCGCTCACCCACACGACGCCACACACGCTGTCTGCCATCTGCCCTGGACAGTGTGAACCGGGATTCATCCGTGAAGAGAACACCTCTCCAACGTGCCAAACGCCAGTGAATGTGAGCATTTGCCCACTCAAGTCGGTTACGACGACGAACTGGAGTCAGGTCGAGACCCCATTGAGGACGACGAGCATGCAGATGAGCTTCCCTGAGATGGTTTCTGACAGTTTGTGCAGAAATTCTTTGATTATGCAAATCGATTGTTTCAGCAGCTGTCCGAGTGGCTGGTCTCAGACGATCTTGGAGGTGAACATGCTGGATGTGGAGGTCCTGGGCTGGTGTGGTTACACGTGGTGTACGGTTGTGAGGCTGGTTGGATGTACTGCCAAATTCTCTGAAACGCCTTTGGAGACGGCTTATGTTAGAGAAATGAACATTCAATACACGAGCAACAGCTCTGGTTGACATTCCTGCTGTCAGCATGCCAATTGCACGCTCCCTCAAATCTTGCGACATCTGTGGCATTGTGCTGTGTGATAAAACTGCACCTTTCAGAGTGGCCTTTTATTGTGGACAGTCTAAGGCACACCTGTGCACTAATCATGGTGTCTAATCAGCATCTTGGTATGGCACACCTGTGAGGTGGGATGGATTATCTCAGCAAAGGAGAAGTGCTCACTATCACAGATTTAGACTGGTTTGTGAACAATATTTGAGGGAAATGGTGATACTGTGTATGTGGAAAAAGGTTTAGATCTTTGAGTTCATCTCATACAAAATGGGAGCAAAACCAAAAGTGCTGCATTTATATTTTTGTTGAGTGTATATAAACAAATAAAGAAGCATTTTACAGAGACCTGCCAGTGATGTCACGGTGCTGCTCTACTCTGATTGGCTGTCACCTCTGTCACTCAAAACAGTAAACGGAACAGATTGAAACAGAATGTGACTTTTTAACCTCTTGAAATACCTTAAAATAGGTCAAGGTTAGTCATCTTTGAATTTGTCCAAGGTCTGTGACACGAGAATGTACCCTGTGAATTTGAAGACTCTAGCAGCAATAGGACTGGGCGTATGGTGAGCACAGACATACAGACGGACAGACACAACGTCTTTGTAATACCCGATGGCCATATTTGATGGCCTCAGGTAAAAAATGTCTTATTTCATCACAGATAAGTCACCTGTTTAGTTCCAAATGATGCCAGATGTGTTTAGCCTTGTGCATAACTCTCTAACTATAAACTTTCAAATTGACATTATCATGCTACTGCTACTGTTTTAAAGAGAGAGAGACAGAAATAAGCACCTTTGCGAGCATGTGCAAAATATTAATGAACTGTAAAAAATCTAAATAATTCCCCATGCAAAACAAAAGTTATTGTGGGTCATCAGGCACATTAACTTGGGAAAGACCATCACACACTGATGATGTCATTACAGGTAAGATAAAGAAGTTTATTTGTGTATTTGAAGTTAATTTGGGGTGGGCATTGAAGCAGTGTTAACAAAATTTAGGGTGGGTGTTTTTATTTATTTATTTAGGTATTTATTTTTGTACACAAATGGAAATAAAAAAATTATGCTTCAGGCCCAGACAAACACACACACACACACACACACAAAAAAAAAACAGTGCACACGTCGATACCCATAAACAGAAAAGGAAA